>NC_051210.1:79151296-79471524 GCF_015220075.1 Falco rusticolus | reverse complement strand
AAATACTCTATAAGGAGAATGTGGTGGGTTTGTTCTTTTTCTGTTGCTTTCCCAGATTTCCATGGCCCTTTCACATTCATGCTACCAAGAGAAAAACAGGGCTTCCTGATATTAAAGACACTTATATAGTCCTTTAAAGGGTTTGGGGTTTTGGTGGGTGTTTTTTGGTGTTGTGTTTGGTTTGGTTTGGTTGGGGGTTTTTTGAGCAGTCAAGGAGGAGGGAATGTATGATTTGTTTTGGACAGGGAGTTGCTTAAATACTAAGCAGTGAAATGTAGTTGCAGCTGCTACTCAGGAATGATAGTGATGATCTTGAATGAGGAAGAGATGAACCTTTTGATGTTTCGAGGTCAAAAGCAACCTAATAATAGAATTGTGTAACATAGAAAAAATGGGGAAACTTGAAATGGTATTCAAAGAAAAAATCTAGATTAGTGGTGTGCACAGTCATCCCCTCTATGGACACTGCCATGCTCTTTGAGACAGCATTCATCAAAAACCAGCAGTATTCTCTAAAGGACAGAACCCTCTAACAATAATGCTAGAATATGGCTTTTCCCTTGCTTAATTTCTTTATGAAAGTGGAAGGAAAATAGCAGTCTTTATAATTCATGTATAGATAGCGAAATGTTTAACATCTCAACCCTGAGAAGAAAAGAGAAAATTCACAGGAATTATTCTGTGAATTTGGCTCAAAAGGATTCTTTCTCCACCCCTATTATTATTATTTTTTGGTGGTAGATTATTTTTCTAATAGGATTAATATTACCCTTTTGGCTTCTGTGTAAGTGGGTGAGTTCACCTTGCCATAAGCTATTTCAGCTGGAATAGAGAAAAGAGATTTCTCAAATCCTTGAAGTTTATTTAAAAAAAAAAAAAAAAAAAGTCTCCTCATGCGTTATTCTTCCCATAAATAGAGACATTCATATTGGCATCACTCATGATGGAAACACTCTCAATACAGGCTGTCCCAGATCCAACCAGTTAGACTTCAAGGAAAAGGTCTTGGAAGAACATAATGGACTACAAAGCTCTTGCCTTGTTATTAAAAAAAAAAAAAAAAAAAAAAAAAAGCACACACTTGGGGCTCAGCACTGCCAAAAACTGCTCAGATGTGCTGGCTGGACCTCCTTCCCTCTCCCTTCATCATTTCTGCATGAAAAACCTGTCCCCCTTCTTGTCACTCCTGTCCTATTGTTGGGGGTGATGCCTTTTCATGACCCAGCTCTACCAGAAAAAGGTTTCATTTCAGTGCCGCAAGAAATGTAGAAGAGCCCTTCAGAATGAAAGGTAAGATAAAAAAAGCAGCTTATTCCATCAAGCTAAAGAGCAGCTCTTCCAGGGGAGGCAGGCCATTTGCATGCCATTTGGGTTCACCTGGAGAGATGACTCTATTCTCCCATCCCTGCCTCCTGGTCCCTGAGTGAACGCAGGGCTGAAGAGAGTCTACATTACACTCCAAAGGCATTACTGCTCCCCGCGCACTGCTATAGGGCATCAGAATAAACCTGACAGTGCTTTGAAGTTGGTAAACCGATTCCTAGGTAACTGCTTAGAGTTTCTCCCCTCCCTGTGCCCCAAACAGCTTTTCATTTGATGTTCTGGCACAGAGCTAATCTGAGAAAGGATCAGAAACTCGAGGCTATTGACAGTAGTGACAGGAGTGTCTCAGTGTGACAGCTGATTGAGCCCGTCTCCCATTTCACTGACAAACTCAATTGCTCCAGTAAAGTGAGTGAAAGTCAATACAGGCAGCTCCTCCTCGGGCCCTGGGTGCATCCCCCCTCCTCGAGCCCTCCTGGGGACCCCTCACCACTGCCACCTCTTGTAGGACCCCAGCTGAGAGCCCCATCCCTGCATGTGATAGAGAAATGGACCTGCACCCCCCCGTGGGCTTCCAGCAGGGCAGCCATGCAGTGTTCAACCTGCTGGTATAAAACTTGGTTTATCTTACTTCTCCCCACTCACCATTTTTTTTTTTGTTTCTAACAGAGACATCTCCTGGAAAATCAAGTTTCATCCCGAATCCTCAGCCCAGACTTACACTGCAGCAGCCAGGCAACGCTGGAGGTGCAGGAGTACTATGTCTGCATGGTCAGCCCACCCCAAGCCATGTCCCTGTGGCAGTGTATGTTTGGGAGAGAAAAAGAAATACATCTGTCTCTGCTGTTTTCTCTGGTGTAAATCAGCAATAAAAGTCAACTGCAAGGAGCAAAATCTTCTAAAGGTAGGAAAGGGGGGGAGCAGAGGCTCAAGCCTGTTGCAGAAGGCAACCTTGTGTTGGTGGTGGGTAACCAGACAATTAAGTCAGTGACTTAACAGGCTTTTTTCCACACTTTAATTGTGAAGCAGAGGTGCCTGTGGCTCAGAGCAAGCAAACCACAAAGCAGACACCACCAGCATGGGGAACCTGAATTTGTGTAGAAAACAGCGCAGGGAGACGAGCTACATGTGAGGAACATATGCAGGCTACTGTTTGCAAATGGAAATCAAATAGGTTGCCGTTACCATAATGAAGTGTGAGCTGGCGTCGTTTCTGTCTCTCAGATTTCAGCACAGTTATTTTTATAGAGGCAGCTTCCTCTGCAAGTGTTGGCAAACAGGCTGCTGGCAGGGAGGTGGGAGGGGGGAGCAGGGAGGATGGGGCTTCTTGATGATGGCACGGTAACTTTTCCCACCTGCCAGGATGGAGCAGTGAGGAGCAGAGATGGAACTCCAGGGGAGAAAAGCAAAATTTCATAGAGAGAAATAGCAGAGCTATTAATGTTGTTGATGAGAGGAGTAAGGGAAGATGCAGGAGCAGAGGAAGGAGAAAGTAAAATGGTGCTAAGCAGGTATCAGGTGCTGAGAGGGCAAGGGTTAAAGACAAGAAGCTGAAAGATAGAGCCATGCAAACAAAATAACAGGCTCAGTGCCACCTGAAGCCATATGAACGAGTAACTACAGACACCCCGACCTAAATATATTCCCTCATCCCCAAATTCTTAGAGCACATCAAGCTTTGCCTCCACTTACACTACCCATCAAAGAGCTGAGGATACAAAAGCCACACTGTTCTGCCCACCTTAAGAGAAATCAACCTAAACATTGCAACACCTCCACCCCAGCGTTACTCTCTGATGCCAGGATCAACACATGGATGGGCTGCCTGTCCCGATCCCACTGCTGCTCCCTGGCAGCTCAACACCTCAGAGCCGAAGCATCCTGCAGGCTTCCCTCCCTCCCGGCTCTGCGCAGACACGTGTGCTCCTAACCAGATGACTTCATCTGGACCACATTGAGCCTTCCAAGTCAAAATAAATACAGCACATTGGAACTGGCAGTGATTTTCAAAGGTTTAAGTTGGGTCCCTCTCAATTTTCACTCAGCACTTTATACATTTTGTCTGCTACAAAATGGGAGCATTTTATATTCCCAGCTCCGATACATATTTTATGAACCTTCAGAAAAGCTGCCTCCTATGCAGTTCATATTTTGGTCCAAAGGTAACTGTTTAAAACACATATTAATAGATTGGGCATGGGGAGAACAAAACAAAACAAAAAAAAAAAAAGAAAAAAAAAAAAAGAAGAAGAGGGGAAAAAAATAAAAGGCAGGTGAGAAATACTGGGAGAAGAAAAATAGCAGCAATGTTTGGAATGGCTCTGCAGCCAAGAGAGCAAACCTGGTCTTTTTAATGGGACCACCCAAGTGAGCTCTTACTCACGTGTGCTGTGTTCACTGCCATGTAATTCAAAGTCCAGAGGGGAGTTAGAAAAAGTAATAGTGGGGTTTAATAAGGGATTAGCAGATGACTGAAAGTACTGGGTTCCCACCAAAGTTCATTCCCAAAGTTGCCAGCAGAATATCACGTGGCCTCAAGTCCGGTTCAATAAACATGAGAGCAGGGAGATGGTGCTGCTGGAACAAACTGTCACTGCCTGGACTTGCCAGGAACCAACCCTTGTTCATCAGCTTTTCCTGAATATACCATTGTGGGATTTTTCTGCAAGTAACACCACCTCCTCCAAATCCACAACTAACTTCCAAACAAAAAAAAAAACAAAAAAAAGAAACCCAACCAACCCAAAAATTTCTTCTGAAGGCCACTTAACAGGACAGCATTTGAGCCTGTGGTGTTTTCTCTAAAAAACAGCCTATACAGGAAGACTTCCTTATTTAAAACGCATTAGCTAATTCAACACCAATCCTTTACGTGCTATGAGTAGTTCAGTTGGGTTGGCTGAGTCAAGCTTAAGGTTCATTTCCAGGTCATAATTAAAAATATTTCAGGTGAGGAAACCATAGTTATGATGCTGTAAGTGTCAAGATCAGACAATCCAAGAAGTAATAAAGGAAAAAGAAGTTTAGAAAACCACTTAAAATAAAAATGGATGGAGACACAACAGATCACCCAAGGCTGGCAAAGCTCCGTTCTTAGATTACAGCCCCTATTGCTTTCTCCAGTCTAGCTGAAACATCCCCATCAGTAAAAGCCTATTGTTAGATTTAGTGACTGCATCTCCAACGATAGGGCAATAGCCATGTGCAGGATTGGCTGTATCAGTATCTTTTCTCTCTGAGACTACACTGTTTGTAGCATAGCCTCTAGGAAAGAGGATGATTGATGTATAACAGCAGAAGAGGGAGGACCAGGACAAACAGGAGAGGGAGAAGACAGCAAAATCTGGTGCCCAACATGAAACACTTAAGCCCTAAACTTCTGTGGGGATATGATCCTACCCTGCAGTGTTGTTGGGGTTCTTTTTGCCACAGAATTATAAAGAAGGACTTTTTCCTGGTGTCACTGCAGGCCACAGAGGATAAATTCAAATGACAGGGCTTAAGTTATGAATATGGGGAATTAGAGATGAGAAGTAAAGCAGCTTATAATGACTCTCCCATTTGCTCTTTGGAATACAAGCTTTGGTATTGATTTTGAAATGCCCCTAGCATTTCTAGCAGCTTCATCCTAGCAGCTTCTCAAAAATGAAGCTTGAGAGTTTCTTTGCCTTGCAGCCTCTTCAGCATGATTTGATAATGATAAAAAGTGAATATAAAAGCTTCTGCAGGCTGTTATTCATCAGGAATCACTTCCTTGTTTTCTAAGTACAACCACTGACCTCTAGGGAGGATGTTCAGAGAGATATTTCAATTGGTTTCCTTATGAAAATAGCTGTGGTTCAACTCAGAGCCTCTGTTCCCAACACAGGCAGTGGGGGGAGGTATGGATGCCTCAACAACATGTCTGTCAGTCACCTAAAGTCAACCCATAGGAGTGCCCTGCAAAACACCTGCAACAGCTGCAACGTTGCAGCCCTGGGGAATGTGGGATTCATGGAAAATGCTACCATCTCCCTGTCACCCTGCTTGCATGGATACCCAGGCAGTCTCAGGACGTTTACCGAAGTCCTGGCCCCTAACACCAATAGACAGCAGAGATATCCATATCCAAATGGAAACTATTGTCCCACCTCATCATCACAGGTTTTCCCATGTCTACAATGTGACAAGGTAAAAGACCAAGCAGCCCAGGGGTCTATTGAGAAGGACACAGGGCTGGGAAAGTTAATTTTATCATCTTTTCTGACCCCAGCTTTGGGGTAAAGTAATCACATCTCCCACTCAGTTGTAAAACATTTTGACCTCTTTTTAAAAGGCTTAACATCAAAATAGTCATGATGGGCATCTTTGGTGGGACAAAACACAGGGCCTCACTTCTCAGAGCTTTTCCGTGTTTGCTCCATCCCGGTGTTGTGCAGGTAGAGTCTGACCTGTTCCAACAATGGAGCGAAATAACTACTCTGCCAAATGACTCACACCCTGGAAGAGATAAGACTAAGAAGGAAAGTGGTGAAATAACTTGGTTAAGTTTGTATAACAGATCAGTGTTGGAGAATGAGGGTCAATTTCCCGGCCATCTACACCAATACTCAGTTGTGAGACTGATCCTGCCACCCTCCAAAAAGGAATTTCTCTACCTAAGGAAGAACAATACGGTTTCCTGTGGCTTTTCATTTTCCTCCCTGTATTTTTTCTCAACAAAAGAAAATCCATTAATATTCGATCATTCCTGCATGTAAGATGCAGTCGCTAAAATGGTTTTGCACTTAACAGCCTCCAGTTGTAGACTAAATTGATGACACTTAAAATGTGCCCATGAGCCATAGCAGAATGATCCCATTACAACAGTGCCTTAGTAATATTGTGTTAGTTAAGGTTATGTTGTCTGGGTTTGAGGGTTTATAACCCAGCTGTGAATATATTCTTCAGGCTGGAACCAGTTGCAGGGGGATTTAGTCCTGCAGTGAATCATATGGCTTTTCTCTTTCATTTTTCTCCTACTTCAGATCAGATTTTTGTCTGGTTCTTTTTAAGATATGACATGAAATAAAGAATAAAACTTCCCCCTGTCAGGATGCTAGTAGGAGCTGTGCTATATTTCACGTTGGTGTTAACCTACCTCAGGCAAGGCCTACACCACGCTAATATCCAAGTACTCCCCAGTCTTTAACATGAAGGATATCCATGCTGCTTTCACTGCTTTTTAAAGTGAGCTGAGGTCCTGATGGAATTAAATCACATGTCTGGTTCTGTCAGAAACCTGTGGCAGACCAAGGGACTGAACCAGCATCTCTGAAGGGTAAGCTGACTCTGTAGACACTGAACCACTTCTTCCACCTCTATAAAGACTTTCCAACTATGGCTTGAATTATTTCTCCTCTGCACAAGGGATGATTTCTTTTCTTCTCCACTTTGGTTACAGTTCTATTTGACAGAGCTTTCTGAGTTGTTTCCATGAGATAATTTTTTTAAAAACTGAGTTTGACCAATATAAGGAAACTTTAAACCCAAGGTACACACATATCTTAGGCTGCTACCGTCTCTCACCAAAGCAGACTTGTATGCATGAATAAGAAGCTTTCAAAGTGTGATATAACAAAGAGTAAAAGGATATAAAGAACAAAAGGCTGTTTAGACAGGGCATCAGCATGGTCAATCCAACAGCAAAACAGGCTCCCTGGAGAAAATCCAGAAAAGTCATCACCTGAGCTGCTGCAAAACTCAGCTGAATACATTTCCCATGAATAACCAGTGTCATGATGGAATGTCTGCTGAATGCAGAACAGCCATATTGGGTACAATTCCAGGCAGATGACCTGCTGGGATCTGGGACCAGATTTTCATCTTGTCTTGACATTGATTTTGGTACAATGTGAGTAAAAGGAGGGTGCAAACTGCCATAGTTCTGCTTGGATAGCATTTTGCACCCATGTCGAGGTAGGCATGAAGTGCTCCACAAAGTTGCAAGTGCAACACTCCAACCACCGAGCCAGTCCTTCACTCCATCTGTCACCCTCCACCAAGCCTTTGCACTTGCCTTGCACCTCACAGCTCTCAGCAGCTCTGAGCAGGCCATTCAGTTTGCATGAACCTCGGAGTAGATGGGATCTGGCTTCACGTGGCATCTGTCATCTAAAAGGTGACTGACTGATACTGACCCTGCCATGGTGTCTTCACACGTTGGCATCTGCTAAGGGAAAATGGGAACAAGGCAGAGTGGGAAAGGCAGCAAATGCAGCCAGAATGCCAGAGAGCAATGGGGAATCAGCTTGCCCTGGCTGGGTCTCCTCACAGTAGGTGAGCTGCTACCACAGAGGGCCATGGGACAACCTGGAGCAGCACGCCTTCTCTCTTCTGACTCTTTCCTTCTCCACCCATGTAGAGAGATCAGTGAAAACAACAAAATAGTTATTAATGTTCCCTGGGATTGCAGAGCCTGAAATGACATGAGACAGCATTTTCTTCAGCTGCTTTAGTCCTCTTTTAGCATGCTGCTGTGTGTTTGCCTTTGAGGAGTATAAATGACCCTTTCAAATTTGAGATTTGAGGCTGACAATGACAATTGATAACACTTATTTTTTTCATGTGTAAAGCACTTTTCATTCAGAGGGCTCTCAAACTGCTTTTCAAAACCGTACGGCTTCTGCTCCTCCACCACTTAAATGAACCTACCTTCAAGACGAAACGAAAGACCCATCAATGCAAGGCGATGGTACGCAGCAGTTTAGGGTGAGAAGTGAAGAATAATGTGTCCCACTGAACATGCAGGGTCGAGTCAAGTTGGCAGAGTACATATCCTGAATGAGAGCCTGGACAAAACATCATCACCAGGACTCGCACGTTCTGACTCTGGAGGGAAAGTGCCATGGGATCATCACTCACAAGAAAAGGTCAGAGCCCTAAGTTTTACATCTTGAAGAGGGACAGGTCACTGTGTTAAACCATGCATTCAGAACTGCCTCAAAAGAAAGAAAGAAAAAAAAAAAAAAAAAAAAAAGCAATTTGCTCACTACCATTTCTGAAGCCCTTCCTGCAAAAAAGGGCACTATGGGGTTTTTTTGGCGGCACACACACACACACACCCCCCCGTAGAAAGGAAAAGCTCTATTGAACTTCAGTCTACACTGTGCTACACTTGACAGGAAGCCCAACCCATTTTGAAATTAATATGAACTGTAAGAGGAGACCACAAGGTGGGAAACTCTTGAAGTGAGTACAAGACTATTCATAAAATGAGTGAGAAAAGGAAATAGGTGATTATAAAAGGTCATTAGAAATGTCAGATTACCAATGGCATTGTATGAAGGGAGGTGGAACCCCCTGCAACACAAACCTATTACAGCTGAACTTGCAAAGGACATCCATAACCTCAATCTCTTTTGTTTGGAGGCTTATATTCAGGAAGTTTCTTTCATAACAACATCGCCCCAAAACATACATAAATCCGAAGAATGGAGACTTATCCACCCACCTTCTGTTTCACAACTGCTTCAATTCCACACAACAGATTAATGAAACTAAAAAACTTTCCCAGTCACCAGGAGCACAGATGTTTAGCACTATATTCAGCAATTACCAAAGCACAACTGCTGTATGAAATTGGGAGGTCCAGAGAAAAGGCAGCCGGTGAGTCTCTCATTCAAATATCTCTTCCCAAAACAGATTTAATTGAGAGGAAAAGATTTCCAGTTTTTAAAAAAGTTTTCTGAGATTAAATTTTGTACTGCATTTTGATTCAACAAGTGGAATTGTTTTCTGCCTACACCACCACAAGGAGCAAGAAAATTGTGGTTGGGTGAATGGAAAAGCAACGGTGGTCCACCTTGTTGAGACCAACACTCATGTCATAGGTGGGGAAACACTCTGATCTGGCAGCAGGAACAAGATGCAGAAATATTGTATAAGTGGGCATTTTGGAATGTAAAACATTAATTGGTGGGGTGAGCATAATGATAGAGCTACACAGCTTGCTTTTAATAGGTACCAGCACCAAAAGGGATGTGTTTATCCGTGGGGTTATATGTAACAGTTCACTGAGATCTCAGAGGACTGGATGATCTACAACAGTTTCCTACAGTCCCATGTTCTTTGCATGATCACCTAGCCTGCTTTTTTCAATCAACAGAATACTTTTAAACGTGGTTTACTGCCCAGAAACCGCAAACATGTAACATCCTCTCTCTTTGTATCGTACTTCTTGTTCCCGCTTTTTATAACCTGTGCAGAATCCAGCGGTTTTTCAAGCCCAGATCCAAACTCTACCACAAAGTCAGAGCAGGAGATGGTGGATAACCTGCCTTCACTCCCCCAGTTCTTTCCTCTTTCTTTCTTCCACCCATGTATTCCCAAGTTAGCTAGTGCTTTCATTTATTTTTATTACTTCATTTCTTTTAGCAGAGAGAAACATTAACTGTGGGGGTGCGATCC
Source organism: Falco rusticolus (assembly GCF_015220075.1). Taxonomy (NCBI): domain Eukaryota; kingdom Metazoa; phylum Chordata; class Aves; order Falconiformes; family Falconidae; genus Falco; species Falco rusticolus. The sequence continues at coordinate 79,461,774 of NC_051210.1, read as the reverse complement.
AGACTTGCTCAGATGGAGTGTGGGAGCCTTTGCACTCCCTCATTTCATGCTTCAGTACATTTCTTGCTGACAAGTGGAAGAATGCAAGGGAGAGCCAGCAAAGCTAAGGCAGATTCTCTGAAACCTGGTCTCAGCCCTCTGCTGCACCCTCAACAGATATCGTAGTGCCAGCTGCCAAGGGAACTTAGCTCCAACACAGTTCAGGCCAGGCCAGTTAGCTATTTAAAGAGGTGGGTTTATTTATATACTTTTTACCCTCCTTCACTCCCCTCCAAACTCCCCCCCGGGTTTTTAAGATGGGAAATTACCGGTAGCCCTGAGCACGTAAAATCTGACAGTGGTTTACCAGATAATTTGTATTGGCCCCTTTGTCTTTGCTGGTACTTTTATTCTTCAATAAATTCTTTCAACCATTAAATGATGTTACTCCCACAACAACTTTGGCAAAGATCAAAAGAGTGTGGCAGGTTTGCTCCAAGCTTCTACTGCTGCCCTCCAGGTATCGAAGGGCTAAATGGAGACAAAAGAAGTGTTTCTTTCCTTTGCTCTCTTCTGAAAGGTTTTGTCTTGGGTTTCCAAACAGTCAATGAAAATATTTTAAAAAGTAATTAAGGTGGATTTTGGGGAGTGGGGTTTCAATCTAGTACTTAAGTCATCATGCTTGTGCTGAAATAATGATGACATCTATTGATAGCACTGCCTCACCTACTCAAAAAGAACCTGTACTGCTAGGAAAACCAGAATAATTATGAATTAAACTGTTATCTGCTCTCTGCAGATCTCTGGTGACGCAAGTGGTAAGGAGATATATACATACATAAATATATATATATATATATATATAAGCCTGCAGTCCCCAGTGCAGTGACCGGAAGAGAGAAGCTGGACTCCTCACGACTTTGTGCACGATGAACAGCACTTCAAGCCTCACCTCAACAGTACAATATTTCTTCAAGGAAACTAGAAATCCGCAAAACGAGTGGTTGGTTTGGGGTCTACTTGGCACAAGTGGAGTCCCAGAGAGGTAAGCTCATCTACAGATTTATCAGCTGTTGAAACCTGCTACAACCGCTAGACCTTAAGATCTTTTCCCTGCAAGGACTGCACATACGTTTCGTTATACTAGGATCTACCTGATTTTTTAAAAAAAATAAGCAAGCAGACAAATAAAAAAACATCAGAGAGATTATTTCATCCCCAACATTGAATTCAGCCTTTGGAAAGAGGCAAACTCTCGGGAGGCTTCAGGGAAAAGGAGGACACTCAGATGAGGCTGAAGAAGCCCACAGGGGAAGCTGCCTATTTCAATTCTGGAACGTGGACCATGTGTGTCTATTTTTAATTTTGAACTGAGTTCTTCTGCCTCCTGCCAGAAGTCCTGAGCCCTGTGCCGGTGCAATGAGAGAAGTGGCCCAGCCATCCCCTAATAGCTATTACTTCTTAATAAAGAGCAGTACTTAGGCAAGGGATGAGGTTACTGTCAGAGGGGTCATGATTAATAATGATTAATCTGATCCTTGCCAACATGAACTGGATCCACCATTCACTAAATAATTACTCTGCAGCATGGATACCATTTCCAGAGGAGGCATACATTTGTCGTATTAAAACCAAAACAAAATACATGGAAGGACAGGAGGATCTGACTTCTTGGTAACACTTAAGCTCACACGAGCCACCAGAAAAGTTAAAGCAAAGAGAAGCAAAAAAATATCAAAGGAGAAGAGCCATTAAATTTTGATGAGCTGCCTACCTTTTGGGAGAAATGATGGAAAACAAATAAAACTAAACCCTGAGAAGGCAGAACTGTGTGTGCTGAGAATATGGAGTGCTCCGCTGCTTCTGGTTCTCAACCTTATGCGTGCTTCTAATATGCACATTATTTGTCCACCCACACATTTTTCCCATTCTTAAATGACATTTTGCTTTCCTCAGAAAGTACACACATTAAATCATTGCCCAGAAATCATCTTTCCTGCTTTGTTAATATACTACTTAACACAAGGAAATCCTAGTCCGGGATTGCCATTCTTATGCAAGAATGCACCTCAAACAGTAAGCAATGGTATAATAATTTATGGGGAGGCATAAATTACTGGGACACTAATAACCACTCTGAAGAGCATATATGGACCTTACAATTACAGTAGGATGTTTGTGGTGCAGAGACCTGCTTCTGGGCCTTGGAGCATGGATGAATTTCACTCCCAGAAAGCACACAAACAACTGGTGATGGTGCCAAAGACAGCCAAAGACATGAGGGGGGTTGCTGCCAAGACGTGGCTTTATTTTGGGACTCCTCTCAGTCATTCTGTTTCAGCAACCCAAAGCTTCAAGACCATCCATGTAGGACAGGATTCAGTGCATTCAACTGTATTCCCTTTAAGGTTTTCAAAGCTTTTGTGGGATTTTTCTTGCCCTACTTAGCCTTCCAACTCATCTTGTAGAGTTTGATTAGGACTGGGAGCCCACACACAGAGACCACCAGTCCCTCTCCTTCTCAGGTGCAAATCTTTGTGGCCATTGTGAAATCCCAGCCCCATGTGAGCCTGTTTGGACTTCTGCCCTCAAGAGCAACAGGGCTAGGATTTACACACTGGTGACTCGCAACATGGAAAATACCAGGCAAATAGGTGCCTTTGGATGCCAGACTCAGGGAAGCAGCTCTCAGGTCAAGGAGGTTAAGATGCCTTCTCTTCTAGAGGTATGCTGGAGAAACGTCAGTAAATTAAATCCTCAGCAATGGTGTCATGGCTTGGTTCAGCTGGGGATTTTCACTGCTGGGGCAGTGTGTCTAGGACTTTTTGCAAGTTTCCAAAATGACTTCAAAGAATGAAAAAACAATAAAATCTTTGCAAAGCATCACCTTACACAAAAATTCAGCCACAAAGTAGGTGGTTAGTCCCAAACCTTTCAAATAGTTACTGGTGTAAAATCCACATACCTATTTATGTGTACATTCATGAAAGCTGCATTTTCACGCAACTTTATAGAGGCATCACAGGAAAACACAAAGCAAGACCAAAAAAAAAAGAAAAAAAAAAGAAAAAAAAATCCTTAACAACAATAATGAAGGTAAATCTTTAAAATCTTAGACAGGTCGCAGGAGGAGGGGGTAAAGCTCTGCAAACAAAACTAAATCCAGTGCAGTGTTTTTCCCCTTCACAAAGTGAAACAAACTGTTCCTAAAATAATGCTTCCTTAGTTTTCTGGCAATTAGTGTCCTGAAGGATTAGCCTACAATCATCAGCAAGTGTTTGCCTTTCCCAGCCGATGTCACCACAGAAGTCTGTGTTTATCTACAAGGCCCAGGGGATAATTTATAAACTGAAGAGAGGTCCCACATTCACAGGCAAATGTTCCACATTGCTACCCACCCTTCTGTACTAGTTTTCTCCCCATCCACCTCCTGTCCCCTGAAATATAGACAGGATACTGCCAGGGGCAAGATGTATGAGCTTTACAGCTTCTGGAGCAAGCACTTGCTCAACAGTTTATGCCAATACAGCAAAAAAAAAACACCCGAGATGGTCAACACATCACCAGACCTCAAAAATTAGATTTCAGAAGGTAACTGAATGCAAGGAATAATTTATCACCATCCCAGAAAACATAAAAGGGAGTGGGATTTTTTTTCCGTCCAAACCCTGTTGCCTACTTTATAATTAAACTATTGCCATCAATAAGTTTTAGGTCCAGTACTCAAGGTTTGTTAAAGTCTTTCACAAAACCTCTCTGCAATCAAGATGTTCCCATTCCATTTTTAATCTCTGCTATGAGTGGTTTGATGCTGCTGTAGTCCTGTTGTAAATCAAAGTGATTCAACCAGAGTACATCAAAATACAAAAGACTAAACTTGTTAAAAGTGTTTCATGTCTAAATTCATTTTCTCCTGAAGTGTTAGAACCTCAACATTAGAAAATTAAGCTTGTATTGGAGAGAATGGGAAGCTATTCTTTAAAGAAAACTACTAAGAGTCCTTGTCTTGATGGTGAACTGATAGTATGGTTCATGATAATGAATTTGTTATTTTGCAAATACTAAATAAAGAAGAAAAAAAATCACCTCTAAAATGAATGTAAGACTCAATCCTATAAAACATTTATAAGTGTGGCCAATGTTTCTCACAACAGAGCTCACTGAGGGATAAATAGGTGTGTTGTCAGGTATTCCCAAACATTAACAAAGCAAGGCTCAGAGACATTGTTATTAGTTAGGATTGATGAACGTGCATGTTGAAAATGAAAACATTTTTCTTCCTGAGCATTCATCTCTTTTCCCGTCAGTAAATTATTGGGAATTCCTGGAGCTTTGAGGACACTGAATTTGCTTCAGGTCTGTACCTGGCCATGGGTTGTTCACAAGGTACATTAGAGAGCCAAGTCATTTGATATTTGAGATCAGCTCCTTCACTATACCACATTTAATATTGGATGAGCCGATATTTACAAAATGTTTCTGCTCAAATCAAATTTTGTTTCATCTTTGGAAAGAATGGTATCTGGAGTCAAACTTCTGTTAAGCTACAAAGCCTGAAAGCCATATTAACTAAAAATTTTGACAGGAACAAACTTGTCTGGTCTAATAAGTACAAAATGGTAGAAGGAAGGAAGAGACCACCAGCTGGCTGTCGTTCAGAGTGCAGCCCACCTCGCCTGCAATTACTGAACCCTACAAGCGATCCCACTGATGTCAATTCGACCAATTTTAGAATAAGGGGGCCATTCATTCCAAGTAATGAATATTGAAACCCAGCCATCAGTTTGTGAACAAGTTTTTACATGTCTATCATGAGGAACCTCAATAAAGAGTGTACTTGTGGTGGTGTCACTTCAGAACAAAAACATGCAACGAATGGCACATTTCTCTGTAACTATCACCCATCCAGGCAGCTACAGTACAAGACCAAAGGTTGCATACATTTAGTCAGCAAGGAAGTGCAATATTCTTTAAGAAAGACATTGCCTGGAGTGGATTTTTATAAAGAAACAGAATTCATGAATAAATAAACCAAATGGGAGTAATTCAGGCTACGGCATTAACAGCTCCTAGTGCAGTGAATCCCTGATCTTGTTTGATTTTTTTCTAGAAATAACAAATATAAAAACATTAATGTTGTAACATTGTCAGCCACGCCAAGGACTTTGTGTCCAGGAACCCTGATATGCAACAGCACAGTTCAAATCAACCAGATGTTAATACATTATTTTATTTCCACCAGGTAAGGTAGATATTGACTGACCTGATCTGAGTCTTTCACTTGAGCATTTTTCCCTTTTCTGCAACCACAACTCATAAGCAGTTTTGCATCTCCAATGACTTTTCCCTATAAAAGAAAGACAAGAAAAACATCAGCACAATCTGAACCACTGAAGACCAAGAGGCTTGCATTTATGACCAGAAGCAGGGGAAGAAAAGACATTAGAGAAGCCTGTGGACTCATCCTGCATTGCTGGGAGATACCCTTCCACAGAGGTGTAGCTCCCAGGCTGCCAAGGAGAATTCCCCAATGGCCGATAACACAGCATGAGGGATGTCACACAGACAGGGACAGAAGGAAAGCAAGTGTGTGGAAAAATACAGTAGGAATACGGGCAAGCCAAGCTAAAAAGCAACAGGTTATTTTATCCCAATGTTTTCATACATGTACATGAACAGAAACAAGTCTATCTTGCTCAGAGAGTACAATTACCAACCTGGAATGACTTGAGGCAAACCTCACACACCAGTATTTCTATTCACCCTTACCAAGTTAGTGCTTACTTGCTTCTAGTGTAGCTAGATTTGGTGAAATAAAGTCTACAGGTGTGACTTGCTCTCATTAGGACAACTGGTCTATATAACACCTGGCAAGCCCTTCCCAGGAATTCAACAGCTCACCCTCACCACCCAACACTGCTGGCACAGACCCTGCAATGTTCATAACAAGCTGGGGCCAATGGAGATTTACAAAGAAACAGGGTCACCTCACCCTCCTTTTGTCCTCAGCCAACAGTCTGGGAAATAAACAAAGTGCAAACAGCTTCTTTTCATCGACAACCCACCAGACTGACCGAGCATGAGAGCGTGATCCCAGCAGCAAAGTCTCTCACATTAAAGTAGTTCTTTTCTGGGGATTACTTGAATCACTTTGGTTCTTCACCAAAGTGTTTTTGGAGTTTATCAGACCTAGACGTCTTGATAAATCACCATGGCAGAACAGGGCTGGGATTCCAGGTTTGGTCAAAACGCTCCTTGAGCTGAAACAGTAACACAGCCTGAGTCCCCCAAAACCCATCACAATTACTTGCTTTCCCATGGACGCACCCACAAAGACATTGCCTTTTTTCAGACTTTTGTGGTCCACAGCTGAAAAATAAACACTCTCAGCATTTGCTGGGTGACAGAGCACGAGTCTGCTCACATGCAGCTTTGAAGAGTTACAAGATTTCAGCTGGATGAATTTATACAGAAAAGGAAACCTCAACATTAAAGTAGTTAATGAGTTTAGCCAAGTGGAAGCGCTCTGCCCTAAATGATGAGGAAGGGAAAGGGCACAATTAAAAGGAATTCCAGCCATCGTTCGATGTCAGGGCGCACCAGAGAAGTGATCCTTGGTGGCAGAAATTACAGACAGACAGATGAACTTCTGGTCACCTCAGGAGAGGCTGCCAGGTGTGGTGACATCTTTTACTTGGTGACCCCAGCATCTCACAAGTACCAGCAAGGTCAGATACTGAGCAGAAATTATCTTTTCTCCTCTTTCCAAAAGAGATGTGGGAAAAAAAAGACACTAAAAGGCAGTACCTGTACCTGATACCTAACCAAAACACCCAAGGCTGGGGCTGCTGATTGCAACCTGTCAGACTTTGAGGTTTTCAGAGGACTGCTTCCACCCGGCATCCTCTACCTGTGACTCCCATTTATCAAAGGAATTTCCTCTTGCCCCATTACTACAGTCCTTCACCAACTGACCTGTAAACTCTTGAATTCTAAAACCTTTCCCCAGAAAGAAGTGATTACATTAAAATTTAAAGCAATTGTATTAAATAATTACAGTAGAGATAAGAAACCGAGGCACAGAGAGGTAGTTGTCTGTCTAACCAGAGGAGACTTTCTAGACACCCCACAGTACATGAGAAAGTTAGACATACAAAAGGACCTAAAGGGAGACCCACACATTTCCTAACAGGCAGCTGATGGACAACAAGGATATATTATGGTGCCTAAAGCAGCAACATACTGTGTTTAGGAAATTCCTGTATTTAGGAAAATGCATCCATACAAGACTTGCTGACACTCAACTTGTGCCAGTATCCACTGCAAATTTGTTATGCTGAAATAGATACTCCAGCTCTTTTTACACCACAAACCAAGGAAAACCTCCCAATTTTAGACCCTTCTTTGGTTCCTAGGATATACTGGTCATGCAACATCAGCTCATGGCAAACCATGGACACGTTCTGGCCGTGGAATAACTGTCTGGAAGTATCATCAGCTTTATTTAACAGAGGAATTGCAAGGTGTTGTCCATAATCACCTGGAAATCAAGAGCAGAGGGGAAATACGAACACAAAACTTGATAGGTTTTTTTTTCTTTTTTTCCTCTACAAAGCCAACACCTCGGCTAGTGAGTTCATGCTAAAACTAAACCCTGCTTTCTCTACAGCAGATTCAGCTAGTGAGTTGGTGTATTTTGCCTAGTCTTTGTTAGAAACATCCTTTTTCTTGCACAGTCAGAAAACCTTGATGATTAAAGCAACACTTCCATGAAATGGGTTTTCATCACAAAGTGCTACATTGCCTATACCTGAAGCTAGATCTACCAGGCAAGTAAAAGACACAAACCCTGCATGTCAGCCAGGCTCCCCTTCCAGGCTTGCCTACAGGGGTTGTTTCACTAGGTGCAAATCGCATAGTTGTTGGGCTACAGAGACCAACTCTATAGCTCTGTAGTTAGTATCTTCTCCTAGATTGTGGAAACTGATGAGTTAAATTACTAGGTTATTTTTGAGGTTGAAGACTCCACCTCAGTTTTTTAATCACATTTTAAAAGGTCTCTATTTGGAGAATGAAGGGAGAACGAAGGCCAGTACGAGAATGCAGGGGCTCTTCCACCCCCTAAAAAAGCAAACAGAAGCAATGCACAGGATGAATAATCCCATCTCCTTTTCCAACTGCAGATGTACCTCTCCCAGCGTGCATCGCCTGAATTAGCTACTACCTCCACCTCTTTTTTAGAAAAGCCTATATTATAAGCAGATGCTTAATTTGGGGATAGGTGTCTAACATTAGGCAGCTAAGTTGAAAGGCAAAAAAAAAAAAAGAAAAAAAAAGAAAAAAAAAAAAGAAAAAAAGCATATGGACAACATTTGCAGCCAGTCGCAACTCCGCTCAAGAGCAGATGGAGGCCTTGTCATTCAGGGGTTTCCTTGCATACACCAAGCAGTTCAGTGGGGATAGGGAAAGGGGCTTCTGTTTGGATGCTTCTGTCTGGAACCAGATTAGAAGAAAGCACGCTTTTCCACAGCACACGCCTTGTGTTACATTAAACATGCATATGCAACTTCAGCTTTTATTCAGTGATCTGAAACAGAGCCCTCCAGGGTGCTAAGGGTCAGTGAGTTTTTGCTTGTTTATCTGTATGTTATTTTACAGTTTCTAGTGCCCAATGAGTTTGTTAAGAAATTAAAACACCTCACTGGGACTCTCTTGCAGTGGTTGTTGCCTCCTAATGTATCCCTCCCTCCTTCATTCAGTAGCGCTTGATGCTTACAGAGGAGGGGGAGGAGAACACTGCAGAGAGAGGAGCCTTGTCTCACTGGGTACTATGGACGTACAGTTTTAATTGATGGAGCATCTTTACCATGTTTCATGGCCTTTTAATAACAGGATTGGGGAGGAGCACAGTGATCTTGAAAGCTCACAGATGTACTGCTACTAAATGACATTGTGCTGCCTGCTCTCAATGTTATGCTCTGGTTTAGAAGCAAGGAGGCACAAGGATTTCCAACAGAGGAGCTTGTTTTGCCTTCTTATGACTCCCACCCATCGTCAGACATCCCCCTTCCCAAGGCAAAGAGCAAGAAGGCTCCTCGGCAAGCACTGAAATATACATATATATGTCCAATTATCCCACCTCATATATGAAGTCACTGGCCTCTCCCTTCTGCTTGCGGCACAGGCTCCAGTAGTTGGCCAAAGTTTACAGAAAAAGGAGAAAAATAATAATAGTAACAGGCTTAATGATCTCAGCTGCACGGCTGACAAGAGCTGATCGGTTGCCAGTTTTAACAGCCTGTGGTCAAGAAACACTAAACTGCATCACCCAGAAGTCAAATGAGGGCTGGTCACAACTCGCTTCACGCCAGCAGCTCCAGGGGGAGCAGGCCGCAGTGAGGCCAGGTGCCACCACGTTGCCCAGAGCAGTCCTCTGCGGAGCTGCCAGCCTCATTTAAAGGAGTCAGACGTGACGCACATGGCACCAGCCGGCCTCCATGGAGCTGCCAGGCCCTGCCCCGGAGGAGCTGGCTGGGATTAACCAGAGGATCCCATCTTCCTGCCACTCTCCCAGGTCTGCAGCTGGAAAGATCAGCTCGAGAGGTGGGCTTGACTCAGCAGCACTGTGCCATGCACCTTGTGGCCATGGGCAGGTCCGACTGGGCTCTGACCTGCTTGGTTCTCATCAGCATTCCTCGGTTTTGAGCAACGGCCATCAAAAATGCTGGCAGTAGCCTCACCCCGAAGGCACTGGCACAACCTGTCTCCACTTGGCCACTGGAAGGTCTCACTGGCCAAACTTGGCCTTGGCTCAGCTGTTCACACTCTCTCCATCTCTCCTGCCTTGCAATACCCTCAAAATGCCTTTTGTCAACAGATGAAAACATGAGGTGCAGAAAGGATAACTGAGTCTTGGCCCATGGCGACCTGGGAAAGAGCAAAGCTTCCAGCATGGCCTTTCCGAGGCTTTTATCAGCATTTCAGCTGCAGAAGCAGCCTGGCTTTTCACAGAGGAGTACTTTCCTGAAAGAGCTTTGTGAAGCTGAGCTGAGCAGCACTTCACAGCCTCTTCCCTTTTCTTCCTCTCCTTACACCACCAAAATAGCTCTCCAGCATGATAACCACATAAATACAGCGATCATACCAGCTCAGGAATAACAAGTATGTAGGGAGATGATGCCATCCTTCTCTGCCTCCTTCTCCATCCATCCAATAATCCCAACATTTCCAGTACTAGAGAGCACCTCTGCAGCCACTTCCCCCGACATCCTGCACTGGGCAGGCTGTGCAATTCAGTCTGCTGTCCTGCCACTGAGCTTAATAGTTATTTTTAAATAAAATTATTACTGCTTTTCACTATGAGCTACTTAGTAACAAACCAAGAGGAGCATGGTGTGTTTTTTGTTTGGGTTGGTTTGTTTTTTTTTTTTCCTTAGGGCCATGGTTCAGTTTCTCAACAAGAAAAAAAACATGTTTACAGGACTGCAACAATGAACCCTAAAAAAAATCCCCACAAGTGCATACATGATGTTGGGAAGAACAACGTATTTGATGTTTATGGTTTTTACACTATTCTGTCAGGGTGATCCACACGTCTTGAAGAACCGGTACCCAAGTGCCTACAGCGGTAGAGTGGGAGAAGAGAAGGGGGGAAATGAAGGGAAACGAGAACTGAATCCAAGGTGGAGGCAAGCGGCAGTACAACAGACAGCTGGTGTTTGGGTGGTGGTAAATCACCCTGAAATGAGCCTCTTCCCTCAGCTCAATGAGGCCTAAACAACAAAGGAAGGCACAGCTTGCAGCCGGACAGCCTGCTAGCCAACCACAGACACACATGACAGCTTCATTCAGGAGCCCAGAGTCAATACAAAAGCTTCGAAATCAATCCGACATCCTGCGACCTCAAACAATGCACCAAATCTTCTCAGAATTGGAGCCCCAAATGAGGGGGAGCAGCATTCAAGGGAGATCAAACCGCAGGGCTGGCATTGAAAGGGACTAAAAAGGAGAAGAATGTTCCCAGTTTATTAATGGTGAGGTCTGGCCGGCTGCAGCCCAGCCACCATAGGTTACGTTCATTAAAGGGCAGCGCTTTGCACCTATTATGCAGAGCGCCCAGAGAGTATGTGTGTGTGTGCGTGTGTGCGTCAGCGTGCCCCTCACTCGCTAGAGATCAGGATGTGCCTTTCTGCTTAGGACCGTTGCCTCCATCAGAAATTCCTCCTGTGTGAACCACAAACAGGGTTTTTTCCCACTTGAGCCACTGTATGGGCACAGATGCGCTCACACCCTCGCACATACGCACGCTCTCTCTCATCCCTGAGCCTGAAAAGCATAAAGGAACTCAGCCAGGCTCTTTCCAAGGAAGAAAAAAAAAAAAAAAAAAAAAAAAAAAGCCAAGTGTTTCACACCCTCTTCTCTCCTGGCCATACTTTCAGCTTAGACACACAGACAAAATCTACTACAAAAGGCTGAAGCATTATGCGATTGCCACTGTTGCTGATGGAGTTGATTGCTCCATAAACCCTTGCCCGCTCCTCTGTGCCATAAAGAACTTGGTCCTACGGTGTAACAAACCCACAAAGAGGACAAAAAGAAAAAGAAGTGCTTCGATCCCAGGAACTACCCCCTCCGTGTAGGGTTGCCCCCTCTGGGGTAGTTTCACCTGCAGCATCTGTCTTGCAGCACAGCACACAAATGGCACCCTTCCCCCACAGCAACAACAAGGCCAAGCAAATCCTTTTTATCAGCCCCCTTTGAAGACAGGTGGAGAAGTAGAATATAGACACACACGCACACAAAAAAAAGATAAATACCATTTGCAAAAGTACTGTTTGGATTTGCCTGTCCTAATTACCTTCTTTTCAGCTGCCACATGTTTGAAAGAATTGGACCTTGCAAGTATTCTCCTCCTCAGCTGCACAGCCCAAGATGGGTTGCTTGCTAGAGGAGGGCAGACTTGAAAATGCTTCTTTTTTGTGTTGAAATGGGAGCAGATTAAGAGAAAGGATGGAATTTTTCAATGCTATCTATGGATTGTGATGCACATATTGCATGCCTTTTCACTGAAGACATGTAAATGTCCAATCACCCTTGCTTTTGAAGTGTCACGCTGATCTTATGTTCAGAACAGATACAGCTGTGGGAGCTAGTAACCTTTCCCACATTTGGAGAAACTAGGTGCACAGAAACTGAAAACAGTAAGTGTTCCTTAGGACACAGCAATTCCAACACATTTTATTCTCAGAAGTTGGGGAGATTAGCATTAAGTCTCCCCCCAAAAAATGTATGCTTTACTTAACCTTTACTTCGCTAATCTATACTATTATTGCCACAACTCTGGAGTCCTTTAAGACCATGAGCATGATGATCCCTGTTCTCCTCTTAGAAGACAGTTCTGGTTTTACCTTGTGTTAACATTATAGAGATGCCAGAGGGCAACTGGGAAAAGACAAGTGTAGCAGATTCAACAAGATTTTTCTCCAGCACAGGGTAGGACAGAAGATCCAGTTGACATGCAAAACAAGATAAGGTGATATCTGAAGCTCAGGCAAGAAGATCAGAGAAGTCCCTGCCTGGTTTATCAACACTAAGACAAAAAGGCTCTCAATTAGCATAGAAAGAGGAAAACTTCAGCCAGGCTGGGTAAGTACCCAAAGATGTGGTAGATGAGTGGTAAGAAACGATGAAGGGCTGCAACCATTCCTAGCACTGCAGATGAAAGACAGTCTGCAAGGATCAGATGGATAAAGATTGCTGGAAGGGTAAAAAGGTTGAAATCTTTCATTTTAAAAGACTTTCTTTGCACTGAAATAGCACTTTTTGTTTCAGCTATCTAGTGAGTGCAAATGTACATTTTTCAAATTGTGGGAAATTAAGCTCTTATTTGGATGGGTTGCCCTTTTTTTTGTCTTTTTTTTTTTTTCCTTGCCTGCTTTAAACTCTGCTATTTGAATAATTTAACAATCTATCTTAAATATTTCACCAATAAATCACAGGCTTGTGTTTCTATTTCATGTTAAAACTAATCAGTGGAGGAATGCCTGAGCTGGAAGTTAAAGTTCTGCTCCACCAAGCCAGCAATGCATAATCATTTCTCCGCAGACTCTCTGGTGAATAAAAACTTCTCTGCAGAATTAATGTCATATAAAAAGTTCTTTGTGCAGGCGTAGAGCACAACCGCGCTTGGCAGGATCGTCTGCATCCTGCCAACGGGGCTCAAGATTTCCAGAGCTAATTGGTTTGTAGAGTTTTCCCACCCTGCTGAGCACAAGCAGGGAGCTTGCAGCTGAATCCCATCCACGGGTACGTCAGGCCAGAATCCCCCTTTGCTGGTCAGGTTGCTGATGAAATTCACAAAGCTCCAAATGGTCCACCATAGGTGATGACTGTATTGGGATTCCATGCTCATTCCCATCAAAAAGAAGCAAATAGAAAAAAATTCTGATGTTCTCAGCCAAAATGAGAGATTTTTAAAAATGCTCTGGGGTGAAGGAGACATGAGCCTATACCAAAGAACCCCAAATCTTATTGACCATCAACAGGAATAAAACTAATTGAGTTCCTAAATTGTGTAGGCATTTTTAACCACATTTCAATGACGTTCTGATGCAAAATCAACACACTCATAAAAACTAAAAGAAGCGCACCTACCCCTCTTCACTGTGCCTCAAAATCCTAGTTCAGCAAAATTAAGCCAGAAAACCTCACATATATATAATTTAGTGCAATTAACTCTAATTTTGGCCCTAAGTCACTGGGACACATTCAAGGTCTCAATTAGCAAAATCCAAAATGCATGAAGGATGAGAATAGATAGCAAGAAGTTGATAGCTAACATATTGAATCCAAAAAGCAAAACAGAAGAGAAAAAAATTAAATCCTCAAGGGAAGGGAAGAGGAAAGAGAAATAGCTGTAAACTACATTATTACCAAGTTGCTTCTTATTTTGTTTTGTGCCAATTTTTTGCTTAGCTTTGTAAAATAACTTAAAAAGTCATGTCTTTTGCTTCAAAGAAGTCTAGAGCGGATGATCTTACATTAATAACCCATAGTAAAGTATGAGCAAAACATACACAATCATATGCACAGATAAAAATCATCTTGGGTGACATGATTCCTCTTCTGCAGCTGGGCAAACATCTCCACATCCCAGCTCCTAAGACTGGCTGGAGCTTGCCCGGGGGGAGGGTGGGCGAGGTGGAAATCAGAAACACATCATCCTCCTCATCCTCATTTTAGGACAGACATCTTCATCGTTCCTCCCCATGTGCAGCCGACAAGACTTCCTGCACAAACTGACACAGAAACAGCTAATTTACTGCTTTGTGTCAGGAATGCAGCCAGGGTTTTGGTCCCATGCACCCCAGACTCCCTTCGTTGTGCTGCTTCATCCCCAAAAGGATCTCCCTTTCCTCCTGCCCCTCCCCTTTAACATGCTCTTCTGCTTTTGTAACTTATCTCCCTGCAAGCTACTTCCCAACAGGAGTCGAAATTAAACAGGCTGCCCATATGCCATGGCTCACTTGTTGTCTGTTCCCCTCACTGCCATCTGGCCTATTTTGCTCAGCCAAAGGGGGGGGAAAAATAAATTAGGGGGAAAAAAAAAAAAAAAAAAGAAGAAAGAAAAAGGGGTGCGGGGAGAAGGAGAAGAAGAAGGATAAAGCCAGACACAATGAGGACGAGGAGGGAGGTGATGATGCTGTCTCTCGCATCTGCTCCTTGGCCAGGCTCCCAGATAGATCAGTAATGGAGAGCAGCAGAACCAGTGACAATTAAACCAAACACAGTCCTGTTTATTTAACCTGTTCAGAGAGATCAGCTCATGTGCTACTCCCCTGGCAAGGAGGCACCACACTCCAGCAAGGAGCTTCCCACTGAGAAACCTCCAGCCAGAGAAGGCAAAGGGAGAACCTTATCTCCTGAACTGAGCTGGAGAAAAAATCCCGGATTCTTCCCAACATGATGCCTGTGCTGCTGCTGGGCTGAGGTTTTCCTTAACTTTCCAAATCACCTTCATTTTCATATAGCAGCGCAGGCAGCAGAGCAAGGAGAGATGTGAGTGGGTGTGGGGGAAGTTGCAGGTCTGCCCTGGCCTTGATGCTCACTAATTTCTAAAGCTCCTGATGCTGCAAAACCAGAAGAAAGAAAAGGGAGGGGGGAGTGAAGGAGAAAAAAGAAACCAGAAGAGAAAAAGCAAAATAATCTCAAAACACCTTGTTATTTCCATGATGCTTCTCTAAACACATAAAACTTTTCAGCCCTGTAAGGTATTGAATGCAGAGATTGGTTTTCTGGTTTGTTTGGTTGGTTTTTGTGTGTGTGTGTGTTTTTTGGTTTTTTTGGTTTGGTTTTTTTTTAGTTTTTTGGGGATTTTTTTTGGTTTTTTGAGGGTTTTTTTTGCTTTTTCAAAAAAAGAAAAAAGAAAAGAGAATAGCTTAATAAACTGCATGGCCTCCCATCGCTAAGCATTTGTGCCAGGGAGGGGAGGAAGTAGGGGAGCAGGCCTGTGGGAATAACAGAAGTTAAGTTTGTTTTTCAAGCTGCAATGAAATCTTTAAGGGTAAAAAAAAAAAAAAAAAAAGAGATTAACCTGAAAAATAGTTATTCTAAAAAGGACAGCTACTACTGTTTTTTCTTTTTTTCTTTTTTTTAAATTTACAATGAGGCACTGTGTACATGTGCAAAGGCTGGTGCATGTGCTGATAAGGAACTTAATTGTGTCCCAGTCCTCTTACCTGGTTTTGCACATCTTTTCCTTCAAGAAATGGGAGCAGAATTCAGCTCCTGTCTGTTTGCAGAGTACAAGCTGCAAGTAGTGCAGAAGCGTGTGCGTGAAAACACGTGCCTGGCGCTGAGATAGGTATCACCAGCCATACGGTTGGGTTGTCTCAAGGCAGACACCGCTGAGCCATGAGACAGCGATAATTACCATTAGAGCTCCATGAGATCATGGTGGGGAAGCCCCTGCGGGGAGAGTCAGCCAGGGAGAAAGAGCAGAGCTCCTCTTTCTAAGGCAGCTGGGGTTGCGTGCGGGCACAGAGAAGCCCCAAATGCTTCCTAGAAGGAAAGGTGTTGCTGCACAGACCATTAGGGAAAGACCCCTTCCATTAGCTATGTGCCTCCACCCGAGTCCTTCACAAACACAGAGGAGAAAGAAGTGATCCTGCCTGAAGATGGGACCTTCCAATTCACACTCATGTTTTCCCACTGCAGCCTGGCTCTGCAATAGAGCAAAACTTAGCAGGTAAATGTTTTCACACATGACCATTCCTCTGCTCCATCCACTGTGCAATCACCAAGCAAAATGAGTGGTCCAAGCAGCCCGCTTTGCAGCCTCCAGAAAGGAAGAAATGCTCTGTGAATGCAAAATGTTTTGTGGCAGTAGAAACAGAAACCAGAAGTTCACCTAAGCATGTTTCCGACTTTAATGCTGCTGCAGTAACTTTGCAGCTGGGCCTCCAGCTTTGGGAACTGTTAAAAGCAGCAGCAACAACAACAACAGCAGCAGCAGCCATAAGGAAGTCCTCTGCAAGGAGATGAATTCCACCACAAGTTTCAGCTGACATCACCAACCCATCCACGCTCCGCTTTTGTGGTTTATGATCTCACCATGAAGCACCTCTGTGGAGTTGTTCCCTCCTTTCTTACTGCAGCCCATCCATTATCCTCTACCTAATTGCTTCCACAGCACCGCTGCAACAGAGGTATTTCCTACAGCTGAACATTTGTATTCCCAAGAGTTGGCACCTGCTGGGTCAAGTTCCTCAGTCTTTACATTTGATGTTACTCCAATGGGAAGATGTTCCAGCAAACAGAAAAGCACACAGAGCCAGCAGTCATCAGATTCCTCCATTCATTAGGGGTTTTTTTGGTGTTGTTGTTGTTGTGTTTGGATTTTTTGGGGTTTTTGTTTTGTTTTTTTTTTATAAAAGGGGACTTGTTAAAGATCATCTTACATTATTCTATGGAAATAGGAGGGAAGGAAAGGGGATTTGTATCGAGCGCTATCTGTCCAATACACCATTAAATCAGAATTCCCCAGTCAGGGATAACAATGAACTGCAATGAAGTCAACAGGAAGACGGTGCAGTATGGAAAACTGGGAAGAGGTGTGGAAGGGTGTGGGGATTTTTGTGTTTTCATTTTCAGATGTGGGAGCTGGGAGTGATCAACATTGAGCTAATGGCATCCAACCTGACTCCTGAACACTGCACACCCCTCTGGGGTCTCAGCTTCCCGCAAAACCAACCAACTCATCCTGTGAAGAAAATGCGGATGCTCTCCTTTGTGCAGCTGGCAGTGAAAGCCCCAGGAGATCCCCCAATGTGCCCACTCTCAGGATGGCATCTGCAGCAGGTCAAGAACCAAGAGGTACCATTTTTCTCATCTCTAACTGGAGCTTTTAAGGACCAAGCCACTCCAGAAATACACAATTTCGCATTTCCACTCTCTGTAGTGAGGTTCCAAAATGCTTTGCATCTGCAAGTTAGGCTAAGAGGAGATGCTGTTCTGTCATGGCTACACTATTGGTGTGACACTGGGAAATTTTGGGGTCCCTGACTTGCTTTCCCTCTACATTTTTTTTTATATTTGGAAAGTCCCTTTAACTCTCTGTGGTTTTTTTCCCTTCTCCCATGTTTAAGGGTAAGAAATCTTTTTATTATAGGACTTCTCCAATGGGCCTGAGAGAAGTTTTTCAAACCAATATTAGGATCACTTCTAATCTAGCACACATCAGGTGTTCAACTGAGATTCCTTGAGTTATGCCAACAGAACCCAAACCTTCCAAAAGCTCTCCCATGCAAATACAGGACTAATCCAGGCATACTGGATCTGTCAAGATCGAGATGATTCAACTTCCAGCAGGTAAAAAACCACTAGTAGGGAAACTCAAGGGATTACGTTTACGAATCTTGGCCTCACAAGGGCCAAAGAGCTTTTATTCCCCCTAAAGAAGAGCTTCCTCAGTGCCATATCATGCCTAACCATGGTGGCAGGAGGGGGAACACACTCGGGGGCTATTCCTGTGGCATGTTGCCACTCCTTGGCCAAGTGAACCCGACCACATCACTATTTTGAAAAGTCAAAGACGTGAGAGCAGCCTGAAGGCCTGAGCCCCTCCACCTTGGGAGTCCCACATCTCCCAGCCGTGAAGCAGATGGGTGTTGGTGTGAGACCGCAACACTTGTCTTGGCTGGTGGTTCTCAGTAGATTCTCACTCTTATGGATGCTTTAAGGCCATTTGCCTTCCCCAGTGCCCCAAATTGACTGTGTCAGCACCCAGAAACTGAGAAAAAAACCCAAAGCTTTGAGCCTCAGTGGGCTGCAAACCCACCATTTAAGACTGGGCCTAACCCTATGCCTTCACACTCCTACAAGACCTAAAATTACAGGAATCAGAATGGTAACAGGCAAATCAGTGGCGAGCATGAGGAGATCGCCAGCAGCTGGCCAGGCAGCCTAATTTGCCGCAAAGGGGACAAAGCATGACCGAAAGCCCCTCAATTCCCAGCAGAGGCCGGGGGCAGGCCAGGCGGAGCAGCAGGGCCAGGGCAGTGTGGTTGTGGCCACCCGCCTCCTCCCTGGCCTGCCCAGAGTTTCAAAAGCCTAAATCAAACCAGCAGGAGGCACTTGAACAGTTATAAATCTTCAGTTTGGACTTGGTTTAATAATAGTGTCAGTTTAAAAAAAAAAAAAAAAAAAAAAGCCCAATGATCTCTCCTATCTTGCCAAATGTGGCAAAAAAAAAAAAACCAAAAACCACCCTTGTTTATTTTCATTTAAATTCCCAGAAGGCAATGTAGATTTCCCTGTGGATGTCTGAGGCCTGAAAAACACTCCTGTTTCTGCACATTTTCATTCTTTGACAAAAGAATTACACCTTTGGAAAAGGCAAGGATAACTTTACTTTTGTTCAAAGTCTGAGGGAGATCTTTCCAACCAAACTTATCCAGCTTCACCAAACTCTTCCTTTTCTTCAACTCCCATCCATGTTACTTCATCATCTTTTCAACATTAGATATTCATCTTCACCTAAGCTCACTCATTGTATTTGCCTGAGGTTTAACAAGTAAAGTCAGTGGTGGAAAGATGAAATATATCTATAATTACTAAAATATTCCAAATAAGCAAAGTGTCCTGTAGGAAACAGGAACAATCTGAGCTGCTATCCCAGTTGCAAAATGTTATAGCAATGGGGCAAGCAACTGAATAATATTAATAGTAAAATTGATATTAATATTAATAATAATGATGATGATGATGATGAAAAGTCCAATGTTGATAGCCCTTACTGTAAAATACCATCCCTCCTTTCAGCTCCAGATGCCAGGAACTGGGATGCTTTGAACTGTTATCACCCATCCCTCCCACCCACTCATTTGAGAAGATAAAAATCAAGGTCTGGGCTGCTGAGTCAGATTACAAACACCTAAACAAGACATCTACCCAGACTTATTTTCAGTCACTTTGCTGAAACTCTGTGTCATGGGGCTGACAGGAGGTTCTTTTAACCTCTTCCAGAGAAATGAGCCACTGAGAACCAGAAACCACATGCGGGGAGGGAAAAAAAATATAAAAATCTGCTTTGTGAATGGGGCAAATTACTAAACCTCTGGTCAGAAGCTGGTTCTTCTCAGCATAAAATCTTGAACAACTGAGTAGACAATCCTGGTGAAATATTATGGCCTGGAGGGTAAAGCACGAGCCTGAAAACTGTGAAATTTAAGCTTTTTGGAACAGCAATGTCATGTATGAATAACCTGTGGCAACTCTGGTTACAGCTGTGAGCCTCAGTTTCCCCTGAAAACCGATATCTAAAGCAGTCTGGCTCTCCTCACAAAAAAAAACAAACAACAAAAAAAAAAAAAAAAAAAAACCAAAACAAAACCAAAAAAACCCACTCTACTTAAAGAGGTCGATATTATGGGTATTATTTTAGAAACTGAAACTTGAGTCGTGACCAGACTCATCAGTCCCCTAAGGGAAGCTTTTATATTTTTGTTATGTGAAAAATTACAATTTCTCACTCCAGGGTGAGCTCAACCTTCAGATCATTACAGCTGAAGCTACCCTGGCACAGCTCAGGGTTTCCGTTTCTTTTGGGCTTCTTTAAGTCTCTTTTTCACTTTCAATTTCCTGTCTCAATGCTCCTGCCCTTTAATTTTTTGGGCTCCAAATTCAAACCAAAAGCAAAAGCATCACTGACTCAAGATCTTGTTGTACTTCTCTCATTTTGACTAGAAAGCACAGCAGGCCAAAAATGAAATGACACTTAGATATCACTTTGGGGTTCAAAATGCTTTGTAGACCTTAGGAACTACCTCCTTTATCATATAAGATAGCATGTGATGTCATATCCCCTATTTGCAGAGAGGGACATCAAAACAGAGGAAGTTTAATGGCTTGATATTTTCATTTTAAGCACAAAATCCATGTTTTCAGTTCCTTGGCTTCATATTGGATGCCCCTGGGTTTTGAGGTCCAAACCCCCTTTGGACTTGAAGCCCCTAACCTTCACGCAAATGTGAGGCAGCACACACACTGAAGATATTCATAATTAAATAAAGCCAAACCTCCCTTGCTGAATACAGAAGTGAGAAACTTCCCTTTGGGAGGTGAGCAGGGGTTCATGGCTGAGAGCCATGGTCCTTGCTGCAAGACACAGTTTTGTGTCAGTCTCAGATCTGCTGGCCTCTCAACATTCCCAAGCCAAATAAACAATAGGGAGTTTTCAACTGATTTTGATTGACTCCTCATCCTCTTGCTCCATTTTTTTCTGGCAGGGTTGCAAATGAGGGATCAGCTTTTCAGTGATTGCAGCTAGAGCTGTTAAAGTTCCCTCGCTTCCTGCCCTGTGAGGAGCAGAGAGGATGAGCACTCACATCTTTCTTCTACTTTCAGCACCTGGGAATTATTCCCTGTATCCTGCAATTTTGACTTCTTTTCCTTTCAGCGCCACTTGCACTCAGAAAGCAAATATCCAGTCCCGGGGGAAAGAATGGGATGTTTTACATCCCAGGACAACACTTTCAGCACTGTGTTGGGACTTAAAAAGGAGGCAAGACAATCACCTGCTTGAATGAGCTCTTTGGCTGAGGCAAACAAGTGTCACTTTGTTCTGACTTGTGCAAGCCAGGCAGAGACTGAGGGGAGGTATGGGAAGGTCAAGACAGCGTCATGATTTAAAGGCAAGAGGATGGTTTGGTGACTGAATGAGCCAGGGGCTTCACTTTCAGCTGATGCTGATAGCATTGCACAGAGAGAAGCATGTTTAGTGCCTCAGTTTCCCCACTGTAAGGTGGTGACTGCGCTGTCTGCTCCCATCACGGAGCTCCCAATAAAGCACTCCTGAATGAAGGCACAAATCTGCAATGCCAAACAACCAACACACCAGCCACTTCATTGCCATACCGCTGGAAAACAGTTGTCCCTTGCCTTGCTCTGGGAACAGGAGCATTGCCTAACCCTGTCACCTGCATTCCAGGGCTGGCTATAAAGCAAGGCCAGCAGAAGGGAGCCCAGGAGGACTTCACTTAAAGATGATATACAAGGCAAGGTAAGCTGTCTTCCCCTTTGCTTAACGACAAAAGTTTCGGACCTGCTGATGAGCGCTGGAGCTTTAACGAAGACTGTCTTGACTAAAAAAAAATGCTCCCGGCTGCCTCTTGGGTATCTTTAAGAAGCACATAGGACTTTGATGTCCCAAACACAACAGAGCTTGCTGGCCATGAATAGACTATACTTCTGCCAAAACCTTCCTCCACTGCATCTAAGGCATCCTCCAGAAAACATTTTATAAGCCGGTCTCTGAGTTTTATGACATGAGCATATAGAAGCGAATGTAAACACTGCTGACCCTTGTGCTGCTTTCCGGCTCAAGGAACTGCCTCTTTTCACATCTTTCTTCTCCTTCTCCCCAACTCCTAAACCAACCACAGATTTTGAAGAAAGAAGGAAATAATGTTAAATGAAACCTTCTCAGTACATTATCAGCTTTAGCGTGAGCATTTGGGGAAGGGGTAGGCCGAAGACTTAGGGCAAAGAGGATGTGCAAGATTAAATCACCCCTTGAAGGAAGATGTCAGGGTGTGAAAGGCCAGCTAACTGCTTTTGGTTACATCAGGCTGGAATTTCCTTCTCCAAAGTGCCACCACAGCCTCCCACCCACACCCAAGAGCAAAGGAAGGGATGCCAGAGGGCCAGGCCAAGGCAGGATGCAGTGC
Organism: Falco rusticolus; assembly: GCF_015220075.1. Lineage (NCBI taxonomy): Eukaryota > Metazoa > Chordata > Aves > Falconiformes > Falconidae > Falco > Falco rusticolus. The sequence continues at coordinate 79,439,569 of NC_051210.1, read as the reverse complement.
AGCTGACCCGTGATGCACCAGACCAACACAAATTTTCTCCCTTCGCTTTCACAATGACTGTAACAGCCCTGCCCAGGCATGCAGGCAACACACATCAGTCAGGCTTGAAACAGCTGAGTATTATCCACACTACATGTGGATGTACCCAAGGGTTGAGTAGTTGTCACGTTGTGCTGACACACCATCAAATCTCATCTGCATCATGCACTGAAACAGTTCATTCATCTCTTGACCAGCAGGTTATAGCTGGACCCTCACAACACCCACATTTTTCATGATAGCACCTCGGTGCAAGAAGTGGTGAGACTTGTAAAGCAAAACTTCGGTGGCCACAAAAACATCAGGAATAGGTGAAATTCCACTTGGGAGACATGTTCAGTTCAGAAGGGGGGCGGTATTTTGATGTGCAGTTGCATGGGAAAAATGACCGAGCAAAACGTAAGCACCAGGCTCCAGGGATTTCCACGAGCATAAGTACAAAGTTTTTGGAAACACGTTTAGCGGGAATGGTGTTTCCACTGCGGTCCTCCCCTCCTTCCCCTCCCTGGCTGGCTGACTTTCCCAGAGTCTCAATTTGCAGTCTGCCTGAATACCACTCAAAATATTTTCTCAATTAGAGGAGAAAACAGGAATTTGCCACTTGTCTGCCTCTATTCTGCTGCCTGTCAGCATTCAGCAAATATTTCAATCGTAGCCCTTTGCATGCTGCTAGCCCCGCTCATTTAACCTTTGGCCCTTCCCTAGGCTAATCCATCGGCCTTTACCTTCAAATCTTTACAGCCAAGGGATGACCGTGGGATGGGCTGGCTAGGAGAGGATGAAAGGGGTGTTGGGGGTGGGTAATTTATGCCAGACTCCACTGCAGTTTTGGGGGGGAACAGAGAGGATGCAAATCTCTGGCCGTGCTCCTCGAAGAATTGGATTACCAGCAGCTGGCATTTGCACTTCCACATCTGGAAGATGACAAGGAAAATTAACACTTTATTAAAAAAAAAAAAAAAAAAAAAAAAAAGAAGGGGAAGGAAGGCCTCCATCACCTTGGCCCTCCTCCGCACAGCTGGCAGCATCCTGAGGCAGGTACCTAATTGCCCGCAGAGCCTTTGCTCTTCTTCTCCTGCCTTGACCACTTTCCTCCATCTTGCATGTTGCCAAGATTAGTAGCTAACGGTTCTGCTGTCAAAAGTGCATGTGATGAAAATAATGCCCAGAGCACAGCCTGCCAGCCTTACAAGCGCCTGCTTGACTTTGATGGCAGAAGACCCCGAAAGCCTGCACCCAGCCAGCCTCCCAACAGCCAGCCGCTCAGCCGAGCATCCATTGTGGCTCTCCGGGGGCTGTGCCCAGCCGCCCGCTGTATGAGAAATCGCTGACCCTTCTGTCACGTGGACCCTTTAATTGTTCACGTTGGTATTTTGTTTCTCTCTACTGTAGACAGTTTGCTGTCTGTTATCTGCCCTTCATATGTAATTAATTGTGCTGTCTCCCGGCTCATTAGAAAAAAGCTTCTTGCCTCCCCTTCCCCCTCTCCCCCAGCCAAGTCACAGTGTGCATTATTTAGGTTAAATCATGTTTAAGTAACTACATAAATAGTAGGTCGAGTTTGCCTTTTGTCTATGCTGAGACTGTTGCTTGGCTCCTTTCTCAACATGCCAGACTGGGAAAGCCCTGATCACTGGAAGCCCTTGACGGGAAACCCTCACTGGGCAGAGCAGCCATACCACCCCAGGAGCAAGGGAAGGTCCTCGGAGCAGAAGGCTTGTCCAGTAGGTAACAAGAATGAGCTGCCAAACTTTAATAAAGCAAGCATAAAACTCAGCGCTGAAGAGCAAAAATGCTGCCAAGAGGATGTTTGGCTAGCAAGAGGTACCAGCAAGAGGAAGGTGAGGTATGGTTTGGGGTTTCTTTCCCCCTCCATAGCTTATTCTAGCTAGTGAAATGCACTTCAAGTGACAACACTTCACACATCCTGGGTCACCCGCAGCCATCTGAGCAGCCCTCTCTTGCAGCTATAGCACTGAAACTCAGGTGCTGCAATGCATGTGAAAGACTTTTGAGCTTTCATTCAATTAAGAACAAAATGAGAGTTTCTGAAGTGGGTTCCCTCAGTGCACCCATTTAAAAAAAATAATAATTGAGGATGTGGGTATACAGGTTAGAGCAATCTAAAAACCAACATGAATCATCACCTCGAATGCAAGCAAAACCTGCACCCAAGTGTTTTAAAGGATTAGAGTAGCTAAACTAAAGTTTACGAAGTTCATTTGCTTGCTTTTCTGGGACAAAGTTGAATGTCCTTGTAGACCATTTTCCTGTGCAAAAGCACACCTAGTATCAGCTGATTGGAGTATTTAAATATCTGCTTCTAGGTGGGAATAACCGCTGACAGAATAAGCATGAGAAAGCTTGTTTCCTCGAGATTTCCAGCTTAGCTTAAGAGATTTAATCATCTGGATAAGCTTTGGGTGAATCACATGAACTTTTGGGTACCGACTGCAGCCAAGACCTCCCATCTTCTTTGTGTATGCACATCCTCACTGATAGACCTGGGCTAGCCAAGTGTTTTAACTGATTGGACCGGGCTCAGCTTTGCTGGATTGCCTGCACAAAGGTTGCGAAGGGCTTTGGCGAAGACTTCCACATGAAAAGCACTGCAGACTTTTCCAGTGATGTTATATGAAGCTAAATTACTTCTTAGGAAAACTGCTTACACCAGAAACGCAAGGCAATGAAGTTCTCTCTTCCCAGCACAATCTCGGTGCAGAGAATGGTAGAACAAAAGCCTCCCGAGCTGCCTAAGACCAATGAATCTCACCAGTGACGTGAGAAGACCACCATGAAAAGCCAGGGCATAGTTCAGTTTTCCAGTCTACCTACACCTAACCCTCTCTGCCACAAGGGCTTAAAAAGGATGGAGGTCACAAGCGCGTGTCATGCACGCACTAAAGTTGTTTTATCAGAGACTCTCAATTTAAACTTGCTGCCTGGGCTTCATACAGTTGCTGATCTAATGGGGAAATGTGCTGCTATTTAGCTGAACCCACCAAAATGGCAGCTTGGCTTCCCACCCCTGTGCAACTCGCCCTCCTAACACTGCTTGTACCACTTCAAGAGGAGGTGGCTCCCCTGCAACTTCCTCCAAATCTAGGCAGACAGAAAAAATATCCACAGTTTGGTTCGTCAGAAACATGCCCAACTTTTAGGTGATGCTGTGTTATTAATAATATATGCTTTTTTTTTTTTTAAAAAAAAAAAAAGCGCTTAAGAAGGAAAGAGGAAAGGAAGGAAGAAAGAAAAACATACATGAGTGGGGGAAGGGGGGGAAAAGGACAACAGTCTAAGACTTTCAGTGGGAATGTCCAAAAATAACACAAACAGGATCTCCCTGCCATCTGCTCCGATCCTCTCTGAATGGCTTTCAAAGCAAAAAGCCTTGCCAAAACCTGACAAACAAAGCACCGAGCATCAGTTTTAATGGAATACCAATACTGCATTCCCCCTTCCCCCCTTTTTGCTACATATACGCACACCTTCCACACCCCTCCAGTTGCCAAATAAATGACACTACGCAAAAAAATTTGCTTCAGTTACAAAGCTGAATAAACAAGGAATAATTTTGCAAGTGCTCCCATATGTCTTTTCTTCTCTGCTTACAATGGACACTAATAAGATTTGCCATAACTAATTCATTCTTTCACACCATTACCCTATTCTCTACCATAAAGAAAAAAAAAATTAAATTCTGCCTATCCCACGTGCATTTTTCCACAACTTTCACACAGCTGAAACACAAGGCTTTCAACAGCAAAGCCCACCCATCATAGAGCAGACACTTTCAACTTAGTTTAGGCCCCTTAACAATGGTAAAGGTGATTTTTACTGAACCTAAAGGAGCACAAGAACGTTTGTCACTTTTTTCTTTGATTTTCCATTCTCTTTTTTTTTTTTAAAAAAAAAAAAGAGATGTCTGAAGGGAATGATGGGAAATGACGAGACAGGAGAGCTGCAATGTTGACACTTAAGGCAAAGTTAGTGCACATAAAGTAGAAAGTCTTGACTCCAAAGGCAACGTGTTAGCACATACAAAGCAGAAGTGAAATTCATTAGCTGCAAAAACCAGCAACTCTCCTATGTTTCACTTTGGCCTGGCTAAGTGGAGCAAAGACAAAGCAAGCACCCAGCAGCAACACCCAGAAGCGAATGCAGCCTTCAGCCTGCGCTCCGCTATTAGTCCTTCACTACTAAATACAGAGCTGGGATGCAGGGAGCTCGGTGAAGGGCAGAAACTCTTTCTACTTTGGGGTTTTGGGGGATTTGTTTGTTTTAAAGGATTCATATCTCTTCTGACAAACTTAAGAAACAAAACTGAAATGCTTAAACCCACACTTCTTTGCTGTGCTTTGTTCCCTTTGCTATTAAGATATTTTTATGTGCCAGGAGCACACCTTTACCAGCCCTGACCAAGTTTTTTGTTTTGCCCCTTTTTAGGAAAAAAACAAAAAATAGCTGAGGCCTAAATTACTTGAACAAACAAAAGAGTTTTCCCTCCCTCTCTCCCTCACTGCCAACCCCACCAGTGCTGGATCTGCCCCACCTCCTCCTCTGGCACACAAATGGCCTCACACCAGACGGGATGGAGGGAGGGCTCCCAATTACACCTCTTTATTAACAAGGGGCCACCACAGGAAAGGGATTGGACTGGAATGGGGGACAGAGAGTGGCTGCCAGCTCCTTCCTGCCACCCAGAAGGAGGAGCAGAGATCACGGGTAATTGGCTAGGAAGGGGCCCTCATGTGAGAACTTTGGGCCACCTGCCGTCCCACCCTTTGCCATGGGATGCCATGGTGGGCAGGCATTGCTGGTCTCCCCCACACACACATCTGGGAAAGGGTGGCTGGGACGACCCACTGGGATCCCAGTTGTTTCCTGCACACCATGGATCGGGAGAGCTGGGTGATGGTGGGAGCCTAATGAATGCACCAAGCCATCGGTGTGGCACCCAGGGATCCTTGCTGCAGCTGGAGCAGTGGAAGGTGGGATGTCTTCTCCAGCGGCCCTGGGTGAGATACCTCTGTCTGCCTCAATTTTCTGCTTGTAAACTGAGGAGGACCTTCGGAAAGTGGTGAAAACCTGTGCTTTTTGGTAGCATTCAGACAGGATAGTTACAGGGCACTATCTTCAATTTTCTGTAAGTATCATCCATCATTTAAATGCTTTCTCCCTATCTCTGATTCATTTTCTTGTTCCACTAGGAAAGACGGGTGGGTATTTTTTGAGAAAAAGCTGTGATCAAAATGAAAACTCTCCTTCTCTCCTGTTTCAACCTTAGGCCACCCTTTGCATTCACCCTTCAATGCTGAGGCATCATACTTGATGATAAACTCTCCAAGTCCCTCAGGCCTTTGGTTTACCCATCAGACCCCTCTCCAGCACTGCCTCCGTGGTCGTCTCCATCTGGCAAAGCCCAAATCCTCCTTTCTCCTTACCTCACTGTTTAAATTCCTCTCCCACTGGGCTGCCGGCTTTTCCTCAGGAACAAAGCACAGCCCCTGTGAGCAAACACTACTACCCATCTGTGTCCAGTGGCCATGACAAAAACAGCTCCCTTTACTCCCAAAGTCCCCCATAATTTTTTCCACAGACCTCATAATACACTTGATGTCCTTCCTGCCTCCTTCCCCACTCTCAAAACCTGGATTGGGTCGCTTTGTCCAATCTTTGGGTTTATTTATTCACAGACCTTTTTCTACCTGTGCTCCTTGTCGAGTCTGCTTGGGTTCAACCTCTATCTGTGTTTTCACACAAGCGACCAGACTACAGGCAGGCAGTGAAGATGGAGGCAAGCAAAGGGGTCTATAAGGAAAGCATAAAGCATTTTGACTTTTTCTAACTGGGGATTAACACATGGGTTTTAAACAAGGGGACTCCCTTCCCAGCTGACAGCAGCAGCTGCGGCTTCTGACTTGCTTGCAGAGTGGCAGGGAATCGAATCAAAGAGAAAAGAAGAAAGAGGACAACCCTTCCTTGGGGAGTAGGAAACACAATATGAGGTATTCTAAAAGCCCTGCAAATACTGGCTTGGTTTTAGGTCAGGCTCTCCTTCCCCCTTCTGTCCAATGTCTCCCCCCCTCCTCTTGCAACAAAAGGAAATTGGTATTTTTCAAAATTCTTCTGAAAGCCAACCCGGCAGATGGTTCTTTCCATGCCGGGGAGGGAACAAAAAGAAAAACCTGCCAGGATACACATCACTGAGATGTGACAAAGATGGGCATGGTGGCTGGCCTCTGACCCAGGGGTTTCATGTAGGCCTATTAAGCCATGTGGCCAAGATAGACTGAGTTGTCTTATATCTCTGCCACACAGCTGCTGTACCCCACAGGCTAAGTTTTATTAGCTTAAGTCAGGCCAGATAGACTGAAAAGAGACAGTGTTTCTCTACTTCCATCCCTTAGGACAATCCCCCATCCCAGCATCTTAGCAGGTAGAAGTGAAGTTCAGCAGCCAAATTCACAATGTAATAGTAAAAAGGCTTATTTAGACAGTAATTCACAACTGTCCTACTTTAACAAAGTCTGACATACACATCAGTAGTACAAACTCCTGCAGATGTAAAAGCCAAGGATAAGTCAGTGTCAGTCCTTCTATCTCACTCCAGTGATTCAGGTTAAGCATCTGGCTGTCCATCACAAGCTGCCTTCCTTCTTCCCTAAAATATCATCTTCCTTCTAGGCGATATCAACAGCCACATTCCCACTCTTTGAGGGTGCCCCAAGCAGACCCAAGGGCTCCATGTCCCAAGCACCCAAGCTGTCCCAAGGATGCAGCATGACTTGATTGTACACCACATCTGCCAGCTAAAGCATAGGGAGCAGCAAAGGCTGTGCTGCCCTTCTGCAGAGCTGCCCCGTGCTTCACAAATTCCCATGAAGCACGTTGGCAGACACTGTCCCCAAGTGACTAATAGCAGCTCCTACCCACGCCCAGAGTCAGTGACCTAAGGACAGATCAATCCCTCCCCATCACACCCTTCACAGTGCCTCTTGCGATGGCTGTGCGGTAGGCACAGAAGGAAACAGGCTTCCCCGCCACACACACCCCACCCCTTCAGATCAGGAATATAATTACAAGTAATGCAATGGAAATAAAACAAGAGAAAGAAAAGGCTCGGGGAAATTTGTCCTAATGGTTACATAAATTATGGAAGAAAAGTAGCCCATGAAAAGCAAGAGGCTGTCTTTGGGAACAGCACTCAGCTGAGTGCTAGTGAATGGAACTTTAGAAAACAGGCAAGGCAATTAATTATTCCCGCTTAACATGCACATACAAAGTAAAACACATCCTCAAGCTAGTGCCATCCATTCCCAGTGGAAGATGCAAAAAAAACAAGTACTCAAATTCCCCACTAATCCAGATTAGGCAGGATACTGAGGTAGGGACTGTCCCTGCACCTGAAAGGACTTTGGTGGGAGGCAGAAATGAAGGCTGATCAAGCCTCTTTTAGTGCTGCTGCTCCTCAGTGGGAAAATACCTACCTCAGGTCTTTTTTTCTTAAACTTAAGGGTGAGCTTTCACCAAATTATCCACCTGGGAATACAACAGGTAAAATTTAGGTGAAGCTACCCAGGCCAGCATGATATTTGGGCATATACTGGGGCACAGGGGAGACTACCGGGGGAAAAAAAACATGTTCCATTTAGAAATTACAGTGCAGGCTTTACCTCAAGTGTATGAGGAAACTGTATCCTCCTGGGAAATGCTTGCCAAGCACCTTACAGAAGTGACTTTTCACAGAACCAGGTGAGGAACCAGTGACATTGTCGCACTGTGAAGCAAGGGTGTGATCAGTACTGACACATCTGAGGGTCCACTGCTCAACCCTCTCCTCCTCAGACAAAGCCATCAGCCAGAAGAGTGGGGCCATGGCCTCTGGCTCATTTGCTGGTGCCACCACATTCCTCCCAAGAGCATTGGGCAAGGCAAAATTATCCACAAATCCCCTCAGGGCTGATTCTCATCTTTCAGCCATGGGGATGGAGAGCAGCTCACACGAAGCTACAGCTACACTGCAAAGTGCTGAAATTCCTCAATGAACCACCCAGGTTTATAGTTGTGGAGTTGTTGTAACACTGATGTCAATAAAAGATAGCATCTCTCTCTACAAACCTTGCCACCCAGGTGAGACTGAGAGCCATGAGAAACTGATGAGAAGATAATGAGTCCTCCAGTAAATATTGCTCATTTGACTCTTACCACAGTTTAGAGTTTACAGACCAGAAAGGACTATTAAGGGCATCTAGACTGACATTGCATGCTGGCCCCAAATCTCCACCCACCTCATTTCTACATCAATCTTTAACTCTTCTTTGAGATAAATTTTATTTTTAAGTTAACAGTGAAGATGCAAAGAGTTAATAGTTTTGAAACAACTTCACCAATTTCAATGACAAGCAGAAAAGGCTTCCAGAAGAGCTGTGCACCCAAGGCTTGAAGATCAAGCCACCACCTGGGAGACTCAGTTGTGTCATGGTTAAGCAACCACAGCTCAGTGAAAAAGGCCCAAGTATTACCCTGGCCGGTAACAGGTTCCTTGAGTGAGTCACTTAATCTCATTACTCTGTTTCATACAGCGTACTAAGAGAAAAGATGGTTTCGTTTCTCCTCCTTTTATTTCTACAGAGCTTGTGAGCTTCTTACAGAAGGAAAGGCTTACCTGATGCCTTCATACAGGATCTGCCAACAGTAGACATCAATGTGCAATAACATGAGGCACCGTCTTAAAATGAGCCTGGTAGACACACTTAGCTCTGCAAACACAGCTGCCGTTGTCTGTCCATCATGAATGACCATGCCCTTACCTTCAGCAATGTTATCTTACACATTGGCCACAGTCTAAGCCACATCTTAAACATGCAACCTCATTTCTGTAGTAAGACACCTTAGCCCTTCCACCATTCCACTGTCCCTTTCAGTGCTAGTCCACAGCTCCAGGAAAAAAAAAAAAAAAAAAAAAAAAAAAAAGAGAGAGAAGATAATAAGGTGGTTTGCTTGATACCGCCCAGGAAAAGTCGAGTTATTTCCACACTGACCATCCTACTTGGAGCAGTGTCCTGCTACTTGTGCATGCACCATGGCTTGAGAATCCCTCTCCTGATATCAATCACCTGCCGCTCGGAGTGCAAATATAATCCTGATGTAGAAAGAGCATTTCACATTCCGAAATGAAGCCAACAGCCACTGGTCTAATTCACATTATAGGTCATGGCAAGCAATGGAAAATAACATTCTTATGAAAACTAAGCTAACTGGACTCGTCCTCAAGGGTCACGTATCAAATAGAATCATATTAAGGTTCAAAAGCTGGAAAAGTCTCAGCGTTAAAAAAAGAAAAGAAAACAATGCATGTTTATTCTGGATATTTTTAGACAGGTTTCCTAAGGAAACAAGGCTAATGTGATCACGCTGTGTTTGTGTGTATGTGAATGTGCACACAAACCCCTTGCATGCTTGCGTGATCCTCTCCTCAATGTTTTTGCAGTATTTTGATGAATTTTCATCAAATTTGATATGAGAACAGAAATCTTTGAGATACAATATTCAAAGAAGTTTTGTTCAAATTGTTTGCTGGCCAGAAGAAGGAATTTCTGAGGGGTTCCCAAAGAGGGCTTGGCCAGCAAGTTCACTCACCATTAGACACTAGAGAAGATACATAAGAGGAAAGTGGTCAGAAACCAACTTCCACAAGTTTCAGTGTTCTTAGAAAAAGAAAGGTGAAGCCCTTCTTTCCATTCAAATGAGCTCAAGATGAGTCCATCATGCAGCCCCACTGGCTATGCAGGAGAATGTAGGCAGTGGGAAGCCCACTTGGGAATGAAACGTGAAAAATTAGACCTGACCTAATGGGGCTAGCTGGGTATGCGTGTGTGTGTGAAAAAGGAATTGAAGATGAAAAAGCTGGAGGTGAATCAGAACATATCTGTGGTCAGGCATGCCTGGAAGGAGAGAACAGGGAGTGCTGCATGCAAAAGTTGATGCTGGAGGAATGTGAGCATGTGCATGAAGTACTGACACCCCTGTGCATCCCAAAACCTCTGCAAATGAAGATACAGCTGGTACAGAGGTTTGCAGCTCGGGGTGCACATGCCAGCACATCATGTCTCCAACCTGGAGGCCACAGTGCTTTTGAAACACGAGCGTGCACTGACTTGGCCAAGCTTTTATGAGGCTGCCAGGGGCAGCACCCATCCCCTCCCAGGGTTCAGTGGTGGGGACTTCAGGACCTCCAGCTGGACCCCCCAGCTTCCCTGCACTGGTCCCAGTTGCTTCCCTGCAGTGTCTTCTCAGCCCCAAACCAGCACTGGGGACATTTTGTCATGGTTTAAAAAGAAAGACATAGCATAAGCAAACAAGGAAATGTCACAGAGGGCCATCGAAACTTGGCCGTGGGAGTGACTGCTGCAAAACAAAACCTGTCCTCGACACAGACTGCCTCCACAAGCCCTGGTCATATGGCAGCTAATCAAATACAGCAAGTCTTCCTCATTTGGCACTTGGCAATAAGCAATAAAAACCTGCTTAGATTTCCCCAGCCCAGCCCTTCACTGCCAGACATTTGCTTCTTTGAGGAATTCTTAACTACACGAAGAGGGGGGAAAAAAAAAAAAAAAAAAAAAAGGAAAAATATAGTCACTGCTCTTTGGGAGCAGACAGACAGTGAGGGATGGGCATCAGCTGGCTCAGGCAGAGCATCAAGCTGGAAAAGAAACTCTGCCTTATGCCTGTCACAAGTTATCCATGACACAATGCAAGGCAGACACTGCTCCAACAGGCTTTGGAGAAGGAGAAGGAAGGGTAAGAGCCAGGATCCAGCCCTCCCTGCTCTTCACAGCAAAGACTGAACCACCTTCAGGATGGACCAGCCTCCTTCAGGAGACTACATGGGGGCCCAAGAGGACTCAGCTCCCCATCTGGGCACCTCAGGTGCCTACAAGGACCATGATGAAGCTGGGCCTGAGTGGTTCTCAGCTCACAGCAAACTGGTTTCATCAGCTCTGAAGTTTTTACAAATAAATTCATTCCTGCTCTCTTTTTGGGGGAACCCAAGGTAGTTGTAGTGGGAGGGCACTAAACTGCTGTAGAAAGAAAAGCTAGACAAAAAGAAGCCTGGGATGAATATCAAAAAGACCTGAGCTTGTGTAGCTTTGCACCCAGTTTGTGTAGAGACTGTAAAAAAAAAAAAAAAAAAAAAAGGCCAGGAGCCTTGTGCCTGTCAGAGCAGCTCTGAATTGGTCTCTCTGCTGCTCAAAAAACAAGTTTCACCTTAAATATAACTAGGAGAAGATTTCCCCACTGTGCGAGTGCTTCACCACTCTGTCACAACCTGGGCAGAGGCTGAGATTACCCTGCTGGTGTGAGCTTCAGGTACCTGCCACCAGCATCATTTAGAGCAGCCTCGAGGCTTTGCTAAGCAATGGTGGGGACCAAACCAGCACAGAAACAGGTCCGGGCATAAAGGGCTGTGGAGGGGGCCTCATACTTTGAGGGGGAAAAAAGTAAAAGAAAAAGAAGCTGTAAATTAAAACCTGCCACCTCAAGCAAGTACCACCACAAATGAGCAAGTGCCACCTTCTTGCTAAGCCACACGCAGCACAGGGAGCAAACAGTTCTGTAAAGTCCCCAAGCCATGTTTGGGATTGCAAGAGGAAGAGCTGACTCAGAGGACATCTCACACGGGGATGCCCTTAGCAAAGAGGAAAAAGCATGCACTATGAGCAATTGGATGATCATGCACACAAATCACCGAGGAGTCCGGCACAGCGGTAATCCAACAAGAGCTGCAGATGCACATGAGAACCTAGAGGGAAAGTGCAATGTGCAGTCAGCGATGCAAAGAAGGTGGAAGGAGGCGGGGGAAACGTTCATGATATTCTGGAAGAAGGAGGAGTACAAAGGGAAAAGCATGTGAATGAGGGACTACTTGAGGAAAGGAGAACCGCAGGAGAAAGTTGGGGAGGTGCAGGGGAAAGGAAGACTGAATTTCAAGGGAAAAAATGCTAGAACTGCTTCCTGCAGATAAACTGCAATACCTACAGGAACTCAAAGAAAAAAAAAAAAGTTGCAAGAAAATCCAAGGATAGAGTTTCCTCTGACTGCACACAAGGAAGCTTTACTTCCAATTGACTTGCTGCCACTTATCTCTCAGCAATAAAATGCATTCACCCATCCCAAGCTCTCAAAAAAACCCAGTGCAATAATAATTGCAAAAAAATGAGTTTACATCCCCTGAAGCAGGACGTTATGCATACGATGGAAGCTCCAAGGAAACTTTGTCAGGCTATGCTTGATGAAAGAAGGGGGCAGAAAATGAACTGTTTGCAGACACAAGAAAATAGAGCAGCAAAACCAGGGAGGGTTAAAAAAAAAAAATAAAACAAAACCAGGGAAATACTGGTTCATCTGGGGCTTGTTAAATGCTAGATGACAAGCAGGGAATGCTGATGGATTACTTCATTGCATATGGTGCCACACTTTCAGTGCCCTTCCAGACTGACAGCATGTTTCCTTATCCAAAGGGAAAGGCACCTTTCTTTAGTGATGCTGAGGACACTGGACTTGAGCAACTCTGCCATAGGTGGGTGAACAGTGGCTGCAGGCCTAGCCAGTATGCCAGCAGGACATCCTTAGGGCTCCTGGCTTTTTTCTTCCCTCCCTCAGCAATCAGACTAAATGAAATGGAGCCATTTGTGGGTTTGGATGTGGAAAGGGTTCAGCCCACTCCATCCCCAGGCGCTGAAGGGTTGAAATAAGAGCAAACGCTTACAGAACATTTGTGTACTTTCCAATTGCCACAGAAGTGGCTGCATGGACAGCCCAAGCTGCGATTCACCTTCTGAGCAGCTCTGGGAAAGGGGTTAGGAAACTATCTTCACTCTTATTTTCAAGAAGGGGAAGCTGATGTGAAATTACTTGGCATGGTTACAACTTAAAAGAAACCCCAAAAGTTGTTGGGTTGCAGCCAAGCACACAAGCCGGCAGAGGTTCCCAGCACTGATGCTCTCTCACCCCCTGCCTCCCTCCCTGCTCCAGGGCATCAGCAACCGCACCCAGCAAGATCCTCTCCTGGATTGCCTTCCCTCCCATTCATCATCACATCATGTCCCTGGGGCAATTGCTTACATGGAAAAGCAACACAAGGAAAGTATTTTTTGTATGTTTACATCATTTAATATAGCATAGCAGCTGGATCAAAGGCAACAAACCCAGGTCTGGGCACATGAGCAGCGTGGCTTTCCGCAGAGCCCCCTCCTAATCACCACTGCTCCCTGGACCACAGCTTTAGAAATCAGGCACTAGCCCCTATTGCCTAATTAGCAGAGCCATGGAAGGCTTAGGAACAGGCATATCTTCTTGCTCCCTAAGTGGCTACTGAATAAATGCTATATCCCCAGTTCACAGCCCCTTTCTACATTGCTGGTATTACCAGTCCTTTGTGTACCCACATGCTGTTACTTAAATTGCTTCCATGTTTTCATTACTGGCCCTCTGTGCTGTGTGTATTGAAACTCCTGCAAGAATGCTGAAGTGGTATTTCAAAGCACTGGGGACTACTGGAGATATGGCTGAAATTATTATGCAACAAACATAAGTGATTTTACAAGTCCTGATAGAGTTTGCTCCTCCTCAAGAGGAAAAATAAATTCAGGTGCTACTCCGTGAGGGGCTCCCACCCACCAGAGACAGAAGCATGGCACTGCAGCTCGGTTTGTGCTGAGCTCTCCATCCTTACACACAGGTCTGTAGGGCCTGTATATACGCCCTGCATCTGTAAGCGAGGTGGTAAACTCAAAGAATTATGCTAGTCCCATGCACAAGCGAAATGGGTACATTGGGCTAAACTCTCCTGGCAAAAATCCACGAAGGACAGTGGAGTGATGCCAGCTGAAGAACAGCCTGGATGGTTTAAATGCATTGTTCCCTGCTGCTTCTGCTGGTAGCTGGCTTTTCTGGAGTTTGGGCCGATTAAAGCAACGGGCAATCAAACTCTGAAATATCAAAACCACCAGAATCATTTAAATGTGACAACCACATATTTTCTTTGTTTAACCACTACCCCAGCTCTCAATGTCTCTGCAAGTACATGCAGAAGGTACCTGCGTGCTCATCTTTCCCAGGGAAACCCACAGGTGCACCAGAGAACTTCAGCTCCTTTCAAGTTTCAACTTGCTGTTTCCTCCCATCTTCCCCCCCCCCCAAAAAAAAATCTCTTGAAGTGCCATGAGGCACATGCACCGGCCATGAAAGCAATCACGCTGCCAGCACTGGAACCCTTCTCCCACCAGTTTCCAACCTCCCTCTCCTGCAATGCCTTTCATCACGCATTGATAGGAGATGTTCACAGCCAGGGCCTGATCCTGCAACCCACAAGCTCAGAAGCAGTTACATGTAAAATCCCTTCAGCTGCAGGTTATTTACCATACTGGTGATGCAGACTGCAGGTCTCCAGGCATCAAACCCCTGGAGATCACAGCACTGGGGTCTTCCAGATCCCTGCTGGGGACTCCTCTGCCCCAGCCCTGGCTCAGCAGCTGCTGCACACAGCCGTTGGGTGTTATGCTAATGGATGTGCCGGTGCAGCAGCCCTCTCCCCATCTGCTCAGAGCATCCACCTGCTGGGTTGGTTTATTTTTTTGTTTTGTTTTAATGGCCAGATTAGGCCAGTGCTGTCCCAAAGCACTTGCAGCCTGTGCACAGGGTGTGAACACAGCACCAGCCAGCTCAGACCTTACAGAACAAGTGCAAGCTAGATGCAACCACATTTGGGCCATGTTCCACTTCCTTCAAACTCCTTATCTTTCTGCAATTAAAGTCTCACCCTGAGCATAACCACACTACACAAGGTGCCTTTTTTGTTGTTGTCAGGGTTATTTTATTTGCACCTAGCTTCCTTATAGTTAGCTTTATTTAACCTTTTTGGATGGCCACGTGAAGGAAAAAACATGCCTTCCATACCAGAGTGGGTGATAAATGCAAATGAAAGCTCCGATTTCTAAGCAGCCATATTCTCCACGGTCCATGCACAGCAGGCAGTGGTTTGCAATTCTTTTCTCCCTGCAGGGCCATGGAGAGGTTGCTTATGACAGACACCTTTGCTGTCACTGAGCATGGTCTCACACAACCACTAGTTCCCTTGAGACCTCTGCAAGCATTCAGGGAGGAAAGGGAAGTGGAAATAAGACATTGCTGGGTGCTAAGACAGCCCATCCCTCTCAAGAGGTGGGAAAAATCTCTTCTCAGTGTGTTATAGGGCCAAGCCTCTGCTGTGCCAAGAAGAGCTATTTTTTCATGCCTGTGGAGTATTCCATTTAGCACGATTCTAAGAAAAAAAAAACCAAAAAAACCCACAACACAACTTGATTTTTATTTGTTTTCTTTTTCCAAGTTCAGTTTCTACGAGATGTACTTTCAGAGTGAGCAGTGTTAATCACCCTGGGCTCTGTCTTTTGGCAATCAGCTTCCTCAAGGTTTCAAGTAGCCTTTTGAGCATCCATCAAGTGTATAAGGTATGGGAGAAGCAGGGACCTTCCACACAGTGAGGGATCCAAGCTGCATAGGCAGGAAAGCCAAGCCATGCCGTGAGCTCTAACCAGTGGGCACCTACATCCCAGATTGATTTGTCCAGGTTTGAGATACTCATGACTCATCAAATCTGAGTCCTTGTCTGAACTCATCATGACGCCCATGTATTACTAAAGAGACAGAAGTGGAATATTTGTACTGTGCTAAAGCCTCAACCCAACCAAAGCTCCTTTGTCCAATGCCTAGGAGAGGAAACGCCACTATACCCAAAATAACAGGACTAGTCACCAGGTGTCCCTCCCCTGACCAGTGCTGCTTAAAACATGCTAAATTTCTTTTAATACTAAGTATAGGGGACATTACTGAAAAAAAAATCAAGCCAACAACAAAAGGGTGCTCATGAAAACAGCTCATATAAAGAAAGGATTTTCTTTCTTTTCCCCTCCCTCTTCCACTCCATCACTAAATGAAAAAATAAAAAGATCAATTTTGACCGAAACTTAAAGTACCAAAAATTTCTCTCCAGAATGATATTTCAAGAAAATTATATGCATCTGAAAGAAAATGAGACTTATAATGGAAGTATTTTCTGAAGCATAACTATAGAGTTGCTAGGCACAATCAAGAATAATGGAGCCCTTCTCCCGGTATACAGGAATGGATTCAATTGTTTGCTGTGCACATACCTGTACTTTGAAAATGTAGTGGAAAGCTTTAACTGCCAAAAGGCTCGAGTATTAGCGCTAAGACACAAAGCGGTTTAGAAGTGGGTTTCTTCATTTATCGCTCATGTAATGATTAATCTTAAAATCTCAATTACACACAAAAATAGAAGAGGCCTGGCAGAACTATTGAACCCTTCCGAACTGGTTCACCTGAAGGATAGTTCAGGACCATCCCCACAGCGTACATGGCAGTGCAGGATGGTACCACTCTGTACTAGCTCCACCACAGCCAAGCCAGGCTTTGCAAACTTTGCAAAGGTTACGCCTTGGGCATAAACTGTTTGTGCAGGTTTAATCCTACCCTCTCCCTCTGCTTTCAGGAGAAAAGAGAAATACAGGAAAGAACAGGACTTACCTTCTTTCTGGAGTGTGATCTGTCCTCCTCTTTAGCTGCTTTGCTATTTTTCCCAGCTCTGGAAATCTTCTGCTCCCCAGACTGCTTGATGGTGATTTTGATCTCAGGAGGGCAAATATAGTTCTCCAGGTTCTTTGGGGGCTTCTTAGCTCTCTTGGTGGTCTGGATCTTTAGTTTTAAACTCCCCTCTGTGAAGTTAGCCTCCTTGATGGAAAATTCCTGCTCCTCCAGGCCATCTCCTGCCACCCATTTCTCGCTGTCCGCGTTGGAAGTGGAATCCACATCTCTCCCAGAACCCAGCTCATCCTCTTCCTCAGGCTCCAGTCTCTCACCACTCACCGGGATCCCTTTCCCCGAGCCCGCCGCAGGCAGCATCGTCTCCCCAGTGCAGCTGGAGGCAGGTGGAGGTTTCGTGGAGGTGACAGCAGCTGGCAGAAAATCTGCCTCACCCCCCCTTTGCCGGGAACTGCCCAAAGTCTCCCTGGGCTCCATAGCAATACCACAGTGCCCTGGAGTTTTATCAGAGGGAAGGGGAGTGCGGGAGGGGATGAGGAGAGCAAGGGCAGGTACGATCCCAGGGAATGAATGGTAACTGTGAGCCAAATTCAACGTCCCAATTGCCCAGAGGCTGCAAGGAGCTCAGAAGAGACCAAATCTGCCACTGTCAGAAGAAAGAAGAAAAAAGGAAGTTAGCGCGCACACACATATCAAATGCAAGTGTAGAGATAGCTGAAACAGGGCACCCTTGGGCTTCCCCTCCAACATCTCAAGTCCCTTCCTTATAGGAAAGTGGGAACCAAGGCTGGCCAGTACTTCTGAGGGCTGGATGTGGGATTGCAAAGCAAGGAATGATAACCTCATGTATTGCTAAATTCATGAAAATGGATATACAAACAAACAAAAAAACCCCACTGGCATATAAATGCCAACGCCTTCAACTCTGGACTTGGGAAATAAGCGAGGGGGCAACCAGCTCTCCATACTCATGAACCTCCTTGATACTTCAAAGTCCTCGCTGTCACAGGGGTTTTTAGAGGGAAAGAAAAAAATAGAGGCAGACACTTGCTTGCCTCAGGTTAAACAATAACCCAGCAATCAGAGCACAGAAAACATGGCGTCGCCCTGCGAGTCAGGCAGAGGAGTTTCAAACTCCTTATTTCCCCACTTCCCAGGTAGAAAAAGAGATGCCCTCAGCTGCCAGCTATTCAAAGGGAGGACATGACTGGATTATACTTCGGATTAATAGTTCATCACACACCGGGCCAGGCACACACTGTCTGCAGCCGAAGATGTTCCCTAGCATGCTGGAAATGCAGGAGGATTCACATGGGTCTTTTGCAGGACATATCAGGAACCCAAGTACTGAGGGCAATGGAGGAAGGCTAAATTCAGTACTTTCTAGAGTTTCTCATGCCCTTGGGTACCACTCATCTGTAGCAAAGGCTTGAATTGACTGAAGCAAAGCCTGTGCTCTCATCCTTTCGGATGTCAACTGTCTTTAAATTGCAGAGTGAACTCTTTGAGATGGAAGCACTTGTATTCAGGACATTACAAAGTCTTGGACAAAGTTAACAGGAAAAGCTGTGAATATTCAACTGAGGCAAAAGATGTATCACCCAATGACACAGAAAGGCTAAGACAAATGCCAAATATTTGTTAAAAAAAAAATGCACATAAGGCATTTTTAAAGGCATTGAGGTGCTTTCAAACACACTCCCTAAAATCCCCCATATAGCTACTGCACCCCACTCCCACCATGGCAAGTCAGTTTAGGCTACAAAATTAGCAGAAGGGCATCTCAGAGAGAAATGAAGATATTTTTCTGCTACTTTAGCAAAAACAGCTCCCTGGGAGGGGTCAGAGGAGTATCACATTTGGCATACAGAAAAGGAAACAAGAAGACACTGCCAGGAGTGGGTGCAGGGGTGCAGACCTACTCTTTCAGCAGTAGCTCCCTGCTAGATTAGCTCTGCTACCCTGCCAAAACCCACCCCTCAACCAACTGCAAGATCTGAGCACAGCCTGGGATTTCCCAAGTCATTCTTAGCAGCAATAAACCATAAAGGAGAAACAAAATTTCGCTACCTGTCACCAAACCGTAACAGCATTATCAGCATAACTACTCTAAAGCACAGTTCACCAAGAAAAATCACATCCTTGTACCACTGGCTTCTTTCTGCTTTTTAAAAATACCTTGCATGAGCTTAAAATTCAAAGAGAAGTAATAACAAGCACCTTTTATTAGTTATATAGCCACATTTCCACTGGAGTATGGCATGGGTCACTTGTCTGACCCTGACACATATGGCTACTAATGGAGAGTCCAAAGCATCCTAGAGCTTCATGAAATCATTTGGGTGACCTCCACCCAAGTCCCACCAGACACAAATTCAAATAAAGTTCCCATAAACAGCACAAGCTGACAGTCCAAGCAAGGAAAAGAGAAAAAAAAAAAAAACATAAACAAACAAAACCCACCAAAAAAAAACCAGAGGAAGCACTCTCATGCAGTCTGAACTGCCATCTGGCCTAAGAGGTGGCTTCTAAGCAGCGTAGCTCATAGCAGATAGAGGTACACCATAAAAACATTAACACTTCAGTAGCACATCTTTTGGCAATAGGGAAGAGACACATTCCCCAGAGCTGCTGCCACTGGTCTCATTTAAGGTGATGCTGAAGAGCTAACAGACCCAAGGTCTCCTGCACCTCTGCCTTGATTCACCCTCTGGTCGGTGAGCCTCTCCATTCCACCACCTATACAACAAGGATCACACCCACCTCACTCAAACTCACTACCCAGTGGGTTAGTTAATGCCCTTACATAGTTTTGAACCCAAGTGTTTACCACGTGGTAGTCATTAATTACTAATGAAATTAGTACATTAAATCCACCCAGTTGCACGGGAGCTGCTCTGCCTAATTGACCAGCCTTGCACCTTGCCTCTCCTTTGAGCCTATGGAGGTGATGGGAGTCAGGGTTACCTTCCTCTTCCAACCGGTCCAATAAAAATAAAAAACGAGGGGCGGGGGGGGGGAGGGGAGGAAAGCCCGTCCTGTTTGTCTGCCATTTCTCATCGTTAATCTCCTAGGAGAGGGACAAAATGTACACACGCTCCTGGGCTGCAACACAAACACAAGGTGGTAAAACCTCAGCGTTGCAGCATTCCAGGGAGTTACTGCTCTGGTATGCACGCATGTACAATGGGCACTCTGTGCTGGCCTCCGCCCACAGGCTTTTAACCTCTCTCGCTGCCGGTAAAAAAAGAGAAGGCTTCTGGCAGACACCAATCTAGCTCAGCAGGCTGAGTCTGCAGCCACCAAGGGCGCAGGGAAGGGACCGCAGCCACCAGCACAATGAACCAACCATTTGAGACCTTGTGTTGAATGGGATAAATGAACGAAAAAATAGTTGAATGAATAAAACTCATGGCTCTGAGCTGGGAAGGGTCTTTCAGGTTTTGAAGCATTGGGTAATGTTTTATGGAGGATGAATAAAAAGCCAGGTTTCTGCTCCAAAGGCTGATTGCTGGCCTTGGACCCAAGCTCTTGGGTCATGATGCTCAAACACTCATCCCCGCTTGGCTGTGTGCCTCCGGGTCAGTAGAAACAAGCAACAGATGAATAAAGTCATTGCATTACACCAGTGTCAGGTGAGTTCATGCCAAATCTACCTTAAAATCCCACTTACAACTATTGGCCTCCGGTTCTGCTGAGAGCCTGCAGATGGTGATATCACCAGACCCGCAGGTAGCAACAAACCCCCTTGCTGCTCAAACACCAGGCAGAATTAACTGGGTCATTGTTTTAGGTATCTCCTTACTCTCCTCCAGGGTTAATAGTTAAATGACTTGGGTGCAGGGACATTATACTTGTCTTTCTTGTTTGGGCAGGCTACCTGTGCTTTGACTAATTAGGAAACCTCACTTGAGGCTTCTGAACGTGTAACCTCTTCTGGAAACCTTCTGATCTCCCCTCTCCAGACAGCCAGGAGCAGAAGCGCTGGAGGGACAGTGATCAAGACTTTTTTTTTTTTTTTTCCTGCAACAGCTTTTCTGCCTTAGCTGGCAAAGTGCATATCTGGAAATCTAGGGAGGAAACTAACTAATTTTCCAGGAGACCTCTAGCTCTGTTTTAAACCCGCAAGAGGTGGGGCCTGTCTAGACTTTGAAGCGCTCACCCAAACTGCCCTTCCAGGCCTCGGAAGCTCACCAGCATCAAGATCTGTTCAATAAGCCACTACAGAGGCGTTTTACCATCCAAATTAAGCTCCCAGAGGGAAGTGTTACCGCTAGTAAGCTTCCTGCAGTCAAGTTAAATTTGAGGAAGATAATTCACAGGTGAATGACAACAAATTTCACAGAAGTTGGCATTAGCTCTTAATTAGAGAGAGATTCACACTTCCTCTGATAAGTACTGAGAAATAATCAAATGCCTGTGTGCTCAGCCTTGCTATGGATGCTCCTGTGTTTCTTGAGCACCTCAAACACACTTCTGGAGGCAAAGGCCTGAAGGACAAGACCTTCCTTTGGGTCATACTACGGGTATCCCATTAAGGGTTCTGAGTAGGCTCCCTTCTCCTGCCTCAGGCAACTACTCATGCTTGCAAGTATTCAGATGCCAGGGCTATAAAGTGATTAAACTGAAAATTTGCTGAGGACAAAAACAGATGTGAGAGCCCACAACAGGGGGAGAGAAATCCACCTATTAGGGATTCTCCAGGAAATGGAAGTGAGCATAACACTTGGCATGGCTTTCGCCCTAAGTGCAGGGGCAACCACATTAGTAACAACCAGATGTTGATGAGACAAGTGCAAGCAAGCCATGTTTTCGGCTGCCTAGCATTTGTGCTGCTCCTGATTTGCTCAAGCTCCAGGAGCACCAGCAGAGAGCTCAGAGCAGTATTAAAAGATGCTGCCCAAATCCCATAGTACACTACTCCCAACCACGGCTGTAACTACTGAGACTGCTTTTGTTTTACCCAGACTCCAAAATACCTTAAGATGAAAAAGCGAGAGAAAAAAAAACCCTATTAAATAGCTTCAGGTAAGGGGAAACTGAGGCACGAGTCTGGGATTGTGACAGTGAACTTCACAGTGGAGCTCGTATCTTCTTGAACCCTACCTCTGTCGTGTTGCCTTTGGATCTCACATTCTCTCATGTGACATACAGTTAAATCCCCAATCTCT
Organism: Falco rusticolus; assembly: GCF_015220075.1. Taxonomy (NCBI): domain Eukaryota; kingdom Metazoa; phylum Chordata; class Aves; order Falconiformes; family Falconidae; genus Falco; species Falco rusticolus. Next base: position 79,417,733 of record NC_051210.1, on the reverse strand, counting down.
TCAAAATATCAGAAATCCTGGAAGCCTCTTTACACTACATCTTTTTCAAACTGTTCACCACAAAGCACTGGAGACTATACAGCAACATTTAATGATGAGATATCACCTTTCACTCCAAAGACTCCCGGGTTGCTTCCTTGATTATACAAACCACTGCTGAAATGCAGCTGCCTCTGGGGCACAGGCCAATGGACAACCCGCATTACACCCCAGGGAAAGTTTTGGTCAGAAACTTGCTTTTATGAGAAGTGTCAGTGAAACTTCAGAATCCATCATAGGACACAAAAAACCAACAGCCTGGCATGCACCAGACTGCACTTGAACTCAGTTAACCCACATTAGGAATACTAAAAGAAAAAAAAAAAAAAAAAAAAGAATAAAAAAAAGAAAAAAAGCCCCACCTATTTCTTTATTATTTGCAAAAGTACTAGGAATTTTAAGCATGGTTGTGGTTGTGGTCTGAGTACTGCCAGATCACCAGCAGCACAAGTTTGATGCAGATCAGGGACAGGCATCTGATCAGGCTTCAGTTGGATGGACCAGAGCACCCAAGATGAAGGTTAAGCCTTTCTTCATGCCACTTGAAGGCAGTTCCAGCAGATAGGTAAAGCTTATGAGCCATAAAGCCAGTGTGGTGCCGACAAGTGACATAGTATGATGCAATACAAAGTCTGTTGAGATAAAATTAAGTCACTTCAAATTTTTTTTGAACAAATTTGAACCAGGAGAATGAGTTTATACTGGATCAGTATTGTGCACCAATAGTGTATTTAATCTCCCTCTCAGAACCCTAGAGCTAGATTTACAACATCTTCAGAGCACAGCCTTAGTTACTTCCTATGGCCATGGTACTCCGAAAGAACAGCCCAGCCTTGGCAGGGAGCTGGAAAAATGACTGTGACAGCTATCTTCCATCCACACTATAGATCGCATAGGAAACATCCTCTCCCTTTCACCCGCCTTGTGTCAATCAGGACAGAAACAAGGCAGAAGGACTTCCCTTTCAAGCAAAACAAATGAACGTCAGCTCTTAATAAAGAATCAGAGATGTCCTGGTGGTGCCCAAAACCCAACCAGGCACAACCCTGAGCATCCTTCCCTAGGTGATCCTGCACGGAGCCACGTGGTGGACTGGGTGATCTCCAGAGGCCCTTCCAACCCCAGCCATTCTGTACTTCTGGGATGTATTATTTGGCCTGCATCTCCAGTGCTGGGCAAATCAGTCTCTTTACTGCATGACAATTGTAAACACACTGCTAAAATTCCCAGCTATAAGGTATACCTGTATATAGACACACATAAAATAGATGTGAGTATACAACAGATACAGTATGAGATCCTCAGCTGCTAAGAATAATTGTGAGTGGATTGACCATATGTGAATGCCTGTAGTCCACAGATTACCTACAAAAATAACTAAGGCATGTGATTCATTAATAGGGTGAGTTAGAAGAGGAAAGGTGATTCCTCTCCCCATTGTCCCCCTGCCCCCAACACTGCTTTTGTTCAAGTCCTTCCTCCTCTGTCTCTGATTTTGCACGGGTTATGTGAGGAATTTCTCTGAGGAAAGGATGCAAGCTCTCCCAGGTGTGGTCTATCCAGACAAAAACAAGGAACAAGGATTAATGGCAGTTACCAGAACAACAGCAGAAATGTAATCTTCACTTGTTTCCATCAGATTGCCCTGAATCCAAGTGCTACCAGCCCTCTGCACCTCCAGCACCGTGACTGAATAATGCTGACTGATGGCTCTGTCTCGGTGTGCTCAAGCCCGGCAAAGGAAGCCAGGAAAAGCCACACTGGAGGGGAAAAAACAAAATAAACCAAAGATCTCTCACAGCCAGGTGAGGCTCAAGCCTCCCCCATCCCCACCCCACACCCTCCCCATGTTAAAGAGACAGAAATAAATGAGAGCCCAAGTATATCCGTAATTATAGAGGCATGTAAGTGTGCACATTACACATGTGTATATCTGTCTTCTCAACATAGAGACATTAAAAGTAGATTATGGAATAATATTTGACTCCATAATTAGGTTTGAGACTCCATAATTAAATCAGATAGTCACCTTTCTGTGCAAGTAACTAACTATCATACAACGCTGAAGGGAGAGCCAACTAAATGATTAAACAACTGACACGGCCATAAATCACAAGGCCCATAAAAGCAATACTGCCCAAGGTACAGCTGTGGCAACAGCCAGCGTAGCAAAGCACGCATCTGCAGTAGGAGGAGAGATGCCCATCAGGCTGCCCAAGGACTTTTACAAGCTCCTGCCTGAGAACAGTGTCAAGGTTTTATAAATCTGCTCGCTCACAACCTAAAGCTGTATCTGGGTGTTGGGGAAGCAGGTATGGTCATCAGACCTATAAACACCTCCTCATGCTGATTTCTGGTCTCTAAAGGACCAGCTTCCCCTCGCTTATGCCCTCCGAGGCCAACACTGCTGCAGGACTGCTCTAAAGCTGGTCTCGGTTCACTGGATTTACACCTCGGAATCAAGGAATAGCGTTTGATCCTAATGACATCAGGAGTTGGCATGTCATTTTTACCCATCACCCTTGTGAAGATTAGTCCTCCAGGGTGCTAGAAAGCAGGATGAGATGCCAGCTGTTCTCATTACAACACAAAAAGCCAAGCCAGGAGATTTGCCTTTGTAAGGTCAACACCAGCTTGCTGGAGCTCCCAGGCAAAGCATCATCGCTCTCAGCAGGATGTATAATCAAAGGTGATTCCTGAGATGATCCAAGAGAATACTCCGAGCATGCTGCTGGACGCAGCAGTGTGTGCCACTACAAGGACAAAACTTATTCCATTAAAAACAGCCATAAATCTCTTTGGGGTAAAGTGTCAACGTCCATGAGAAGGGGACCGCAAATGCTTGCTCCGTTCTAGCCAGCTCTTGCCAACCACACCATTCTGGAGGTAGTGGCAGCCACCTGAGGCTACAAATGGAAAGGTTTATGGGTATTTAAGGAAAGGTTGTTGGCACAGAGCTCAGCCACAGAAAGCAAACCCCTGCACAATTCCATCATCTGTGTCACCAAACTTTCCTAGATCGACTGCTTTTGGAGAGCTGCCATCAGACACAGTAGCCTCCTCCAAACACCATCATGGTGGGGCAATAATCTCTCCTCCCTCTGATCAAACATTTCCCTCTGATAAGCACCCTGAAATGTGTGGAAAATGATTTCTTTGCAGAAATCATTAGCGAGAGGTTTGTTTTTATTTACTGCTGCTGCCCCAGGACATCTCCTTCCTTTTATTTTCCCTCCTCCATTATTTCCTCCATTATTTCATTTTCGCTTGCACAAGTGCCAAATATACCAGATTTCCCTCCCTTCAGGAAAAACAAAGAAATAAATAAAATAAAACAACACATCTGATAGGGAACGAAGCAGGTCTTGGCTCTGCATCCTTTCCTCAGAGTCATAAGTGATGGTACAAGGAGGACCAAAAAGGCTGCGGTCCAGGATCTATCCTGTGCCCAGTCTAGAGGCTGTACAAACAACACATCCCATGTTACTCAATTCTGCACGCTTCAGATGAGGCTAGGAATAAGAAAGGTTGGACTTTGTCCATGCAGGCTTGCCCTGTGTACTTCCATGCTGAGTAAGCAGTGGTGTCTTTTTTGGTGCTGTGTAATGTCCCAAGCATCCCCAGCATCAAGGACTGTGGGAAAACAGGGCATACAAAGGGCATGCAAGAAGAAGAGCAACAATCTGGCATATTTAGAGAAAGGCATTGAGACTGCTTTGCCTTGCAGAAGGTATCACTCTCTCAGCTTTGAGGGAAGAGAGGGTGTCTGGGTCAGGCAAGATAAGAAATGCCCTTAAAGCCTCATGGATTGCAGAAGAAAAGGCAGCAGGCAAAAGCAGCGCATGACACAAGTGGACATGGCTGGAGGCATGCGTGGCAAAGAGCAGCCCAGGGTGCTGAGACAGTGATGTCAAGAGGCATAAATGTTAGTCAGAAGTGCTGGTGGGAAGGCCAGAAGGCAGGAATAAAGGCAAGATAACTGGCAGATGCTCTGGACAAAGGAAAGGAGGAGCTTTGCCTCTAATGAGGATGAAGAGGAAGCAGTTACAGAAGTGCTGGGAGAAGTTGAGTCAGATGGGAGATAAGAGCCTGCTGAGTATCCACTTGCTGCTGAAGGAACTGCCTCTCTAGCTCAACTACTTCACTGAGCTCTTTGTGTGGCATTGCACACATCCAGCCCCCTCCCAGGGAGCACACAGGATCGGGAGCACCACATTCACAGCTCTCATCCCTATTCCAGCAGGACCAGAGGGTTTGGGTTGTTATTCCCTTGTAACACCACTGACTTCAGGAGGATGTTAAAGGTTGGGATGGGGTCAGAATTTGGGGGAAAACAAGGTCAAGTCAGTCATGGTGCCCCCTTTCCCCATATGATGAGACATATGGGTCTCTCTTTCCTAGTGTGAGTGCTTCACTTAGGTCCCAACCGAGCAAAGTCTGGTCTGTGGGTTCCGATGGGGTCAAAAGACCCCTGAACTGGGGCATCCATACCAGTGCTCCCCAGCTGGAGATGAATGCAAGTTTGAGTAGAGTCCTAGTTCCTACCTAGGGCCATGCTGCAGCTTATTGTTATTTTAATTGTTGCTCACACTATTTTTTTTCAGAGGTTTTCCTTAAGGGCCCTGGGAGGTCTGTTTACTGAGCTAATCCTGAAGAAAATGTTCTGGCCTGAAAGCCACCCTTAAAAAGCAGCATGTTTTAAGACCAGATGTGTCTTCAGCTCTGATAAAAGCAGGGCCTATATTTCTGTAACTACCTCCTATAACACAGAAATGGGATCTAATGTAACCAACACCTACAGCAAATGCCATTTATGACACTTATCCAGCAGGATTTGTAGGGACAGTGCCTCTCTCTTTAAGGTTGAAATATCTCCATCAACTTTAGGATGCCTACAGTGACACTTTGAATTTGTCATGGCATCAGAAACCATGACCTCCATATTTTTTTGTCCCACTCACACCCCAAAAGCAGACAGAGGCTTTCAACAAGCCCTATGTTTATACCCATTTATCAGCTCAAAGTCCAGCAGGTTAGACTGCTGCCCTGTTTAAAAGCATGTGGTTAGAATAATTCAAAAGGGAAAACTGTTTCCTCTTCTTCCTCCACTCTCATTTTTTTTCTGAATAAATTTGAAAAGAAAAAAGAAAAAGAAAAAGAAAAAAGGAACAACTGACAGCTGGAGAGAATTTATTCAACCTTTCAGGAAGAAAGTTGTCATCCAGCAAACAGAAAGCATGACATATTTCAGCCCATTAGGTGAGGGTTTATGGAAGTTACAAGGATGTAAATATATGGGTTAATATTTAAAACTGTTTTTCAACTGTAGGAACAATGGGCACGTATAATAACACTTTACCCAGATGCCTGCTATAATACTTTATATCTATACAATCCCGTTTGAACACTTACTAAACACCCCCAGTTAAGCTTCATGTCTCTGATCCCTTCTGAAAAAGAACCGAAGAGTTCAGCATAGAATTATTCCTCTGTGCAGAATTCTGTTGAATCCTGCTATAGAGCTCCATAGGAAGGTTTTAGAGAAAAAAAGATATTTAAAAAAAAAAAAAAAAGAAAAGAAAGAAAAAGAAAAAACTACAGGAAGGATTTCCTTGTCTAGCAAACTAATAGGATTTTGGAGGAGTTTTGTGGAAACCCTGTTGTATTCTCCAAAGCCAAAAATGTATCAAGACTCAAGGAGAGGTAGGCATGGATCACAGCATTGCTCCAGAATCTGCTGGGTCTGGAAACACGCAGGGAAGTTAGGCCAGTGTCCAAGTCTTAGAAATCACATCAGTAGGTTATTCAGGATATGTGGATTCATATGGAGGAAAGACATGCCTGTAACACCTTGCAGCTTGACCTCTGGTTTGGGTATCATAATTTTCTCCCTTCCATCTTAAAACCAACTTCTCCATCTGCTAAAATACCAGGACAGGAACAGAATGATTCATTGCATACATATATCTCTCTCAGTTTTAAAGGTTAAGGCTAACAAAAATTTCAAAGTAACATAAAACCTCAGGCTTCCGATCTTTCACCCATCTCTAATTTTGAGGTATTTAAGTGAGTCCTGGGTTACCCCACACTTGCCTACCACACATTCTTCTGAACAGCTTTCACAAGCACTATTACTGGAGATACCGTACTACAGTAGAGGAAACTTTGCTCTCATCTCTGCCTCATTCGTAGAGCTCTTAACTGCCCAGAACTGCAGAGCACCCCTTACGGAAGCAGGAATCCACTCCTTCAGAGGCAGTGAGGAGCTAGGTAAGCCACCCCGTGACAGCATTTAGCCACCACCCCAGCACCCCACTCTGCCAGGCACTTGCATCCCAATATACCACGCACTGCAGTGCCAAGCCTCGGGCCATGCTGTGCTCTGGTATTCACCAGGGCAGGTCAGAGCCTTGCCACCACCTTCTGACCTCACATTTGAATGGAAATTGGTGTCCTCCTGCATGGCTTTTCCACACGTTGAGCTTGCTTTCAAAAAAATGCATCACTCACCAGCCCTGCAAGGGGAAGGCAACTCAGGCTCATCCTTACCATTTGTACAACTGCTTTTTTCCCTGCAAGAGCCCTGTGCTGGATGGACACATGTATGAGTCCCGCCACTTTCCCTACTCATAAGTGAGAGTAAACCTGACCCTGGGATCTGTGAGCAGCACCAGTGACCCTATGCCTAGAGCACTTCTCTGGCCACCTTTCCTGCTTTGTCACCCACGCTTCAGCCCCATCACTTTCCCCTTTGTATCCAAAGTCAAAAGGGTCTTCATCACACACCGACAAGAGCATGAGGTGTTGGGAGGACAGCCAGCCCAGCAAATATCATAGAGACACAGAAGCCTGAAACCTTGCTAAGATCTCCAGCTAGACTTGGAAGTAGACTAGAGCCATAAAGATCATAATCAAGCCTGGATCAAACCCTCTCAGTCCTCAGAGTGTTTAAGGTCCAGAGTTTCGATGTGGCCTTTTGGAGACAGAGGTGACTAACCTGAGAACTTTTCAAGATTTTCAAGTTCATAAAAGACAACAAAATCCTAAATGAAATAATGTCAGAAGATCGCTTTTCATATCCGACTGCCCCACCGCTTGGATAAAAGCTCATCATTATGTTTGGCCAATCTGTGCTGCAAAGTAAATCCAACTCCAAAGGGGCAAAATAGCCCCTAACTCTGCTCCCTCTCAAAAGCTGACAAACAGATAGTACCACCCCCTGCTTCCTTCACACATTTCCTCAGCTCTGAAAGACAAGCTGCATTACTCTTAGACTGCTTTTATTCAACTCAGGAAATTATTTTGCCTTCCTTTTTGTTATGCTGCACCTATTTACCTGCCTCCCTTTGCTTTTTCTATGACCAGCTAAACGTGAATGCAGAACCTAGCTGCCTGTTGGGGAGCTGTGCTTGCTCGCAGCATCCAGCAGAATCTCTAAGCAGGTCTAAAGACTCAATGAACTTCTGAAGCCACATCAGGTGAACCTTTTATGTTGGGAAAAGGAGAAAGAAGCTGTCTCTAAGGCTTGGAGTGTACCTCAGAAGCAACTGTGCTATCACAGGCTTGCAACCTGATTTCATGTCCTTATCAGAAGGCAAAGTAGTCCTAACCAAAAGTTTGGAAATGGTTTTGAGATCTGACGGTCCCCCCAGGCTAAAACCTGGAGTTGAGGGCTTTTAAAGCCCATCTTTAATCAAGATGACAATTTCCTAAAAGCATGACTCATTTTATTTCCTTAACAGTAATAACAGGAAAGAAAACTTTTTTTTTTTTTTTTTACAAGTTGGAAATAGAGAAAGTAATGAGAAAAGAACCTATAATAGCAGCAAAACTAGTCCCGATAGAAACCACAAGTCCGGCAGCAAAACACTGGGAACCTTCTCCACTAAAGTTCTCCCACAGACTCTGGCCTTTCCAGCTAGTCTTTGGACTAGCTCTGAACCTTGGATTGCGGCTGCCCTAAGAGCACCTGAACTTCCCAGCAGCGAAGCTCGATCTTGTTATGGATTTCATTTGACCATCTTACTAATTTTTTTATGCACAGATTTGCTGCTCTTGTCTCATTATCAAATGCGCACTTAATCGCAGCCCTTCCACACTCAAAACCCTGTGTGCCTACATGTTAAGGTAGGCAAAAATGACATGCTGGATTTTCTGAACATGGATTAAATCCTGTTCAGTTGGCCTTACTGCTGGACATGCATCATGGAGCACATTTTGGCAGTTATTAATGCCGCCTTTCAACATCATCGCAGACTCACAGATCACAGATACTCCAGAGATGGGTAGTTAACGGGGAGCAAGAAAAACTGCCTAGGCATATGGTTAAACAAATCAGTCATCAATTCACTGGGACAGCTTTCATTTCCATCACAGCAATCTGTTGGATCCCAGAACTGTTTTTATGTGGTTCATTAGACAATAGCCTTTCTTGCTACTCGTTGGGTCAAGAGTCAAAATTGCTGTGTAATTGCAAGTCTCGGAGCACAAGGCAAGAGTTTTTCAGTCCTGGAGGGTGTTGTCCAAAGGGGAAAGAAAACAGAAGGGAAAGATTATGTGTGAGCAATTGAGCCCTACTGAGAGGGCAAAAAAAGTCACTGAAACTGGGATTAGCCAAATCTTGTAACAGAAAACAAGAGTCCTGTTGGTGAGCTGGCACTCTGCACCTAAGAGATGTACATGCTTGTGAAAAGGAGCTCAAAGGGTGGGTCAAAACAGAGCGGAAGAGGAGGTTAGGCAGCATCCGAAGCCAAAAAAATGATGGTTGGACCCTTTCAAGCGTTTATCTCCTTGAGTTGATTAAGCACGTGGCAATAGAAGTTGTTAAAAAAAGAACAGTTCCCAACTTAATCAAAGTACATTATTGGAAATGATACTGAGCAACCTCAGTAGAGAAACACAGTAAATATCCCGTGAAGCTAAATGGCTCAGTTATGATTATTATTAATAATAAATCATGGCCACTGTTTCTTTTGTTTGCCAACAACTAGCATAGTTGATGGCTCTGCACAAACCTAACACACCATTTTATTACATTTCAGAGAGTGCATCCTCCTAAAATGATAATGTGTTAATAATCTATGCTGGGCTTTTTGGCAGGAACCAAAGAGCTCAAACAACTTGAAATAACATCAGCAAAAAATTATTTATTCCCCATCCCTAGCTGCAGAGAAAACAGAGGTTTTCTTGGCTCAGTTACTTTTCAATAGATTTCTGGTTTCAATTAAAAGTTTGAGTCTGAGAAGTTAAAAAAAAAAAAAAAAAAAGCCAGTAAGAGATGGAGAGAAGTCTCCATTCACTGAGCGTTCCTGCTTCCCCTCCTCCCTGCTTTTACATAACCCTTCTGAGATAAAAGCAGAGACTAAAGTACAACTTCATTATTTGGGAGGGGGGGGGTGGGGGTGTTTCTCGTTTCAGCTCAAAAACTAAATGGAGATGAAAAAAGTTTCTCTTTAGAGTGGAAGGAGCTGCCAACCGAGGGGAGTAATCCCAGCACAGGCTGAAGAAGCGTGGAAAGGTGTGCATGAAGCAGCCGCTTGCACATTTTTCCCTGATAGGCATTTTTTCTCCTGTCTATGATAAAAAAAGAATGTCCTAGACACTTGTTTCCTCAGGTCCGCGCTATCACTGGCTAACTATAGCCGGCTGATGATATCGCTCCTGTAGCCTGAGCCAAGGGAAGTCCTGGCTGCAGGGGCTGTGGGATCAATAATTGTTCCCATTTGGGTCCATCATATTCAGCAGGGGATTGGATTTGCCAGCAGTCCTTTCCCCCTGAAATCCTCCTGTCAGTATGCAGAGGCTCCCATTACTTTCCCTGACAGCAGAGGACTAGCAGGCTCAGCGCTTTGCTGGCCTCGCACATCCTTTGCTCTGTGACAGATGGACACAGAAGGCAGCACGGCGGGTCCCCCCCTGCCTGGTACGACCACCTCGGACCCACGCCTAATGAAACACCTCTGCTTGCAGGGGGAGCAGCACTGCCCGCTGCTCCCCTTTGCCCCCCGCCCGTACCCTCCCCGTTCGCTCGGAGCGGACCCCTCCCAGTGCCGGCTGGCCTTGCTCACGGCAGCCGCCGGCCCACAGCCCCAAGCCCGGGTCGCGGGGCGGGGGGGGGGGGGGGGGGCATGAGGGGGTGGTCCAGCCCAGCATCCTCCCCATGCACACACCCCACATCCTCCTCCCGCGCAGGGAAGCTCCTTGCATCTCCCCCTGCAAACCCTCCCGGGGATGGGGTGGGGGGCGCACGGGGGGGGGAAGGGGTGTCGCCCCCCCGGTGTGTGTGTGTTCCCCTCGTAGGCGACCGCTCCCCGGTGGCGAAGTGGCCTTTTAGCATCCGGCGTCAGGCCCGAGATTATCAGTGCTGTTTAATTTGAAGCGGAAACGAATCGGAAATCCTTCTCTCAACTGCCTTTTTAGACACATAAATATACACACACAGGCAGGGGCGGGCAGCGCAGGGGACCGCCGGTGCCCGGTGTGATGCACGCACTCACACAGACACTCACACTCACACTCACACACCGGCAAACAAGGGCGGGAGGGGGATCCGTGTCCCCCCCCACCCTCGCCTAGCTAGAGGGACCCGATTTCCCAGTGGCCACCCGGCAAGGAAGGGGGGTGTATGAGTGTGAGTGTGAGTGTGAGTGTGAGCGCCCGTGCCCGGAGGTGGGCAGGGAGCCTCGCGCCAGGGTTGGAGTTGACAATAGCCGCCCGCGGCTGCAGGCTGCGTTTTGCGCCCTCACCTCCCCACCCCCCCTCAAAAAAAAACAAACAAAAAAACCCCCCAACAACAAAAAAAAAAACCCCACCCCCCAAAAAAACCCCAAACCAAACCCAAACGACACCCCCAACACCACTCCGCGATAATATCGGCGATACCCAAGCCGCCCAAAGCTGAACTTTCACCCGGGGAGGGGGGGGGGGGGGGGGGGGGGGGGGGGGAGAGGGGCCACCGGGGTCCCGGGGGCGGCAATCACCGGCTTATTAATAACCATTATCAACGCGCCTCCACCGAGCAGGGGGGGCGGGGGGGAATGGGGGGGCCCACAAGGCTAATTACTCCCCCTCCTTCTCCCCCATATCCCCACCTCCCCACACACTTTTTTACTCCCTCAAATTGCCGCTTTGGGGGGCTGCGTGTCCTTTTCAATGTCAAAAGGAGCGCGGGGCCGCGGCGGCCGCCCCGGGGCAGCCGGACCCCCGCGAACCCCCCCGCCCCCTCGGGGCAGCCGGGCCCCCCGGTCCCCCAGCGCCGAGCACCGCCGCGGACCCCGCGCACTCACACACACTCACACTCACACACACTCACACGCTCACACTCACACACGCAGATCCCCATAAGGTTACAACGTTGCTCTCTAGCTCCACTTAACCTGCAATTTACGAAGGAGGGGGGAGACACTCCCCCCCCCCCCCCCCGCACACACATCGCTGCCACCAGCCCCTGGCACCGTTGGAGAAACATACATAGGATATCAAAGGGGGGTGTGTGTGTGAGAGAGAGAAAATGGGGTAAATACATTATACAAACTCATAAAAAAATTGCAACCCCTTCCCAGCAGCTCGGTCTTACCCGCCCCCCCCCCGCCCCCCCCCCTCCCCAGCCACACACATACACCACCACCACCCCCCAGCCACAAAGCACGGGGAGGGAAGGGGTCGGAGGGGGAGAGAACTCGCATGCATTGCACAGCAGAGAAATGCCCCCCCCCGCCCCAAAGGAAAAAAAAAAAAAAAAGACCCTTTTCCGCGCCATTGCGAAGTCACAACACGAAAAAAAGGAGACGACATTAACTTTTGCATGCGGAGGGGAAAAAAGGGGGGGGGGGGGGGTGAGAAAAAAGAGAGAGGGGTAAGACCCTCCTGCAATCCGGATCATCAAGACAGACCTTTCCTCGATGGCTGAGGGGTTTTTTTGTTGCCTTTTTTTTTTTTTTTTTTCCTTTACTAACCCATATCCCCAAAACGGCAGCGGGGGCTTCTTAGCAGCTTCCTCTTCTTCTTTCTTCCTCCTCCTCCTCCTCCTCCTCCCTCGGATTTCCCCCCTTCTTGTCTCTTCTCCTTTTAGATCCCGGTTTCAATCCCTCGCCACAGCCCCCAAAGGTGCTTTTGCTTGTGTTGCGGCAAACCCATGGCGGTGTTCATCTGTCAGATTAGGGGAGCGCACGGCCGCGCAGCACACGCAGAGCGGAGAGGGAGGGAGGGCGGGGGGAGGAGGGAAGGCACCCGGGGAGAGGGAGATGGACGGACAGACAGACAGCTCGATAGATAAATGATAGCTAGATAGATAAATAGAGCCAGATAGAGCGAGAAAGGGGGGAAAATGGCGTCTTGGAAGCCGGAATCCCGGAGTAAATCAAATTAACACGCTGCACCCAGAGCAGTCCCAGCTAATTTTAGCAGGATCCAAAATAAAATGAAAAGGAAAAGGGGGGTGGGAACGGGGGGGTGGGGGGGAGGGGGGGTAGAAAGGAGGAGAGGGGGAAGGGGGGGGGGGAAGAGGGGAAGAAAAAAAAAAAAAAGGAAGAAAAAAAATCAATTCACTGGATAAAATCCTGGATTTGAAATCGATGGAGCTTGTTTCTGGCTCTCTCGCTTTTTCTTTTCTTTTCCTTTTTTTTTTTTTTGTTTTGGAGGGGGGGCTTTTTTTTTTTTTTTTTTTTGCTTTCTGTTTGTTGTTGTCGGTTGTTTGGGGGCCTTTTGAAGGGCGGGGGCGGGCGAGGTGAGGGAGGGGGAGCGTTTTCAGTTTTGCTTTTCCCGGCGACGAGTTGTTTAAAAAAAAAAAGAAGAGAAAAGAAAGAGCAAAAACCCCGCGAGGAAAAAAGGGCTGCTTTGGCGGCGAGGAAGCTGTTCCCTTTATCCCGGCTCGCTGCGCTCCGGAGCGGGCCGCGCTGGTGCCGGAGCTCCGGCGGGCTGCGGGGCTGCGGCCGCCCGCTCCCCCCGCCGCACCGCCCCGCGCCGGGCCGGGCCGCGCCGGGGGAGGGCAGGGGGAGGCGGGGGAGAAACACCCCCTCCTCCTAACGGGCACGGGAGCGATGCTCGCACACTCACACACACAGGCAAACACGCGCAGGCACACCACCCCCCTCCCCGCGGGGAGCGCACCCTCGCAAAGGGTGCGTCTGGGGGCTGCTTTTTGCTCCCCGCTGGATTTTCCTTTCTCTGTCTTTTATTTTGTCTTTTGGTCTGGTTCCCCCCCTCCTCTCTCTCTCCCGCTCCCTCCCTGCAAGGGGCGGTGATTTGTTTAAGCAGATCCGAGGGCTGATGGCTCCGGTCTCTCTCTCTCTTTTCTCCCGCTCGCTCCCGGAGTCCTGCAGCACTGGCGGGGGGGATAAATGGTAATGATCGGGCACACAGACACACAGACACAGACACACACAGACACACAGACACACACAGACACGGACACACACTCGGTGTGGCTGCAGTGCTCAGCCCTGGTTAATGCACTCAACAGTGCCACTACCTGACACAACAGCAGCAGTGATGGGGGAAGGGGAGAAAAGGCAAAGAAGGTGAGAGCCAGGTTAGTGGTATTTATCTCACTCCTATCTCAATCTTTCCCCACCCAACACGCCCCCCCTCGCGCCCCCCCCCCCCCCCCCTTACTCCCCCCCTCCATCCTTCTCACAGCACAGGCCCTGCAGGCTCATGACATATGCGGGAGGTTTTGGGGCTCCACTGACTGATGTTCAGACCTGAGGTGAGGCATCCTTCTCCGGGAGAGACAAGCAAAGACTCCCAACACCTCTTTTAACGATTAACACCACCCCCCCACCATCTTTCAGTATGAAGTAGTAATGGTGCCCGAAACACAGCACAAATTCAGCTCCAGGCCAGTGGCGCTGTGCAAAATCCAAGCCTTGGGGCTTTTGCTTTCCCATCCTTGCTCTGCCAGCGGTCTGGATGATGCTGCCGTTTGGGTTGCCAGTTTGGCAAACCTTTACTCACAGGACTAAATTGTTGGCTTGCCTGAGTAATCATGCAGGAGATGAGGAGGAACTCCAGAAAGGGAAGGTTTGTGGGATGGAGCTGTGGAAGTGTGCTGATGGGTGAAGGTAACATTGTGGGTGAGTGGGAAGCACCCCCGTGGATACCTCTGCATGTTTGAGCCCTTGCAGAGATGGTGCCACAGGGATCCCTGTCCCAGAGTGCTGCAGGAGGTTCAAAGTATACCAGGTTGCTCCCCTTTGCTCTGGGACTAATGGTAACCTCAGGCCATCATCTGAGTGACCTGAATTCGGGGTTCAACTGATGCAAGGACTACCTGGGTTGACCCCTACTAGCCATGGAGGCTTATTCATGTGCCACAATCCCTTAAATGCATAGCAGCAGATCCAGGACACAGGTCCTAGTCTAACACCGGTAGGGCAGGAGAGCTTTTGCCAGTGTAGCCCTCACAAACCCAGCTATGGGGGTGAGTATCTGCCCTCAGCCCCACCGTGTTTCCTTACACTTTCTGGGAAAAAGTTCCTTGACAAGAAACACTCCAAGCCATTATTTCCCTTTATATCTCTCCTTATGACTCACCTCTACTGTGACACCTACAAATCCCAAAGTGAGGAGCTTGGGTAGATTCAATGGGCTGTACCCGTCTTCCCACTTCCCTTTCCTCCGGCATCTCTCCACTGATAGGAGAAAACAAATAAATCAATAAAATATATAAAAATCCAATGACCAATCCCACCTCCATCCCAAACAAATAGGCAACTTGGAAACTCTTGCATCGGAAATGTCACACTGAAAACGTTGACATTTCTGATGGAAAACAAACAAGAATTGTCCTTTTGAGTCAGGGCTTTGCAATGGAAGGGAGGCCTGTTTGTTTAAATTAAATCACCCAACTGGAGCTAGATTTTGTCATTTTGTATCCAAATGAAACAAAGTCTCAACATTTCTTTGCTGAGCTGCCAATGACATTTTCTTGTGAAGTATTTTGATTTTGAAAACTTCTGGCAGGTAAACTCTGTGCATTGAAAAGAGACGTTGACCATCGCCTTCCTCCTTGGAATAAGCTGACATATGGTTATGAAATAATTAGCTTGACTGGATTAATGCAGAAAAACAAACAGTGGACCAAAAAACCCCAAACAACAAAACAAAACCCAAACACTTTTGATTTTGCTTTGTTACAAAATAGCCTTTTGCTTATATTTATGAGGTTTATGATAAGAAGCGTTTTGTGAGCCTTTTGCTCATTTTATCTTGTAATTCTTTTCTTCTGGAGAGTATACCTATACATATATACATAAGCAGTCCCACTTAAATCATTTCAAACTGAGAAGTTCAATTTGGGAAGCAATCAAGATAATGACTTATTTAATGCTCACTTGCTTTGAAAACATGGGGGAGTCTAAAAAATAATAACAAAAAAAGAAGCCATAAAGCTACCAAAGCAAGGTTTTGATTCACCCGAAGTTATTTTTAGGCCTATCTTATGTATAACTGGAAAATAATAAAAAACCCACACCTGGTTACCTGTAGACCTCAAACTCTGAAAAGACCCATCAGGATACATTTCATAAGCAGAAAAAGACCCCTACCTTTGAGCAGTCACCTTGTAGGACATGTGTGCGTAAATCATTGTGGATCAAGGTTGACATCAAAGGTTTTCTTACCTACGGTTTTGCCTTCTAGATCTAGAACATTTTTCTTTTCTTAAAAAAATCTCTGCTCCGTGTCAGGGAGTTCGTACAATGTAAGTGGATAATCTGAAAAAGGAAATTTCCTCTCTTTGTTCTTTCCACTTAAAAAATACTGTGGTGTTCATAAAGTTGGTTTCTTTCCCGCAGTGGACCTGAGATGAGTTTCCTATTTGTGTCTAACAATCTGTACATAACCTTGACTGCATGAGACAAGCAGATGTTTTATAATGAAGGTTATGAGCCCGTTATTTTTATAGAAATAGCATATTGAGTTAAATATGTATATAAGTCTTTCTAGGTTCAAGGTATGAACTAACGTTATGCAGAATTATTGGGTGATTTGTAAGTTAATGTGAAAGAAAAAGAATGTATCTTTCAAGGCCCCCAGTAAAACTCTGGTAATTATTTATAGGATTAAAACAGACAAACAAATCTTTAGAAATAACCATTTACAATTGGTTTACTTGCTTAAGGGAGACCAGTTTCCTTATATGTTGCAGCTTCTCAGCTGTCTAGCATACTTCTGAACTTGATATAGAAGATATCTAATTATCTATCTATCTATCTATCTATCTATCTATCTATCTATCTATCTATCTATCATTTACCTATCTACCTATCATCATCTATCTGTTTATCTATACCCACATACATAAACTCTTCGACATACAATAGTTGGCAATTCATTTTATCCCACTGCAACGTAAGCCATGAGCGATTATATTCCAAGACAGTTGAAAATGGGGAGGGGGGGAAATGTGAATGTATTCCAATCCTCCCATTTTTTTTCTGAAGAAATGTAAATCCAACTGTTTGAACAATTGGTCCCAAATATAGAAGTAACAGTGATTTTTAAAGTTGCCCTTTTATTTTGTAAATCCCTCAGACATGTGGTATCAAGTTTCCACATTGTTGTGTGAACAATGGCAGGCAAGAATCAAAATTCAAAGCCAATGCACTGGAAACCAAGTGCAAATTTTGGAAGACATAAACCCCTTCTTTTGGTTGGGTGTCCATGGGTTTAAGATATTTATACCCCCCAGCATTCCCAAACAATTTCTTTCGTACATTATTTTGATAGCTGAGTACTGTTATCCCTATCTCACCATCTTCTTGACATTGGCAAAGGCTGTGCCACGCTCACTACTGCTCAAAAACAAAAGAAAAAAAAGATTTTGTCTCCATTTTCTCAACCAGGGCAACTAGAAGAAAGCCTCGGCAGCTTAGCAATGTTGTGTTACAGTGTGGGAGATGACCACATACAAGGCTCAGGTTCAAGTCCAGATTTTCTTATCTATCAGATCTTTCCGCAGCCTTCTTCCCTCTATGGAGCAAGTGACTAAACATCTCTCTGTAAAGAGGCAGCAGGCAGGAGTTGTAGGGTGATGCTCAGTGATGGGGCTTGCTGACACACCAGCAGAAGGCCAGGAGCTGCCCTTTGCTCAGATCTGTGAGCCCTTCTGAACACCTTTGAATGTCTGCACCCTGTAGCTCTTTCAACATCCATCACTTCGTTACTCTCACAGCTGTGGTCCTATTCTGCAGTCTTTCCTGAGCAAACAAGTAACTGACCCCGTAAGGACATAAAATTCTTTCCCTCCTAAATAACTTCAAAGAAACTAATTACTAATAAGCATCAAAACCTATCCTGGATTCTCATCGTTGATCTACGGTGGTGTGGATTTCAATCACAGATTTCATACTGATTACAGTTTTGCATATATATGTATATATAGCCTCAAATACATGTAAGGCTTTATAAACTACTATGGAAGCGGTAATGTGCATACAAAGCACAACACATTAGCAGAAATGTAACATTAGTCAACGAAGCACAGGACTGGCGAGGGGCAATTTACAGCTGCATGACTTAGGATGGGGAGTGAATGGAAATGCTAGATCTGCTTGGCAATTCCAGGTATAAAGAACTGTTTAATCTAGCTAGGTAAGTCATAAATGGCATTGATTATTAAAAGTTGAATTCGGAAAAAAGATCACATTGCAATGCAGATGTACATGGTTAATGGTGATTAATCTTTCCG
This sequence comes from Falco rusticolus, assembly GCF_015220075.1. Lineage (NCBI taxonomy): Eukaryota > Metazoa > Chordata > Aves > Falconiformes > Falconidae > Falco > Falco rusticolus. Next base: position 79,400,005 of record NC_051210.1, on the reverse strand, counting down.
GAAAGTTAATGGGAGGATTGGTAAAAATCACCATCATGACATTTTCAGGTTGAAGAGTGGACGATTTCCTAGAAGATATGTTTTAGCTAAGCAAAAGTAATTGGGTTCAGGACAAGAGCAGACATGAAATGAGTTAAGGACTGCCTAACTGACAGACGTCTGAAAGTAATTGTCAATGCAGAACTATTGTCAAAGAGGAGTGTTACTGGAGTTTTCCCTTATGCTATTCGTCAGTGATCTGGAAGTAAATATAAAACTACTCCTGATGACATTTGTAGATGACATTACAGTTGATAAAATAGCAAAGAAGGAGAGTCCAGGGCAGCCTGACGTTACAAACTGCACCGCCTGGCTTGGGCAAACAAAATGCATTTTACTGCAATAGTATGCTAGTTGCAGTAAGATGCTTCTTGCGACCACAGACAAAAACTTGCCCAAGCACTGCAGTGCGAGCTTTGAGTTGGGCCCTCAGACCTGAATGTGCCGATGCGATCCTTGGGTCCGCAGCCAGGTGACTTGTGGTGCATGGCACTAGTAAGGTTGAACTGGAGAGGCTGTTTATGGGTCTGACAGCCTCTTATATATTTTAAAATACACGGTGACAAAATTGGAGAGGGTGCAGAAAAGACTCACAAAAAATGATTGAGGGCTGGAGAAAATGATTTGCAGGGCAAGCATTGAAGAATTATGTTTAGCTATCAGAAATAGATTTGATTCCAGGGGAAAAATGCCTTGTAGGTGAGGAAATTACATGGTACCAAGGGACTGGAGTTAGGTACCTAAATTCTCAAAGGAGCAGGGCTGGGACCATTCCTCCTTTCAGCGTTTCCTACGTAGCAGTTGAAGTGACCCCTACCCCCTGTCAATCCAACTAATTTCTAACTCTGCTCACATATTGCTATTGAAAGACGTCGCTTAAAGCTTTGAGGTCCACTTTGGGGCAAGGTGTTATATTGCCCTGGTGCAATTCTAGATTTGGCTTGGGATTTCTTTCTGGAAACAAAGTTTAAAGGAATAAAATAAAACAATTCTTCAGCCTAAGCCAAGCTGAAGCGCTGATGACCCTGGCAGGCTGGAGACAGACTAGATGGCCTGAATGGTCCTTTCTGGCTTGGCAATCTTTGAAATGAATTTGCAGAAGGATCATATAAATGCTTCTTGAACTGTGACTGACAGCATCGTGTACACAGTGCAGTTATCATGAAAGTTGCCGTATAGTACCAAGCACAATCTTACTACTCCTTGTTGAAAGTAGCCATCCAATGGCTGAAAAAAACATAAAGTGAGGACAAATCATGACTTTTCCTAATAAACTGTTGAATCACTGAAACTGGAGATTTTTACTTTTATTGGGTTTGGCTCAGAAAATTTCTCCAACGCAAGGTAGACTTCTTGGTATAGAAAGGGAAAGATCCTCTCCTTCAGGGTAAGATCCCACTGGTGATGTGTGATATCATCCCTTGCATTTCCAACCTGTCCAAATCAGAGCAGACACCTGGACCTTATCTTCCAGATCGGTGTCCCAGGTATGACACAGCTGGCTGTTCCTGGATGGGTCTGCCGGTGTACTTTACTGGGCTGCTCTGTTAGGCACAGATAGTATTAACTGCATCAGAAATACTTGATTTCTCTTGTCCAAGTATGTTCTATAGTTCTGTGGAGAGGGTAAAAATTTTTATTTCTCGTTAAAAAAAAAAAACAAAGAATGGCTTCACTTTATTAAAATATGAAGCGTATTTTCCCCTTCCCCCTAAAAAACCCACCCCCTTGCACCAATACCTTTCAGAGAATATGAAAATATCTTCCTCCTTTGCCCTGTGTGATTTCATTGGGCCAGTCACACAGTAGGAAATGCAGACCATGGGATAACATTGGCAGTCAGAGGGTGCATTTCACAGGTGAGCTGGGGTTGGCCTCAGAAATTATTTGGAGGAAAAAAATGAGCATGCTCACATGCTATTTGTGATGTGCAAAATCCTTCAGTTGGCAACAGATAAAATTCATATGGATATCCATCCATGGATAATATCCATATGGAGAATATCCAGTCCTCTGTATCTACACACCTTCTTTATCTTAAATATAAATAATCTTAGCTGTTCCTTTCTTCCCAGGGCTTTGCAAAACTTTACACGTGGATGCTTTATATGCTTAAATTATTTATCATTGTTGTGGGACACCTGAACCTTTTGAAGATGGAAACATGAGGAACAAGGTGTATTGCATTTCAGCGCAAAGCCCTGTCTGAATGATAGTTTGCAAACATACTTGGGGGTGTTCGGCAACATGTGTGTGTGTACGAGCCTCTGCCAGCCTGTGCACAGTAAGAACGAGACCCCACAAGGCCAGGGTGCAATATTCAGCAAGAATCACTGTGTGATTAAACCTCTGTCATCTGTGTTGGGTCTCATCTAAGGCTCAGCACCTTCCCCAGCCAGACAGTTGATGGCATCAGGTCAGTCAATGTGCTTGTGGGATGGTCAAGCCTCTACCACAGTAAGCAATAGTACACCTAGTACAAAACAGATTATATTTATTAGTGTCAGGTCTACAGCAGAGCCTCAGGATACCTAGTTCTGCCTTTGCTCCCTTCTCCCTGCTCATTAGCATTCCCTGCCACCCCTGTGGTGACAGCCAGCCTTGGCATCAGCTTTGCAGAGATCCCCCCGAGTCACAGGGAGCAGCACCAGGCGTCAGCCCGAGACACCCTCGCTCCCCAACCCAAGGGAAAACAAGGGAAAAGAAAAGCTAGGTCTGCAAAACTGATGACTGACTGATTCCCCGTGCTCCAGGGAATATGCAATGCAACTTTTAATTCACACCTCGGTCATTTATCAACACTTTCTTATCACAGAGAGTTACGTTTGGAAAAAAAACACCAACGTTCAGCACTACATGCGTGCGTGAGGCTGACACAGGTAGGATTTTTGCCTCACGGATATAGTACTCCCTGGCCTCTTCACTTTTCTTTTTTTTTTTCTTTTTTTTTTTTTTTTTTTGTGTCCTTTTCCACACCAACTTTTAATTTTTGAGGGTTTCGGCGGTTTTGGTTGAACAGCCATGAAGCATTGCCCCCTGCCGGCAGGTCGCACCGCCCGGGCGTCCCTCCGCAGCAGCTCCTGCAACGTTTAACCTGGGAAAAGGGATGAAAGCCTGAAGATTTGCAGCTCGATATCTAGATTTTGGAAAAGAGAAGGGAGGAAACTTAGAGTTCATCAGCACCAAAAGCATTGCTTGAGTCTGTAAAATTTAATATACAAATATGGCTTTATATTTTTCCCCCATTTTTTTTTTCCTTCTTTTTGGTTATGCTTTAAAATATTAACTGACGAAGCATTTCTTGCTCCAGCTGCACAACGCTGTGCTCAGGCAGTGGTATGGGTGACTGAGGGACACTGGTGCAGTCCCGTTGCATGTTAGGAGTGAAATACAAGCTAAGAGCATTGGTGGTGAAAAGTCACCAACAATAAAAAATCGTCTGAGAACAGGAGGCAGCAACCTCAGGTGCTGATTTGGCCCTTGATTACAGTAGGATCTGAGCAGCTCAGAGTCTTGTAGAAAAACATTTATACTCATGAGCTGCAGGACTTGAGGGGACTCTGATGCTCTTATTTTACAAAGGAGATGAGGAATAAAAAAGAGAAAATTTTTTACATTGGGTTGCAACGGCAGCCTTGGGCAGGGGTGCTTGGATTGACATTTCTCACACCATAGACTCCTCTCACCCAGCTGGCAGATGAATTTTCCTTCTTTCAAAGTTTACACCAGTTTTGTCAGGCTTAAGCTGGCAGGAGTTTAGGTAACAGGATACATTTTAAAGTTTTTTCGCTCTGATGAAATTCTGTATCTCAGATAAATTACATAACATAGAGCAGAAAACTTCTAGGGGAAGCAAGCTAAAAATATAAGATTTTTTTTTTCTTTTTTTTTTTTTTTTTTCTTTTTTTTTTGCCTCCATCACAGCTCCTGTTCCCAAATTACACTTGCCTTGCTTGGAGCCTCAGAAAGCTGACACAGAACAAATTGTCCTATGTAAATTGCAAGTTTCCCTTCTGATTGACAGCAATCCACAAAGATGGACTAATTCCAGAGGAAGTCAAGCAAAGACTGTGTCATAACTATTAACCCAATTTTAAAGTTGCTCCAAATTGCTGCTGAGTTGCCAACACCATCCTTCATATAATGGTGCATGTAAATCCAAAGTACAGGAGCCAGACAGAGTACATGTGAGTGGGATGTAGTGGGCTACAGGTTGTATATGTGCAGTTTTGCTCCTTTGGCTACTGCAGCATGGTTAGGAAGGGACAACCATGTACTCCTTACTCCCCTGGAGACTTTGATCTTGGAGACATGCAATGGGCAGTCAAGCATGTGACAAGCTATGGTCTTTCTGCCTGTTTTGGCTGCTGTTGTCCTTAACCCAAAACAAGTCGTTAAGGGAGCAAGGACAATTATTTTTTTCTGAAATTTGTGTAAGGGAAAAGGGAGAGGGAATATGGGCTGCCGTAAAATCGGTATTGTCACACAGCTGATTTGATTATGCCACTCCTTACCGCAGAGCCGTGACTGAGTTTATCGAGGTCTCCCTTTGCAAGTGATAATAAACCTAATAGCTGCCCACAGCGTAATATTTTTTCTTGCACTACATATGTTCACTTTTGGTCCTCAGATTATTTTTTTCTCCAGTCTCCATCTGTTCTTTTGCCTTTGAGGTACTTTAGTTACCATGGAAATGACAACATCATCTGGATGGGTGGAGCTTCATGCAGTGTAAAGTTGGTTTCCTACATAAAGTGGTTTGCAAGGTATGGGGATGGCTGGCAAAACCACAGCACATTATGTGACAGCTTTTTATGGTTTAGGTGTGCAAGAGAGAGAGATCTGTGTGTGCTCGTGAGTGCCCAAGGCACAATGTGCCATTTCCAGGAGGGGGCACGTGTTCCTTTTGTGCTCTGCCACATGAAATCTTTCACTTAAGTCTTTTATCCCTGATTTCTTAAAAAAAAAAACTTCAGTTGCAAGTTGGCTTTTATTTGAGAAGACCCTAGTGTAAGACACTTTCTGAGTGCTATGATTGTCAGATGTGTCAGGCAAGGTGGAGAGCTTTTACCCTGGAGATGCACATCTTTTGTCATCATTGCCATGAAGAAGAACAGGAGGAGTTAATTTAGTGGGCAGTTGTCACATTGGCTTTGTTGTCGGGTTATGTGTGTGAAATTGCTTCCTTGGTCTCTGGGAGGTGTCTTGTGCCTTCAACAAATCCACATGACAAACGATCTGTGATCAGTATGATCCGGAGATCACTTGAAACAATTATACGCGGACATCACAGGTTTCATCTCAATAAATCTGGCAAATCCAGGGCAGAGCCCTTGTTTATACCAAATCAGACCTTATTTCAGTATTGACCTCATGCTCATTTTAGCACAGTCACAGAAGCTATTATCCACTATAAGTCCCTGTAGCACTTGGCAACATTGATTATACAGCCTTGTGGAGATGAAGGTATTTTAGATGAATAATGATTTTTGGCAAAGGATATTAAGAGAAGGACCAGATATGTCAAAAAGATGAGAACTTGGCATATGAAACTTAATATTAAGGTCCGTATGGTCTCCAAAATGCTTTTAGGCTAGTTCATATATTCAGTGGATGTCTCTTAAAGAACCTGAAGTGCTCTGCTTGTCTAATCAGGTATGTGGATGGGGCCAGTAGGTACGGCACAGAAAAGGTTTTAATGTGGTTCCCACTGAGACCAAAGGAGCAGAAAAGTGCTAATTCATCACAGTGTATGCAAACATGGGCTCTTGATGGAGAGGTTGTCAAACGCAGGTACATCTGGCTGGCTGGGACAGCGATCAGTTCTTAGGAAGTTTTCTGGGGAGAGGGTGAGGATCCCACAAAACAGGGACTCCCATGCAAAGTCCATGGGGATGACTTTGGTCAGTGTTTAGAATCCGCTGAAGAGAGCAGTCTTAGATCAAATCCTTGGATCTCCTATCCTAAGCTTACTTTGTCACGTGGCTAGAGGGATAGTATTTGTTTATTTCTATTACGGTTATTTTTAGGTGTTCTGACTCCAGCTGCAGCCATTTCTTACCACAAAGATCCTTTCAAGAAACAAACACCCCAGTGACACTGGAAATCTTTCCTGTGGAAAAAAAAAACAACAAAAAAAACCCAACAACAACCCCCCACCCCCCCCCCCCAGCAAAAATATAAACCAACCAAACTCCCTAAGAAACTCAGAGGCTAGCACTAGAAATCCTTCTCAAAGGCACATTCCAGCAATAAATAGACTCATGAATCTCAGAAAGCTCAGAAACTGGTGGTAGTGCTGTGGGTTTTGCAGCAATTCAGGAAAATTCATCTCTTGGTCCAGCATGGATGGCAAATGCCAAGGCCAGGGACCTCTCAGCAGTCTCCCTTGGTTTCTTTTTTGTGCCTTGGCTGCAGAGAGCTGGGGTGTTCACGTGTCAGCCCCCATCCTGGCTAAAACACAAGCAATTGCACTGGTGAACTCCGGAGCGAGCAGCGTGACCTGTTCTAATCGGTGCCAAGAGCTTCTAGCCAGGTGGCGACACGCTTGCCCTCGACACCAAGGGAGCACAGAAGTGCTCATCAAGAGAAAGGGAGGGCCTGGGGGGAAAAAAGGGGCTGGTTTCAGTCCTCTTAGAGATGGGGATGTCTGATGGGACACCACCACAAAGGCTGCCAGCAGCTGGGGACACTTCCAGCCTTGCGGTGTCACGCTCTTGGCGCGACAAGCTGCTTAATAAGCTGGCAGCTGCTCCCAGCATCAGTTCATGTCTGCAGCAGTTTCCATCTGAGCCCCGTGTGGAGCATGTTGGAGTCACAGTAAAATAGGGCTCAGAGGGACTGGGAGAGGTCACTGCCATCTCCACCACCGCCGACACCACCTACGCAGCGAGCACCAGATCTGAGAGGTCAGTTTTGAAACCTCTTGGGCAGACACAGGCAGGAGGGAAAAAAACCCCCAAAACAACAAACCAACAAAAAAGTGCTTTCCTGCTATAATATAGCCAGCTAAGAGCAAGCGCGGTTTTAGCAGTGGATGGTCTCCAGGCATCTCAGTGGTGCATTTTAATTCTTTTTGCTGCTCGGCTTTCTTTCTGCTCAAACTTAAAGCTGGATATGCTGTGGTTGCTTCAGAGGTCTGCAATCATTTTTTCAAGCGGTCATTTTTCCCGAAGACTCTTTAGCAGGTCGCAGAATCTGCTGTCAGGTCCTTTGTCAGGATGGCTGGTCACCAGACGTGGCCTTCACCTGTGACAGTGCTCCTCATGAGAATATGGGACCTTCCAAGGGAAGAGAGGAGACATCCCTCAGCTAGAAGCTCAGCAGTCTCCAGCACGATGTCCACAAGGTCCAGATCCAAAGAAAGATCAGGTATGAGGAGACATGGACTAGTTCTATATGTATGAATGGTTTCTTTCTCACATTGAACATAAGGTTGTTACAACCTACATTCCAGTTGTCTCCTTCCCTTGACCTGGTTCACAGTGGAAACCCAGTCTAACCAAAGTCAATCCAAGTACGGAGCCCAAAACTAGGGTTCTTTGGTCTGATCTGCTGTGCGGTTGAAGCCACAGTAGGGTAAGCAGATCCTTTACTTTATGATAAGTCTCCCCCTCACACTTCATAAAAGGCATTTTACAGCTCATATGTAGCAGAAGGAAAAGTAGGACTTGATTACATTTTTTTTTCTGCCCTAGACCTCTGTAGGGATGTACATGTAAAAAGTTAAAACCTTGGGAGTTTGTCTCTAACATATCTGTTTTTAATGAACTATTTGTGTTCTACGTTTGGATTACAGCTTTGTGAGCAAACAGCTTCTTGATCTGCTGGCCAAACCTCTCAAAATAACATGAATGTTTTCCTTTGAGGTTATTCAGCTATTAATTTTTTTCTTGCTCTTTTTCCCACCAAAATGGTAAACGATTGAATTCAATGTGTTTATTTTTGTTACCATTTCTTAATTTTAGATAAATCTGGGAATTAGAGAATGTGAAAATAAGAGATTTTGACTCGAAGAGATAAACTTCTGACCAAAGCAATCAAAGCAGTTAAAGGAATGAAATATAAATTCACACATAGTTTCAATTGATGTGAATTTGAGTGTTTTGGGTTTAGTTGTGGGGGTTTTTTTGTTCTGTTTTTGTTTGGTTTGGCTTGGGGTTTTTTGGTGGTTTTTTGTTTGTTTGTTTGTTTATTTTGGGGGGGTGGGGGAGGGGGGGTGGGAAGTACATATTAATTTTTAAAATGTCACCAGGATCTAATTAGGATCAAGATGTTAAACTGGCACTGAAAATCAGAGTGGAGGGTCTGGTATGTGGGCTTCATGTGTCCAGGGTTTCTTCACCCCTGCAGGAAGTGGGGAGAAGCGGTTTGTATCAGCTGCACCCTCTACATTGTTTTCTCATTTGTCACCAAATGCCAGGAGCTGCAGTAATCCATCCTGGAAGTGACAAACATATGATACCATGCGGACTGATCCTGTGGGAGGAAGGGTGGAATTTCCTATGGGTGCAGATGCCTCAAGAAAAAAGACTTTTTTTAAGCCTGGAGTTTCTTCCTGGCTGTCCCAAGTTGGTGACGAATGGACCATGATTTCAAGGCTTTGTACATTTCATTAGTCTTCTCTAGTAATTTCTAGTGTTTTTATTGTCAGCATTTCTCTATTGATTCCAAAGGAACAACTATGGATTTGGACTGCGGTAGGAATCATTCCCACATATGAAAGACTAAGGATTTTTTTAGCTTTAATTTACTTATTAGGTATTCATTGCATCTGTTACTTGTGTCAGCTTCTCACAATCCTGTATCTGTCAGAATCTACTCCGACCTTTAGCAGCAGGACAAAAAAACCACCAGGATTTACCATGAAAACGTGTACTTGTTTGATGAAAGCCATTGGAATGGTAGTCATCTTTTTAAAGACATTAATTAAGGTTACAAAGGGAGAAGGAACATTATTATTTCCTGATCTGGGAGTGTTGGACAGTTCACACTCCAGGTTATCTCACATCCTATATGATTTATCCATAACTATGAATCAAACACAAAAAAAATTGTTTGCTGGAGTTTTTCAACAGATGTTCATAGTTCAAAGAAGTTGAGTGATTCCCACATCATGTGCCAATATCTCCTTTCCTTTTTCACAGCCTTATTTAGCATCAAGGCTGAGACATTCAGAGCAGAAGCAGAGCTGTACCCATCACCTCTGAAATCCTGCTCGTGAACACAGCTATTAAAACTGAGGTAGCCCAAGTTTTGTTGCTGCTCATCCACACACAGTCCCACGCAATTACCCCTGTCCATGGGTGTTTCATGATGCGGTTGCTAAATTCACATCTGGGGAAAACCCCTGCTGAAATTGGTTTTGTTCCCCCCCCTGTCCTGAGGTTAAAGGGGTCCTTGGTTGCCTGTTACATTACAGCTGTGCAATCCACAGCGCAGATAACCCTGGATCTCCTCCTGAGGTTTGGCTGATGTGCTTTGGGCATCATCTTTCAACACGTGGACAGTGCCAAAGCTTCTTTTGATGGAAATGGAAAGTGTCTACTGCATAAAGCAGAGAAGTTTTTTGCCCAGACTATCACCAACCCATCGTGCAGCTGCACCACCAGCTCACCCCCTTTCAGGAAAGGCACTGCTGCTGATCACAGGAGTGCTTACCCCAGGCTTTGGCAGGGATGTAGCTTCATGAGAAGCAGAAAAGAACAGTGCAAGCTGCAAAGGTTTACAGAGCTTGGCCTTTACATCACCCTGGGGACTGGCTCCCCATGAACACTGCATCCTTTGGTTTGAATTCTGGATACTCCTTCTGGCTCATCTTTTTCCAGGTGCCTTGCATCCAACATCTAGTGCTCTTTTATTTGCTCTTCCTCTTCTTTTAAACTTACTCTTGCTCTCACAGGAGCACCTGCAGTATATAAAACCACAACAAAAGCACTTAATCTAGTCTGACATTTTCACTCTGGAGCTTTGGTCGGTTTTCTTGAGTGAAGTACCTTGTTTTGTACACCCATCAGTAACTTTATACTCAACAGAGATGGTAAGAAAACACATTTTCTGTCCAGGAATAAATGTTGGGGTTTTTTAAAAATTTGTTCTCTTTTGAAACTGAGCTTATAGAAAAATGTCTTTTCAGAATTTCCCATGGAATAAAAATTCTGGTTAAAAAAACGCACTCACCACACAGTAAAAATCGCCAAGCAATGAAAGGATTTGCATAGACTGAGTTCAGACTGTAAATTTATTACAGTAAAAGTAGTATGACAGCGATCCCAATCCACACATGGATTTCTAATGCTCTTCAATATGTCAAAGAGTGTCTGGGGTATCCCCAGGGGCCTGAACGACGTGGCATCGGACCTCTGCCCTTCTGGAAAGGCCCATAAAAACCTGGTGGGGCGCCCTAGGACATCTCAGATACCAACAAACATCTGCTTATGGGTAACCAGACTGAGCTCTGGAACTGTGCACAGCTTGTTTTGGGGACTTGGTCTGTGAGCTCAGTCCTACCTCTGCTTCTTTGCTGAAGGCTGATCTAACTAATTACACCCAGTATCAGCACTGTGCTGGTTTCAGCATGCTTGCCCATGTCAGAGAGATGGTCCATGAAACCTCCTGCAAGCCAGTGTTTCCAAATCAGGGTGTAAACGAGTGAAGCTTGCCTGAGTGCTTAGAGCAAATCTTGGGCTGTACATTTGAGTGTACACCTTGCCTTAAATTTGATGTGTTTAACCCTGTAACACTGCTAACACTGACAGCTCTTATGTCATGCCAGAAAAATTCAATTTATACCATGTTTCCCAAAACCTTGCAAAGCCTGGGCCAGAAAGATGTCCTCAAGGCTGGATACCCACACCCTAGTATCAGTCCAAATAACTAGGAAGAAAAGATGCTCAGAAATAAAAAGAACAGGGCAGATTAAAATAAACTGGGTTACAGGTGCTGGACTCAGTTTTATTCAGAATCCAGATCATTGTCAGCACTGCCTTGGGAGGGGTCCTGTTCCCCCTCTTAACCTTCTCTTTTAGACCAAGCCTGTGCCCTTGGGTGATGCAGCTCACTTTACACCTTGGCCTAATTACAGCCGGAGGAGCAGTGGGTGGAATGTGATAACTGTACACATCTTTATCATAGGTGAAAACAGTCAGAGTAATCATTTAGGGTGGCTGAAGCAGGTAAGGCTGGGAGTAATGAGATGGAAAGTTTAGACTGAATATCAAGATAAAATTACCCACAATACATTTTTAGGCAAGGGGATGTATTAAGTCTCAATTAGCGGCATTATGATCTAATAGCACCACAGCTACCAGCAGCGTTATGGTCCCTGGGCCTATTAAATCATCTTTCCAAGAAACCGATGGAAGATGGAACTGGACAAACCACCGGTAACTGTAACATAAGGACTAATCCTGTGATGGAGCCAGAGTGGAATGAATAGGTAATTTCCATGTCACTCATGAGAAGATACTGTACCAGGTAATGATACCCATCAAGCTCTGTATCTGTGCAAAGATCCTTGATGGCATTTTCAAAACTGCTTAAGTGACTTAGGAACCTCAATCCTCTTGAAAACCAATGTGGTAATTTAGGCATCTAAAACCTATTGTAGCACCTAGTGAGAATGAGATTTATGACACTTCCTTTCTTAAAAGTGCTTGGGTTTGAAAAGCCCATTTAGACACATAAATTTGTATTTACGTGGAGCACTGCAGGTAGACACAGGCTTGCTCTGCCTGTTCAGAAAGCTTGGTACAAGATAAATTAAGCCTATATGATTTTTCTTTTTTATTTTATTTTTTGGCACATGGCAGGGGCTTATCTGCAATTCGCAGTTCAAGCCAACCTAAACCATTATGAAAATGGTTTAGGAGGAAATCTCCCAAAGTGGTGTTTTGTGGAATGTTTCTTTCTGAATGCGTGTTCTGATGACACATGTACTACATGAATCAATCTATGTCACCGCCAAGTGTAATACGTCTTCAATATGAGGACAAGTTAGTGGCGGACGAGCATCCAGCTCTGAATCTTCATGTCACTGCCACAAGCCTGAATGCCACAGAAATCCAGAGCATCAAGGGTATTATTGCAATTTGCATAAGCAGAAAACACAGTGATTAAAAGTTATCAAAGAAAGCTATCGCTCAGTTGTCAGCTCCACAAGCAGACTCCAGTGATGTCTTTCCAGCTCCTTCATAATAATCTCCATAAGTTCTTGCTAAGAGCTGCATTGAAATAACCTGTCATTTACTCTGTCTTTCACCAATTCAGCTCAAAGAGATGCGCCAGCTGTGATCACTTGGAGTCAGAGCTGCTGTGTTGCAAAGCATCATTACAGCTGCAGGCAAAATGTACACATTTTCAAAAGTCATGGAAAAAGCAGAGCTGTACCACCCATAGCACCCTACCATGGCAGCAGGAGAAGTAGTGCACTGGGAGAGGAGAGCTCAGCCCCTGGCGTGCTTTGCAGGTGACAAACAAGAGCACTATCTAGGAAGGCTTGCCTTGTCTGAATGGTGCCTTGTCTTCTCTTTTAGTGGTTTCTGCTGGCCTCTGGTGTGGAAGCAGGGTGAGCAAAAGGCAATGGGAAATACTACATGTCACACCTCTTGGTAGATCTGGAAGACTTCATGTTTTGTTGATGATGGGTAAGTCTTCATCTGATTCAGTTGTCCCAATATGTACTGCTGAGTGACACAATAGCAAGGAAGTGTTATAAAACTCCCTTGGGCAAGATGATGTCATTTCCAGACTGCCAGTGCTTTGGAAGGATAGAAACTGCTATTATCAGTCAAACATGACCTTTCAAGTTAGAAAATGTGACTGAAACATAGTCTGTTCTTCCCATGGCCACATTTCTTTACCCTAGAAAGCATCTCCTGATACACGCTCTTTCAGGTGGCTGGACTTCTGTCTCCCACACTTAAGATTTCCCTTTCATGTGTTTTTTTCCTTTTTATTCCCCTCCTTTTCTTTCCCTAACCTCTGAGTGAAAATGTTAAACATGGACCTGTTTAGCCCAGCTGTATGTTGGTGCAATTTTACTGAAATTTCTAGAACTGATGCCAATGTTGCATCTCTTATGTAGAGTAAAACTCATCTGCTGAGGCTAAAAGTGAGACCAGATCTCCTGCTGGCATTCAGGAGAGGAGGCAGCCATGGTTCTGTGGGCTGTGAGTCCTGTTGTTGTGCTTCATTACTCAGATATTTGTTCCCACTGTCCGTTTCATTACCCTGCATCTGATGGCTGATATCGCTGGGTGTAAAACACAAACAGCCCTGTGACAAGGTTGTCTCAAACATTTGGGCTTCTTGGATACCTCAGCCTATCAACAGCTAGTGAGTTCTTGGGGCTGAGTGGGATGATTACATTTTCTTCTATGAAGCCAGTTAGAGGCTGATAACATTATCACAATTATCTGATGAAGCTTTTGCTCACTGTCTTTCAGAATTACTTCCTTTCCTCTTCAGACACTAAAAAGCATGAGGTGGTGAAACAATGGTAGTGATGCTGAGAGCTTCCTTGGTGCTGGTATTGCCAAGAGACTGGCTGACAAATGGTTCAGTCTTCTTCAGCCAGGAAATCTGGATTGGTCTGGAACCAAACAGGTATATGAGCAAGGTAGGGGCATAAACAGCCCAAAGGACAAAAAAAATCTAAAAAATTAAAAAATCCTAGTGGACTGTTCTCCAGTGTCATTGTTACTGGCTGGTGGTCCAGGTTAAGTTTCAAGCCACCATTACAATGGCACACCAGAGCTGAACATCCCTCAGGACAGCTTGATGAGACTAAGGATCTGTCGCAGTGTAGTTAGCCTCCTAAACTTGATTTAGTTTGCTGTATTACCAATCTCTAAACCCAATACATCCAGAAGCATTTAAGAGTTAATTTACTAAATGGATGGTGAGACAGAAAAACAACAAAGGAAGAAGGGGAAAAAATCAAATAAAAAAGGAAATGTCAAGCTATTAAAGCATGCTTTTGGGGACCAGCAGCATATGAGACCTCTCAGTGTGAGTTAATCTGAGTGGTTTTCTCCATAAAACTGTGATGGGACATAAGTCTCTTAAAGTTTTGAAAAACACGCGGTCAGACTTGCATCCAGATCTTGGAGTCTGAGGGACTTATCTGGGCTCCATGATGGCAATACCTGAGCACTTCAGCTTTTATATTTAAACAGATGCAGATAACCATATTATTTCCAGATGAAACATGAGGCGCAGGGAGCTAGGTAATCTCTATTGGATTACCATATCCGAATAGCAAATCTGTGACGGAGGGCCGAGAAATAAGCCTGAAGCCCACCTGGCCCACAGAGGCGTTCTTCTATCTGTAACTCATTTTTCTGCTCTCGGTCCAAGTTCAAGCAATGCCTGCAAAGAACTGCCTTCCTTTCCAATGAATGAAACACCAATGCTCTGAGTTCTTCCAGAGCAGTGCTAAAGCTCTGTGGTTTGCTGATCCCAGTTTTTCACTGCCTCCTGTTTTGGGCTGGAGCTTCAAGACTGAATAAGCTCCACATCTGAGCTTGGTTACTTGCATGGAGACATCATGTGGAACTATACAGCAGTCCAGCGTGAGAGCCAGACGAGTTTCCCAGTGAACCTGGCCCTGAGCTGGGGCTGCAGCCCAGCCCTAATGAACCTGGCTTCTGCTCTCATTCTCAACTGCTTCCCATGCCTCCCATGTTTACTTTGGCAGCAGGCACCTCCAGTGCCCAAATCTCGTAAAATCTAAAGGTGGTCCTAAACCACATCACTTGATTTTGGATCAAGATTTGAATTTCCAAGCATGTCTTAGTCCAGGTTTTCTATTATTTGGCCTGCCATGGAAATGAAGTCACCCTACAAATGTGCATCTGGAAAACAGACAATTTCCAGTCACTCAAGAAAGGCTTTGGATTCATGGATACATCCATTTCTGTATCCAGCACAAACACTGGTATTCCACTATTTCACTAATACCTGTAAACATAATGGTGTTTCTAGGTCTTACTAGAGTGCTAATAGGAATGAGGCCCCTTTTTTCTCTGAGTTAAGACATGGTGTTCAACCCAAAAAGGAAAAAAAGATGCTCCTATATCACAGGCAGGTTTACTAACATCTTCAAGGTTATAAGACCATCTGTGACAAAACTGAAAGCAGGATCTGTAAATCCAATGTTTCATTAAGAGGGTGGAACATGTTAATAGAATAAAGGATACTGTCTGATGGAAAATGCGATGAATCAATTTATTTTATTCCTGGGTAGATGTTCATGTGCAATTGGGCTGACTTTCCTCTCTGTCAAACATAATACATACGCTTCTGGAAACATCTGTTTTGTTTCACTTGCTAGAGCTGCGGGACACTAGACTCAATAAGGTCTTTCCAATTCAAAGAATAAAAGCTCCCAGGAAAGCCAGCCAGGAGCCCCTGTTTTTACAATAGATTGCTTGGTTTGTTGCAATCCATTCAGCCAAACACTTTTTTACAGAGTTTGAGAGCGCTGTGTGAATACCAAGTACATGAATTGTGATTAGCAGCTTCCCTTAGAAGTCTCCTTCTAGGAGCTCTTATTTGATTTGGTCTTGTCTCAGGTAAATAAAAAGAACAAAGTGGAAATGGCCTTTGACCCACTAATTAATCACTTGCTTCTGTTAACTATTCTTCCATCAATGTTATTAAGTGGCAGCATCCGAGGGTAAATAGGCAACTGTGTAAAGAGGCTTAAGTGCCATCTGTCCTTACCTGCTAAGGTTCTTTTGCCCTTTGGAGTTGATCCCTTGGTGTTATGCTTTTTTTTTCTTTTTTCTTTTTTTTTTTTTTTTAATCTTAGGAAGGGATTTGCATGCAATATGATTAAAATACACAGCTGGCCAATTCAGCCCTAGCTCCACGGATGTTTGAAGGCACTCAGTGACTGTAGGCAAGTGTGGTTACAGATGCACTGTTTATCTATCTCTCAGTGATCAGAGTAACGAAGACAGCAATTGCTGTCACATGCAGAGCAATGGTGATTAGCAATTGTTAATATGTGTGTTGAATATTAGCAGGGAAGTATTTACTCGTACAGTCCTGATGAGGACTTTCAATTAATGATAAATACACCTTCCAAAAACAAGCCTGGAAGATCATGGAACAGTCAGGGTTGGAAGGGACCCCTGGAGATCACCCAGCCCAAACCCCTGCTAAAGCAGGGTCACCTACAGCAGGTCACACAGTTGCATCCAGGATGATTTGGATGTCTCCAGAGCAGGAGACCATACAGCCTCTCTGGTCAGCCTGTGCCAGGGCTCTGCCACCCTCAAGGTGAAGAAGTTCTTCCTCACATTCAGACGGAACTGCCTGTGCTGCAGTTTGTGCCCATTGCCTCTGGGTCCTGTCGCTGGGCACCACTGGAAAGCCTGGCCCCGTCCTCCTGACACTTATTCTCAAGATATTTGTAGTCATTGAGGTCCCCTCTCAGCCCTCTCCTCTCCAGGCTAAACAGGCCCAGCTCACTCAGCCTTTCCTCATCACCAGTCCCCTCATCATCTTGGTAGCCTCTGCTGAACCCTCTCCAGTAGTTCCCTGTCTCTGGAACTGGGCAGCCCAGCACTGGACACAGCACTCCAGATGTGCCTCACCAGGGCAGAGCAGAGGGGCAGGATCCCCTCCCTCGACCTGCTGGCCACGCTCCTCCTCGTGCACCCCAGGATCCCAGTGGCCCCTTGGCCACCAGGTCACGCTGCTGGTGTCCCCCAGCACCCCCAGGCCCTTCTCCGCAGAGCTGCCCCCCAGCTCAGCCCCAGCCCGTGCTGGTGCCTGGGGCTGTCCCTCCCCCGGGGCAGGACCCTTCACTTGCCCTTATGGAACTTCATGAGGTTCCTCTGCCCAGCTCTACAGCCCGCCCAGGTCTGGCCGAACGGCAGCGCAGCCCGGCCTTGTATTGTCAGCAACCTTGCCCGATGATACTATCACTATCTGAGAGTGCTCCTTCTATTGGACCATGTGGAAGCATGGCTTCCAGTCTTATTCATCACCCCATTCTTACGGCACACACTTTTTCCCACACAAGCAATCAGATATATTTTCCACCTTGATGTCATCTAAGTGGAAGAAAAGAACGCAGGAAGATAGATTTCATTGATCCACCCCTGGGATGTGGGTGAATTGCTCCTGCAGGTGAGTTGAAGGATGGAGAATCTAGCCACTGATGCTTACAAATGCTCATGCAAAATGATTGTACTCTCATTCACGCATCTAGTTGCATTTTACTCTTATTATGCAACCTTTCTGTGCCTGGATAGATGCTTGTTTCTATCAGGTGACCTGACACTAGCTTTACTCTTCAGGTTTCTAGTGAATGTGTAAAGTCAGCTTTTGGACATCATGTTACATTTTAACAAGCATGCTCTGTACTTCAGAAGAAAGACAGACTGAGTTAGGTTGTGTGCAAGAGTGCACAGCATACATCTGAAGAATTCAGAGAGACCGATAGGACTTCTTCATGTTTTGTAATGCTCACAGCTTCACCTCCACAAAAACAGCAGGGCTGAACAAGATTCTGACAATCTTCATGTCTACTGATAGTGATGGAGTTGTGGCACATGCCAGTTTTCAGGATTGTGTTCCCTTTTCTTTTGAGATTAAACTGGATTGGAAGGCTCTGGTCATAAGTCATCAATGTTCTCGATGATTTTTATAGCCTTTAGGCTTGGATTTATTGTTGAGCAGATCAATACTATTTACTCAAAATCCTTGCAAAAGTAAAGTCATTGCTGCCTGTTTGTCATGAGCTACCCACGACTGTGGATGGGCTGTTTGAAATCTGCATACTCGCAGTGCAGAAGCAAAAAGTAGTACAGTCAGTGGAGTTTCACAGACGGGTAGAATGACCTTTGCATAAAAAGTAGCTGAATCAGTGGAGTTGCACTAATATAACCGAGGTTACAGCCAGGCTACCGCGGCAGGGTCCTTCCCTCTACCTTGCTGCATCAGAGAGCAGAACCTGGCCCAGAGCCTGTAATCAGTTTGAACAATCTGTCAGGTGCTTTGGGATTTGGAGGTGAAAGGTGCTGTGTAAATGTCAGTCATCATTTGCTGGAGCACTACATCCAGGCGGAGAAGCGCAGCCTGCCAGAGACACTTCCACAGAGTGTTAGGAGTGATCTTCTTGCAAAAGATATTGCACTGGATGTATGGATGTTTGTTGAGCAGAATCGTGTAATTCTGGTTACCATAAATCACCAGACACACTTTCCTTTATCTCCCTATTAATTTTCTCCCATTTTCTTTATTATTTAAGTAAATCAAACCAAATAGCCATGTACCAAGGTACTTATTAATACAAAAGAGGAGGAATCCCAGCTCCCTAAAGCTTTTTATAGAAAATAACGGACCAGAGTGAATCATTTGAGCTGGATGGTTTATTTGATTGTGGGTCTTTTTGGTTCATGAAATGTTTATGAGCCAATGACAACATTCTCACATGCATTCGTTATTGAAAACAACCTGTGAAGCAATGAAGAGCTTACACAGGGGCTGGGAAGGACATTCATTGCTGAGACTTCCAAATACACACTGCAACAATTACTAACGCTAGTCACCCGGTTGCCTCACTGCTTCCTGATTGCATTAATTAATTCACCAACAGAGTGTGAATTTTGAGTATGTCACCCATGTGTGTGGTTTGATGGTTGCTCTTGGGGATATTTAGTGCCTCAGAAGACATGAACCTAGGTGCAGGTAAACAAGTTGGTTGCAGGAGGGGGGATGGGCTATAAGCAGTCTCCACTATGGGTGTGATTTTTCCTTTGGTGATTTGATGTTCCAGGTTTGCTTTTCAACAGGCTAAAGCTTTGTAGAAGTGAGTATATAAACCAAAGCAGGGAACCACCTTCATGTTTGGGTTCTCTGTGACATAAAGCACCTTTCCAGGAGAGAAACTGAGCGCAAAATCCTTGCTTTGAATAAATGCAGAATATTTTTTGTGCTTTTGTGGCAACAATGAAAGAACATCTCTTTCCTTCTCTATGGGAGAGAATACGAAGTAGAAGAGGGAGAAGTTTCGTGGGTGGGCAGAAAGAGGGCAGCAAGGCTCAGGGCGGATGAGGAAGAGCCTTACTACTTCATCACAAGACCTGGGGAGACCATGGAGAATGTGAATGTAAATCAGGCAAGGCTGCTCTCCCAGGCTCTCTGCAAGGTTCCCTTCAGAGGGCAGTTCAGAGCTCTTGTGACACTGTCTTCAGCTGGGTCTTGGAAAACCAGGTTCAAGAGAACCTCTGTGAACACTTTCTCACCTCTCACTGTTCCTCTTTCTATGGTCTATTCAGTTCTTGATTTCCATTTTCCTGTCTTCACTTTCAGTTTCTACTTTGTTACAGCAAAATCAAAATTAAGAGCTGTTTGTGTTTTTCACTTTGGTTTTGAAGGTGGAATATGCAAAATCCTTTCACCTGTGATATAGAAATCCAAGTTTTCCTTAGCTAAGAGCATGTTCTCAGTAAGATTTAATTTCAGTATCTCTAAAGTGATAGACTTCTTTTTTCTTTATATCTTTACAGTTTTGCACACATAAATAACGTCCAGTACTGAAGAATCGGAGAGGTACAGTTCTCAGCAGAATCAGCTGGGAATAGACCAACCTGTAAGAATCACTCTAAATTCTGTACATTTGTTATTTCATGTGTGTTTGTGTGCTGGTGGAGCATGGTTGTCTTTTATAAGCAAAAGAAAAAAAAAAACAACCAACCAACCAAATGTAAGAATGCTTACAAGCTAGAAAAAGAGAGATACAGGAAACAGCAGCTGTTTCTGGAGTGGTCTTTTTGGAGCAGAGTTAGTTTGGTTCAATCTATTAAATGGGAAGTTGAAGAAAGGCAAGAGAAAAAATAAAACACTTGTATAGAACAGTCCTGTTGTTGGAAGTGCAATACTCTAAAATTATTACTAAGAAAGGAGCTCCATCACTTTTGCATGTAACAGTTTTTAGAAAGCTGTTTTTGCATGTGAGGGCTGAAAAATAAATAACAGTCTTGGGCATTGATAACTTGTGGGGGATTTGCAGGGGGTGTGTGTTGTTTCTTTTTGCGTGGGTTGTTTGTTTGTTTGGGGTTTTTTTCCCCCCTAACATTTAGAATCAGGATTCAATTTTTCAATCTTGTGAAAAGGGCTGAGATGTTTTTAGGATTCTTTAATGAAAAAAACTGAAAAAAAGTTAAAATATTTAAGTCAGTTGGTAAAGGTATATTCTTTAAAAATATATTCTGGGCATAAAACAATCATTTAAAAGATAAGGAGAAGTTATGAGACATCTCTCCACCCACTAATCTTTGGTTTGGCTATTTATCATATACTGGCAAGTTCAGAAAGTGATCCGTGCAGCAGAGACCTTCATGAATTGATGGTGATATTTATGAGATGTACTTGTGGCTTCAACCCCTTGGAAAAAGGGGGGGCGGTGGCGGGGTGGCACCAGCTTTTCCTGGTGCACCTCCATGTCACAGTCTCAGCTGAGATTTTAGTGCTGAGCTTGAGTGGCAGGTGTAAGTCTCCCTAGAAGATACTGAGAATGGTGATCACTTTGAGAAATTATATGTGAATAAGATAGGAAAGTGAAAAAAAAATAATGTAAGTAGCAGCTTTAGCTAAATACAATGTCAGTTGCTCAAAGGGTATACATTTAAAGGGAGTTGGTCATAAATTCTTAAGTATTTTCAAAGTTTGGATGCAGCCATATGTTAGCAAAAAGAGTCCAAAATAAAGTCATACTTTGGAAATGTCTTAAAAGTTCCCTTTTCACACAAACATGAACTCATAAATTAACCATGGATTTAGCTGAATATTCCACCCACATTCACAACTAAGTGGTGTAAATTTGTGTTATCCATATTAGAAGGGTGAAGCTAAATGCCAGCTTTAAGTGAAAGGTATTCACCATAAACCCTAATACAAAGTACCTGCTGGGCAGTGTTATGCTTCAAAAATGCATTATCATAAAGAAATGCATTCTTACGTTTCAAAACACATACTTAATACGAACTTGTAAAAAACCACATGAACTTGCAGGAAACTGGCCCAGCCTCTCCAGTGTGATTTTTCTTTCCAGAATAACTTTCCAGTTTCATTCCCAATGCCCATCACTAGCATCTTCCTTAAAACGCTCTGTTCTCTGAACCTTCCTTCACATCAGAAATAGGGGAGGGTGGCACAGCAGATACTTCAAAGTGACCATGATGCTGGCAGACCAAAGCAGCATCCCCTCTCTCTGCCTCTGTCATCTGCTGTAGTTAACAAATTAGGGCCCACCTCTGTTCCAGGCTCTGCTCTTTCCGTCATGAAAGGGGTTACTGGGAGCTTTATGGCAATGCTTTTGCCCCACCGCTGCCTCCAGAGAAGCCAGCCCTGAAGCTGAAGATAATAAGGCTTCTAGTCTCAGCCATATGATTATCCTGCGCTAATGTCGCCCACTTCCCCTGGAGTGCAGAACTTGTAACTATTACATGACTTTCATTTTTACATATGTAAGGAAAATGCCTTGATTCCCACAAGCTGTCAGTTAATGTTACAATGCTTAACTGAGAGGCTGCAAGCATCACCCACTCCTTAAAATGCTAATGATCTGCCTCAGATGTGTGATCGCAGAAGCCCAGGAGCTGGGCTGTTTTGCAGTCCCCTTGTATTTTTAGCTTACAGCAATGATCTCACACTGTACTTCTGGGGTTGTGGTTTGTTTGGGAAAATTGGTGTGTGTGTGTGTGTGTGTTTGTATTATTTGTTTTCCTTTAAGCCTCCAATGTGCTTGCTAGGTTGGCTGGGGGCAGGGGGAAAGGACGTTCACCTCCAAACGCTTCTAAGTCATAAATAGAGGGAAAAGCAGGAATAAAACCAGGTTGGGTTATATTGCAGAGGCAGAGCTATGAAACATCAGCTCTATTTAATCTTCTGCTTGCAGTGCCTGGCCCCACAGAGTGCTCATATCAGCACTGTCTTGCTGTGTTATTGAAAGGCAAAAAGCTAAAGCTCTGTAATCTCCAAATCTGCTTCTGAGATCCAAGTTCATCGTGCAACACTCAAGATCGTGCCCACTCTTGGTATGGGAAATTTATTTTGTTGATGAGGCTGAGTTTACAGAACAAGAGAAAACATGCCCACCCACTCCCTTTTTCTGCAGGCCTTCCTCCCCTAGAAATAAGTGTCTTTTGCTAAATACAAAATATTTGATTGTCACCTCAGTAAGAGCTGGGTACTGAACAGCACGATCCAGCAAAGACTTTCAGGAACTAAATCAAAATTAGTTTCATACAAGCCTCAGTACATTTACAATCCAGACGAAGGTCAGGATTTGGATGCCTACTTACAGAAGGTGAAAAGTCAAGTGAAATGTTGACTTGCTTGTCAGTGAAAGGCGATAATAACAAAATCAATAATGGTGCTCTGGGATGCTGCTAGGGGGTTTCCAATAGCCCTGGTGTGTATCATCCTTCAGATGAGTTGTACTTACTAAGCACAACTCACATTTGTGTTGCTGTACCTGTCAGAGCTTTTATTTATTAGGGAGCTGGTTGCTCTTGACACTTTAATTTTAAATTCAAACTCCCCTCAAAATAGTAATATTAATCTGTGCAAAGTGTTAATATTTTTTCGAGATGGGTATCTTACCCTCTTCCCAGCGACTAACTTAACTGGTCTAAATGGACACTATCCCATTCTCTGCGCCAACGGATTTTTCTAGATCTTTTTAATGATTACTTTTTCTTCATGGCAATGCAGCTTCAAATGAAAGGAGACCCACAACTTCAGAGCCTCCCCACTGCTGAACTTTTGTTTTGAGGTTCAGCACAGAACTATGAGGGCTGCTATGGGGCTCAGCCAGACCCAATCCATATCACATTCACAAAATACATTCAAGACCTTCTTTAAAAATTCTATTGGGGTAGTGTTTAATGGTGTTGGGATCTTGATGGATTGAGATATGGAAACCTGGCCAATGTCTCAGTTGAGGCTTTGAAGGCTGTGGGATGATATCTACACAGGGAATTGGACTCTCTTCTTTTGGTTCTCATTCTCAGGCTAGAAAATAAAGTTCAGGCTGCCTCTCTTTCCTGGGGCAAGCAACTGAGCATCCAGTGTATTTCACCTTTATTGATTAGGAAGAGAGGCGATAAAAGAATGTAGTCTATTCCTTAGGATTTTATGGTGTCATTTCAATGAAGTTAGATGTTAATTACTTGCATGAAACACTTTAGTGGAACACACTTTTGCCAGATGGGTTTAAATATGCCGCTTGCTGCTATTTTATTTTTCTGCGTTTCCCTCAGGCTCCATCTCTATTACTGCCATAACCCAGTCCCCAAACCCAATCACAACAAGGTTGCCATGTTATCCCACTGCAGAATGGTTAACTGTTCCTGAGCTGAAGGGATCTAAGCAAGTTTCTGAAACAAGATAGGATGGTATAGGGTACCTTCATACCACTCGCAGTTCAAAGATGTAGCAAGATGAAAAGGAATTGGTGAGCGCCTCATCAGTCCTCCTGGTTCAGTCATGTTGAACCATGCTTTCTGGCTGAGGCTAGTCGCATTTTAATCCAGGGCTTAGGTTCACATCTCAGCATGCAGCTGCGTGAGCAACTATATGGGAGTGAACGTTGTTCTTTGTGATACTGAATGCTGCAGGATCAAGAGCCGAGCAAAAACACTCATTCTTGTCACTTGTTCCCCTTCATGGGAGACAAAGCTTGGCTATACACCCAGCTTACAAAACCCCCTGACCAGCTCCAAGCCTCGACAGAGACGACAGTGTGTAGGTTCGTGTAGTTTTTCCCTCGGGCAGCAGAACCACCTGAGATGACGCAGGCTCAGGTTTCTGCTTCAAATTGACTCATGGATGTGGGATACGGGAAAGGTTTAATGAAGGGGTCCTGTATTACTGTATTTTTTAGCCCATTTTTTGCCATAGCTTGCAGTGCCAGCAAGACTGTGGTTGGAAAGACTCAGCCCAGGTTTGACCACCAGTAGCCATGAGCATCCACTGCCTCCCCCAGGTAAATCTGCAGCAATAGGTGCTGAGTGCTTAGGAGTGTGAGTCCTAAAAAGATTTCACCTTTCCTAGCTCTTCATTGCCCGAGGCAACACAGTTGCCTAGAAATAGTTAATGGTGCTCCTTGCAAAGTCTCATTCTCTTTTTAAGGGTCATCGTTATCTCCATTTTAAGGCTCACTGAGATTTAAATTTAACTTCACGTTATTGAGATGCAAATCACCCTGGTCTCATAAGTATTATATGCCTAAGCCATATTTTTCATCATGAAACTCTCTTTTTTTTTTTTTTTAAAAAAAAAAAAGTGTTTCCCTTTAAGTACATTTTCCCATTAAACTAAATATATGTTTAATTTTTTTTCTCCTCCAAAGGCAAGGTCCTTTCAACTCATGCCAGTGTTATTATTTCTCAAAATGAGTTTCATCTTGATCCATAAACATTTTATGCCAAGAATAATGCCGTTCTAAAGACAATAAGTGCCTATTTCTGCCTGAGGCCATCGGAAACCCTGTAAAGGAGGCAGTAGGAATTAAAGACACTTAATCATGTTTCCCCATTTTTAACTGCTATTTTTTTACACTCTGAAGCAGTTTTTCTATCCTTGCTGAGTCCTATTGAATGCCATAAATCTTAATTAAAGATGTAATTTTTTTCTTTATAAAATCTGAGCTGGAAAGAACATTTCTTATTTTTAAGACTAGCACTGTGTGCAGGCTCATAAAACAAACAAGACTTTTACACTCACAGGGTTTCAAAAGCAGTTATTGCTGCCATCATGTCGAATTGGCTCCATAATTATTGTTATTGTTGGGTTTGGTGTTTTTATGATTATTATTAATGCCTGAGCTTTGCATTTTCTATGCACAAAACATCATGGGGAAAATAACTTGCACAAAGTGTATATCTATATAGTAAATGGAGGAAGGCTTATAGAATGACAGCCATCAGCACAGGGATTTGTTTTTAATATATTCATTATAAGGTGTTACGATTTTTTGGTTTGTTTGGGGTTTTGGGGTATTTTTGTGCTGGAGCTGTTTCACTTAGGTAGACTTCTATAGCGGAGCTTGCCTGCTGTAAACTTGCATTGGTTTATTGAAGCCAAAAGAATGACATTGCTTTGTACTGGGAGAAGTGCTACCTTTGATAATGTCATTTTTCCCACTGTTCCACGTACTTTGCTTATTAAGAGGAAGGAGGAGAGCAAAGTTTCGCTGTCTTACCTGTATTGGTGGGAAGAAACAGGTACTCCATACCTCTCAAGATGAGGCTGTATTTGTGGTATCTTCCTGTAGCTGAAATGGAAAACACACCAGAAAGGTTTTGATCTAAAGCCCATTAAATTCAATGGGAAGATTTGTGGCAGCTCTTGGTAACAAGCAGTATTTGCTCTGTTTTAATGGCATACGCTGGAAGTATATCATTTGACAGCCTTGCTCTGAGCACTACGGCATTTTAACAGCCTGCTCCAGCATCAAAGAAAATCAACATTAATTTTCCCAATAATTTCACCACCTTTTTTTTTTGATTGAGCTTCTTATGGACTAATTGAGGCAAATACCATTGCAGTGAATTTCCCTTGTAATGGGGATGATAAGGAAGCATTGGCTGCCATGTTATGATGGCTTTCCAAACACTTCACACCGCAGAAAAGGTCTGATGCCATCAGGAAGGAAACCATTAAATGTAACAAATTACTGAGCGCTCCTGGTGCGGAGTACAGGCACATCCATAAATGTAGCCCAGCTATTCACAGCTTCCAGCCTGGCAGACGCTTAGGGAGCCCACTGACTTTCCATGGTATAATTTCAGACTTCATGTTAAGGTTAGTTATGTATTTACATGCTAACACAGTCACAGTCCTGCTGGTTGGTAATGATACGTCCATTTACATTTGGCTCTTGTACCTGGAGTTTTTCCAGTTAATATTGATATGCCTTCGCATTTTGTAAAATAGAACAAAACAAAATCTTCAAGCATTGCATGCCAAGGAGCAGGCTCTTGGTTAAAGGTTTGAGCTAGCGTATGAAAATGTGATTCTTCAGTCATTAAGCACATGAATAATGTTGCTCCTGTGAGTAATGTTGATAAGTCAACAATGAAACATTCATGCGAATAAACCTACCTATGGTTAAGTCTTTGTGGGGGTGCAGCCTCACACCCTCACCTTCTGCTGCAAGGTCACTGTGTTTCCACAGCTGCCAAGTCAACCGACAAGACACCGGTGGCTTTTATTAGATACTCGTAGTTACCGTTCCTTAGCATAACATGACCTTCTTCAATGAAGCCTGAATCAAAAGACCATTGATTTACTAGCTGTGAAGTGATGTTTCTTCACTGGCATCTAATAATTTATTTAAAACATGGCTTTGCCAGGAAAATCTCTCATTATTTTAGATTCACATCTCTGTTTTCAAAGGCATTTTGGAAGATAGCAAAAATGGAAAGAGAATATGCTTCCCATCACTAATAAGGCAAGAATACTAGTTGCAGACTTTAGTTTGTGTAGGTTTCATGCTTGCAGCTATAGTACCTCACTTCTGCATGGGTACTGAATTTGGAGGAGAAGCAAGAAGCACTTATTCTGTAACAGAAATCAATTGCTCTATTTGGTATTTTCCATTTCATATGTGACAATAATAACATTGTTACAGCTATTCTGAAGCTTCCAAGTGTAGGATCATATTTTTTGTACTTGCTCTATTTTATAAAGTGTAAAAATGGGGGCAACAGCCACCCCCCCACCCCCCCACACCCCCCAGCTGATAGCTTTTTTTCTCAAGGTGGTATAATTTTGGTGACAGGAATCATAAAAGAAAGAGGAAACTTTGTTCTGGGAACCCCCTGGTAAGTGCTAGTAGAAGGCAAGACCAGCAGTATACTGGGGTCATGGATAGTAGGGGGAAAAATTGGTTCTGAGCAGGGTCACATAATTAGGGAAGCTGGTTTGGTGACAGGATAGATCACTGTCTCCCAAATTTAAAAATCCAGATAAATTAATCTGTCTGGACAAACTCAAATTAAAAAAAAAAGGAAAGAAAAGAAAAGTAAAAATATCCAAGGATCATCTCATGCATCATTACTCAGACAAGCTTTATTTATGACAAAAACTTCTTAGGGAGAGGGTTCGACAACGAGAAGTCATCATGTCTTCTTCTTGTGTTCCTTACTCTTTGGTAGTGGGTTTCTTTGTTTGTTTGTTTGTGTAGGTTGGGGATTTTTGTTTGTTTTCCTTTCCCCCTTACATTCCTGGGGCTGTGCTCCTGTGTGCTCTTACAAGAATTTTAGCAGTCCTTTTTCAGACACCATTCTGACACCCTCCAGACACTCAGTAGTCCATATATTATGGGCTGAAAAACACAGGAGAGGACAATTTCTCCAGGTTCCAGCCACCTTTATTTGCTATAAGGCTGTGATCTTGCAAGCCCTTGGGTGTACAAGTAATTTAATGCAGGTGAGCAGGGAACTGACACAGGTCACTTTGGGTTATTTTAGCTTAATTTAATTTTTCAGTTCATGACATATCTTGTTGAAAGCTGATTAACTGTGGTTTTGATTGACCGTTATACCTTTTTTTTTTTCTTTATTACTTTAAAACAGTGATGAAAAAAACCCTGCAAATCATAATATTAACAAAACCTTCTTCCACTACCTCTGGCAAAGGTTACTGAAGTTTGCCCATGTTTTTCAGTCTTTTGCTTTTTTGTTGTTTTATCAGCTATGCACACACGCATATATGTACATACATATATCTGG
Source organism: Falco rusticolus (assembly GCF_015220075.1). NCBI lineage: Eukaryota > Metazoa > Chordata > Aves > Falconiformes > Falconidae > Falco > Falco rusticolus. The sequence goes on along the minus strand of NC_051210.1, from coordinate 79,372,208 downwards.
GGACACACACAAATATAAATATTTAAAAATATATATAAAGTTACCTATTATCATGTCCAAGTCCTAAAGGTAGGTGGTAGGTAGAGAAGTAGACTATCATTAAAGCTGTGTTTTGAGGTGAGCTTAAAGCTGGCTTTTCCATATGAACATTTTGGGTACAGCTCACAGGTTGAAAGGGGAAATACGACTTCTGGATTGGTTTTGGGTACATACTTTATTCCAAACCACTGATGCAGTAATGCCCTTGACACCAGATGGTGGTTCAGTGTCTGCAGAATGGTCAAATGTTTCTGATGAGCATCTACAGCTGATGAGGTTAGTTCTTCTCCTAGCAGCCTGGTGAGGAAATCAGTGAGGTTTTTTTGTTTTTTCTTTTCTGTTCCCCTCTTTTCAATAAAGCCTCTGTTCCTTTGCAGTGGTGAATGTGGTACTACCAACCAAACCTGAAAAGAGCATTACTGTTTTCAATGGTGGTTAGAATAAGCCTCAAAACTGGAATACATGGACAGGTCTAGGTGGAGGACCATAACTTACTGCCTTGAGCAAGTTATTTCTTAAATTCACTGGCACTTAAAAAAATTTATTGACACTCAAGGACTACTTCATACCTGAAAAGATCACCTGGGTGGTTCCAGGTATTAGAATTATTTAGTTGGAATACAAAATCTCGTTTCTGCTGTGACCTCAGAAGAAGTTCAGATGAATATACAGTGCTGGACTTGGACCTATTGTGGCTTGAATCGCAAAAGCAGAATCTGAAAACCATCAGACTTTACAGATTATAGGATTCAGATCTGCTCTAATACTAAGGTTTATGGCTCAGGTAAATCTTTGTAATGACGTTACCTTAACATTAAAAAAGACTTCCAAGCAACTTAACAGGCAAATTATAACAAATAACCATCGGTTCCTAGCTTAGTCTTTTTTTTTTTTTTTTTTTTCTTCCCAGTGGGTTTGAACAACGAAAGTACCTTAATTACACGATTATTTATGCAATAACATTTTTGTCCAAGCTAATGTTTTAATAAACAACATTTTTTTGATAATTAAATAACCAATGAATAAAAATTGCCTTCATGTTGAGAAATGACTGGTCTGCCTTGAATAGGTAACAAACACGTTTTCACCAGCCTGTGAGCTGCACGTCTGAATGCTCTGCTCTGCCTCCGAATGATCCATGGACACGTCTATCTCCTGGCGAAGGCAGAGGAAGGAGTTGTTGACATCAGTGAGAAAGAGATGGTGGTGCTCAGCCAGGGAGGTGAGTGGTCTGCAGCTGCACAAACACACGGCTGGGTTTGCACGTGTACAAGAAATTAACCTGATCTTCTGAGTCACGTCCAGCAAAGGACTGTGCATCTGAAACTCTAGACTGCATTAAAAAAAGAAAAAAAAAAAAAAAAAAAAGGAACCCATATATCCCTATAGGAGTCTACCTAAGTGAATAGGACTAAATTGTGTAGAAAAGGCCTCTGTTCCAAGAAAAATACAGATGTTCATCTTTCATGATTTCAGATGTTCATCTTTCATGATTTCACCGTTTTTGTGACTGCTTTCCCGCCACTTGCTTTTTTCTGGTCTCAATTTCTCAAACAAATAGTGTCTCCTGGAAATACAATTTCATAACAAGTGAAAAAATATTCCAGGGGTTGGAATAGTCAGACATTTTGAGCAGGTAATGGTGAAAGGCATCAATTGAAGTTTTTGCCATCAGGTTAAATTTTTCATTTATAGAAGATAAAAATATTTTCCCCTGATTTTTTTTTCCTGAATAGATTTTTGACTACTTAAAATTAAAAAAAATATATATATTTTAAAGTGGAATATAATGCCAGTACTATCTCATTTAGTTTACATACATACATTGCATTCTTACATCCTATATGTAAAAAACCAAATACAGTATTTTACTTCATCAAAAATGAACGATTTTTATGGTTCCAACTAAATTATGTTTGAAGTCTTGCTCGTTTCAATTTGTAAAATTTTACTGTGATTCAGAAGAGAGAAAAGGAAAAGGCTTTTACAGTATTAGAGCTACATGCAGACTATTTGTACCTCCAAATGATCTTCCTTCTGGTGTGCCTCACCTGGTCACCCATGTTCATCGTGGCACTGCAGGAACCTGGCACAGCAGAAGTAACCTGGGCAGAAGGCAGGTAGCTCTTGTGGTTCTAGTGCTGCTGCAACCACGTTTTGCACCTTGAGACCCAGCTCTTCTGCAAGACATAGTTTATTATCCAATATATGACCTAGCTGGAGGGTTTCAACTAGGTTGCGGCTTCTGGCAACTAAGACAGAAGTGGAGCTCAAGCCCTGTGGAAAATTGATGCCTGTCATTAACAAACATCATCTGACTCCAGGGCAGTGTGGTGCCACACATGATGCCACACACCATGTCTTCGGGGACTGCGGATGTGACAGGAACTGTTAGGTTGGTATTTTTTTCAATCTATGTGAATTGGAGTATTTATCTGTTTTGAGTTACAGTTGAGCATCCAGTAAGCTTGGGTGGACCTTTCCCTCATGGGAGCTGGGATGCAGTGTTGTGGGATGAATCTGGCTCACATGAGACTTCCCCTGCGGTGCTACATTCAGCTCTGGGGTCCTCAGCACAAGAGGGATATGGACCTGTTGGAGCAGGTCCAGAGGAGGCCATGAAGTTGATAAGACAAGCTGGAGCACCTCTCCTGTGAAGTCAGGATGAGAGAGCTGGGGTGGCTCAGCCTGGAGAAGAGGAGGCTCCGGGGAGACCTTATAGCACCTTCCAGTGCCTAAAGGGGCCGACAGGGAAGCTGGAGAGGGGCTCTGTACCAGGGCCTGTAGCGAGGGGACAAGGGGGAATGGGTTTGCACTGAGAGAGGGGAGATCTAGATCAGCTGTAAGGAAGAAATTGTTCCCCGTGAGGGTGGGAGGCGCCGGCAGAGGCTGCCCGGGGCAGCTGTGGGTGCCCCGTCCCCGGCAGTGCCCACGGCCAGGCTGGGGCTGGGACCCACCTGGGCTGGGGGGAGGTGGCCCTGCCCGGGGCAGGGGGTGCGACTGGGTGGGCTTTAAGGTCCCCTCCAACCCAAACCATTCTATGATTCTATGATTAGGGTGATGTGCAGGACAGCTATGAGTAAGGTAAGCAGAGGTGGCTGAGGCAGCGTGACCTGTGGTAGTCCTGCTCAGGGTTGGAGTGTTGGCCCTGTGCAAGGCAGCTTGGCTTTGAAGTTTGGGAATGGGGCTTCAGGGCACTGAGCTGGGGGAGCTGCTGAACCCAGAAATTTTTGATATGTATTTTCTTCAGGCAGGCTTGCTACATAAACCACAGAAAACTCAAGTGTCAGCCTACCAGCTGTAACCATTCCTGTCACCCAGCACTGCACACCGCATTTTGAAGGCAATAAGGCTTACGCTCACATCAGGAAATTGTCACAGATGTAATTATACATACGGTATGGTTAAATTCCAGTGTAATATGTATTACCACCCATCAGTTACAATAATCACCATACAGATACAATCTGTTCCCTGATAAAATGCAGAGGTTTGTAACACTCTATACATTGTGCTTACAGAGAAAGCCCTGCCTGGGACTCAGAGCCCTTTATCCACTTTAATTGTTATTACTTGTAGCTGTGTGGTACCTGGGGGATAATTATTCTCATATTGTGTGTTCTGAAAGGGCAGAAACCATTCAGGCAGCTGGGTTGGTAAAATGAGAATGGGCGATCTGGATGGAGGAAGAGGTTGAAGAACATGGCCAGGTTCTTCTTGCTAGTTGAAAAGCCACCTGTGAATTGGAGCACAGAATAATTCAGGTTGGAAGGGACTGCTCAGGGTCATCTACCCCAGTCTGCCCTTTTGCTTGGGGTTAGTCTATTGCAGGTACTGGACTCAACTTTGGGAAGTTTCTGCCAGCCCATTAATTCAGGCCCTCTGAATAAGAGCTTTGCCCTGAGGCGTATCAGCCTCTCAGTCCAACTTGATATCATCCACAAGCTTGCTGAGAAGGGACCCCATTCCCTGGTCCAGGTTGTTAATAAAGAGCTTGAACAGTGGTGTCCCCAGCAGCAGTCCCTGAGGTGTGTCACTGGCAGCTGGCCACAGGTTGGGCTTTGTACTACTGACCACTACACTACAAGTCTGGCAATCGAGCTGATTTTCCACACTCATCACAGACCGTTTATTCAGTTTGTCTCTTGCCAATTTGGCTGCAAGTATGTTCTGGGAGACTGTCAAAATTTTTGCTCAAGTCAAGGTTTATAATACCTGCTGTTCTCTCCCTTTGCCCTCCAGAGCCATGATCTAAATCTCAGACAGGATATACCACATAAATTTTGTAGAGTGGGAAGCTGAGGCACAGGTAGTTGAATTGCCCACTGGTTTCTAGGGTCGCAGTGAAGGATGTTAAGAAGGTAGATGTAGTTTCCTCAAGGGCTTTAAGAGGTTTGTGTCTTTCACAGGGGTAAGGACTGTTTTCTGCGTGTTGGTAAGAGAAGGTACAATGCAGGTGTTTGTGTAAGACGGCTGGATCCCAACAGCACACCACCGATCTGTCTGTGTGCCATGCACTGTTTTGATTACCCTGGGACCCCTTAATTACAGGCATTCCTTCCTTCCGTTATTGGAAATCAGGCTTCAGTGGTTCAGCCTACCCTGCCGGCACGGGTCAAGAATCCCAACCAAAAACATTGCCCTAATTTAACTAAATCAAGGGCACACCATATTCTTTAGTTAAACAAAGCCAACTCAGCATTTAGATCATCTTTCTTCTTTCAGCTGCTGCCCCTTGCCTGGCGTGTAAATTAAGAGCTCTTGTGCTAACCTTTGATTTTCCTCCCCTGTACTAGGATCCCAAGAGGTCGCATTCTGCTCAGTTTATTCTTGAGGAAGCCTGTTCCACGGCTGCACAAAACGGGCATTGTCAGGAAGATTTATCACCTCATGATAAAACATCTTTCATTGTGAATTCTTCTCATCATAAGGAGCTTACAAACCCTAAATCACAGTGGGGCCACCCCTTCTTTTGCTCTCAGCGCACCATCGTAACTCTTCCACCTTAACTATCAGAGGAATGCTGTCTATGCCTCTTATCATGCCTGGGTCAAAGGTGAATATCTGAGCTTCTAGGTCACGGTGATACGAAGTGCTGTGAAATATGGTAATAACAATCTTTTGGGAATCTCTGAGGCTGTTCTCTAAACGTACAAGCGGGCCCGTGTGACTCTGTTTTTTGTCTTCTACTGCAGACGTAATACTACCTTGAAAGAAAAGGTTAAAAATCCTCTTGAAAGCATCTTCTGTGGTTGGGAAGGTGAGGGGGAAAGGGATGGGTTTTAGTCCTTAGTAGTATTGGGGAACAGCTGGGAGGGGAGTTTACACAGCGCGCTCTGGTCTGTAGCTGAGCTTGCCAGCCTTGCAGGCATCGCACACGTCGCTAGTGTAAATAGACACTGATTACTCTTGTAGTCACTCAGTAACCTCTCAACACCCCTTCTCCTTAAAACAGAGTTTTTTAATTGATGGGAGGGAACAAAATAAAAGCCTCATCCATGAGCTAAAAGCTTCTTATAATTATTAATTATCCTTTCCCAAGATAAGCCATTTTTTAATCCTTTCCTGCTGGGCTTTTGGATTCCAGGCTGGTCCCTACTCCTTTTCTTTAAAGAAGAAAAAGAGAAGGTGGGACACAAACGGGCTAACTAAGCACCACAGGCTTCCACCAAGAACTGCATCTCTGGGGAGTGCTTTCAGTCCTTCTGGGGTCTGGACAAGTCTTGGGTGTGGAGCATGAAGGGAAATGACGGTAAGAAACAGAGGAGCTTCCCTGGGCTCGTGTCAGGCAGCAGGGGCAGTCTGGAGGGGCTGTCGAACAAAGTGCTCTTTATTCTGCAGAGCACGGGGAGTGGTGTGCATGCATGGTAATTAGAGGAGAAAGGCCAGCCACTGCTGGTGTGTTCTGAACCCATAATAATCATAATCGAAATGAAAAACACCGTGAGATGGAGCAGGATTTCCCATGGCTGGACAGGCAGAAAGAGCACAGAGGCTTGCTCGCTTTTTGCTGCAGAGACCAGGCGACACAAAGGAGGCTTTTCCTCTGTGCATTTAGGTAATGGGCAGAATATAAATAAACTCTACTGCTGTAGACAGCCCTGCTGAAGCAGAGGCAGGTTACTCCCTCAAAAACCTGTTGCATTTCCCTAACCCCAAAAAGAATTAAAATAAAGATGCACCTCACAGTAGTGCAGCAAGCCTGTTGCAATAATGCGGTGGCATTAAATTTAGCATTCACTCAGCAGCAGACAGTGGTCCCGTCATCATGCTCTGCCCAAAGCCCTTTTGGTCTTTCCCCTGTTTTCCTTGCCCCTCACACTCCCCCTCTCCTGCCATATCCAACTCCTCCCGCCCAGCATGCTTAATATCCAGAAGCTTGCTCTCTAATTACAGTGGTTATGATTTGCAACCTGTCCAGTGGTGCCAGGAAGTGAAACACAGCCTTTTCAAGTGTGGAGGAACCAATCTGGCTCCAGTCAAAACAGACAGATGTGTTTCCAGCTAATTTGGAGGCTTGGCGATGACAAGCCCCGTCAAGCAGAGATGGTTGGCTGTCAAGTGTACAACAATGTCAGGAGCTCACCCATGGGAAGGGATAAGACTTTTTCTCTTTTACTTTTCTCTTTTTTACTCAACTTATATGATCACACACACCAAGAAAAAAAATAAAATTATAAAGTGTGTGTGTGTGTGTGTGCACGCGCGCGCGCTGTCTCTGGACAAATTTCAAACCTGTTTTCAATCAAACTGATTTTTTTTCCTCCCTCCAAGGTCAGTGTTCCTTCTGCTTGCCCTTCCCTTTTTCTCAGCTCTATCATCAAGTTATATTTTTAAGGGTTGTGACAAGCGGCCTTGCAGACTTCAGACTTTTGATGTCCTAAAGTGCAATTGGATATATAAGAAATATGAAGACTGGAGGAAAACAAAGGTCTCAGGCCTGGCTGCTTTTGCAGCATCTCTTGACTGAATAGTCATTCTGACAGTTACAACAGTATTATTAAATACTACTGTAGTGTAACAAAGTTTAATAGCCAAATGTAAGAGAATTAGTAAGCTACATAGAAAAAAATAATTCTGCATTAACTGAATAGTCAAGAAAATGTGAGAATGAATCCAAGTGTTCATTTACAGTTGACAGAACCAGAAAATAACAGATTTTTAGACCAGAAACAGGCCTTAAGCTACCTGCTTTTTGAACTTCCTATGTAACAAAACTGGAAAATATCATCCAACCTTTTTAAAGGTTGAGAAATAGGAACTTAATTTGGTCTTTCTTGTTCTTACGTTTAAAAAAACAGGGAGAAAGCAAAAGCATGGAAAAGTTGATGCAAATTTTCCCCAGTGTTGGAATTTACAGGTGTAAAACTTGGATTCTTTGGATCATGCTCACATATATACAGACACCAGCACTGGGACAGCAACCTGCTCCTTTAGCATGCATCCACAAAATGTTATAGCTGAGATCTGTGATGTGCAGTTGGCAAGAGGTCACTCCCAGAGCCTTGTCCTGACACAATCAAGCTGAGAGCTTCTGAAAGGGCTCCCCATCAAAGGAAAAAACACAAGTCCTACCTCTTTGCATGTATTCACCAGTCTTGCAGAGCAAAATAGTCGTGCATACATATTGCAAATACCGCAGATGGATGACCCCAAACCCACTTGTGTAAAAAGCAAGTAAAATGATGTACAGCCAATAACATAACCATGAATCTCCCCTACACACTGTGTAACTGTGAGATTTCTATATATGAAGATTGCTTTTTCCTTATGCTAACAATACTGGAACGATTGTATGAGAGGGAGAACAATATGTGTTCGTATACTGACTGTGATGCTGGTTTGGTTGGTATCACTGAAATCTCAGGGGATGTTCTGAACAAAACCAGAAGCTCCCTGGATATTGAAGGAATTATATTTTGAATATTTTTTTCAATTCAAATTCAATATATATTTGAATATATATGAAGGAAAAATACAGCTGGTATTTTTCGTGTTTGACTAGGCTGTTCAACTGGTCTAAGTAGCTTACTGCTGCATCTTCTTTGCAATCATCAGTATGGACAAAAATATCTCAAACTGAAAATGAGCAATCACAAAATATTATTACCCTATAAATTGCTGTATATAATCTTTCAGATGTATAGACGTGTATTTAGTCCCAGAGATGCAAGAGGAAAGAAAACAAACATCACTTTTCAACCTAAAGAGTAACAATTTGTGCTTTAGCAAGCTGTCTTTCATGCTCCAAAGGAGGACATAAAGGGTATTTTTGAGGTCCTTAATTGAATTGATAAAGCCAATGGAAAATAATGTGATCAACCATAACCCTTTCTAGAAGATGTGTTTTAGATAAAAGCAAAATTTTCAAGTGCACACAACCCAACGATAGACTGGACTCACAGAATAACAGTTTAGGAGAAACCTCTGGAAGTCATATCTTCAGCTCAGAGGAAGACCTAATCACATCTCTACTGAGGTAATGAAAAAGTCAGTAGGACTTTGTCTCTTGAAATACCTTAATTTGCACATGTTTCCTAATTTAAATTTAGTACCACCGAGTGTTACTGAGTCTGTTAGGTGCCAGTGCTGAGATTGCCTTAGCAAGGAGCAGGAGACCAGCACTGGCTCTGATGGGCAGCTCCACGTTGCCTTCAGCATGAGAAACTGCGGAGCTGCCCCAGCACTGCTCCCTCAGAACAGACATTTCTCTCCGCTTTACACATCTAAGTTGTAACTGAACCAGTTTCTTCAAGCTCCTTTTCAGTCAACCGAGAGAAACAGGTCATTTTAAAGTCTGTCCCATCTGACTAAATGTCTTCAGGATTTGATGAACTGCATTTTAAAGCTCCACTTTCTCTCTGTTGGCAGTAGGGGTGATGCTTGGGGTGATACCTGCAATGCAGCAGGGACATCCATTGGATGAAATGAGGGTATCCATAAGGCAGGTTCACTTATCACTTCACCAGCCAACCACCTTTAGCTCACTCTATACTGGTTAGATCTCCACCAACAAGAAAGTGAGACCATGGTAAATGTAGATGCATGAAATTAAGTGGCTCGTTTAATTTTCAGTGCCTAAATTTGGTCAGATATGTTGTAGCCTATACATCTCGAACCTTGTTGAGGTCTGAGAAAGATTTACTTACCGGTTGACTCAAGAATGGACTCAGACAAATGTCTTTTAAATAGCCAAGTTCAAACTTCGCAACCAAAATAGACATCTTATTAAAAATACTTGATAGCCCTAATTAGGAAAATGCTATTTGGGCTGTATATCTTGTTCAGGCATACTTTTAAATGCATATGTTAAAGAAATGAACCTGTTAAAAACTGAACCAATTCCCAAGGAAAATATAGGAAGCCCTTATAGAAAACACAGAATGTGGCTGAGGTGGCAAAGAGCCCACTGTAACTCTCATGGTTGTCATAATTTTTTCCATTTCTACTTCTAACATGTTGCAGTTGCTTCTACTGCCTGGGATGTTTAGATACAATCAAGTTAATTATAAAAGGAATTATTTTTTTATTCTTCTTCTCAAGAAATACAAAGAGTTCTAAAGAACATGGTGATTGCCACCTCACAGGGTCTTGTCTTCAAGAGTGACCAAGGTGACATGGATTTCAAAGAAAGGCAGAAAATGATACCTGCGTGCAGTAGTTCTGAAAGCACTAGCCCTGAGGAGTATTTCCTCTTCAACTCCAAATACTTAAAAGATTAGTTTAAACCATGAAGCAGGAAGGATTGCTTTGGTATGGTAATGGGAAGAAATGCCCAGGATTTCCTTCTAAGGATATTGGTTTTGACTGTGGAGAAAAAAAAATAATCAAACAAGAGGAGATAAAGAAGCACCTTAATAAAGCTGTGAGATTCTGGCTCTCAAACCTACCCACAAATTGAACTTCTTTTAAATAGAGCATCATAGTATGCTGCCAAATTTCACTTCCTTGTGAAAGAAAACTGAAGCTGAGACATCAGTCCAAAGCAAAAGTTTGGACTGTATTTTTATTCCATAAAAGGTAATTTGCTCAGTAGTTGCTTTCTCTTGAGCTCCTTCAGCTTTATTTATGACTGCAGCATTACCGATAAAAACAAAAAATCCAAACCCACACCAGAACAAGAGTGTTGTTTAAGGGAAAATGTTTAAGACATTTAGCTTTTTCTTAAGAATCTGGGTGACTTTTGTATGAACAGGTAGACATCTGTTAGAGTGGAATTTCACTGAGCAGCTTAATTAGCTCTTTATGCTATTTAATGTTATGATAAATGACTTACCAGAAGTTATTAATTAAAGTATTAAAGTCTCATTATTTGTTAGTAATGGTGCATATGGGAAGAGGGAAAGAAATAGGAGTTTATTATTAACAAATTTCAGGGAACAGTGAGTAAATTGGATAAACAGAGGAAATATACATCTGGCTGCTTCCATTTGTTGTATGAATAATTTGATACTTTATACTTGTTTCAGGAATCCTATAAATACTCATGTATGTCCAAATACTTTAGAGTACCCGTACTGTTGGCTGGCAGTTAAAATAAACCTTTCCATAGCCAGCTTTAGGAAATCAGGGCTTCCTCAAAGGGAGTTCTTGGCTCCTCAGTGTACCTCTGTCTCTATTAAATTCACTGCATGAATGGCCGTTTCATTTTGGCATATTTTTAATAGCCGAGATTGCAAGTGATTTCCTTGATACTGGGCTGATTAAATGCTGTGCGCCATAGTGATGGAGTGGAGATGAACATCAGTATCATCTCAGCTCACCCCTTGCCATGCCACACCTTCAGGGAGTGAAGGCTGGACCTTCCTACTTTTCCATCAAAGGGCTGGTCTTCAAAATTTTGTGTTTATCCAGGAGCTGAGACAAGGGCTGCAGTTTCTCTCCCCTGTCTTGAGGTGTCTATCGTGCATGAGTGTCTGTGTGGGTTAGGTTTCTAGGTTCCCATTATCTGGTCCCTGTCTGGGCACAATATGAATTTGAGGGTGTAATTAATCTCACCAGAAATTATGTCTAAGTGTGGTCAGAGGAATTTGCCCCTAACACTATTGATAATAGTGTTACAATTCAGTCAGTTATAGTAGGAACCCAGACAACTTGTGTAGATAAGTATCAATACCACAGATATCTTCAGTCAGGAGGGAGGAATTTCACCGTGGGTTTTATTTGCTGGTGTTTTCCTGTGTGTGTGTAGTGATCAAACAGTTCTTTTGCAATGCTAATGTGGGTTCATGGAGAATGCAGGGGAATAACCCCATGTGACAGTGATGAAGGCTTGAGTTACTCTGTCATGTTCACCCTCTGAAAGAAAAAGCTGATGCAATGGAGGCAAATATCCATGTTGGATAGCTTTGCAGCTTGTGTGCTTAAAAAGTACCAGAGAATCTAATCAGATCCCTTTTAACCTTCAGTCCATTTTCTTCAGATGACTTATGTATTGTTATCTTCTCATCTTTTATGAGTGGTTTAGCGTTCAAAGCTCTGCCTGAGGATGATGCTTAGAAAGCATTACCTTGTTGCTTTGATAAGGCAGAAGCAGTTCCGGTTACCTGCAGAAGCAGAGCATGTTCATGGGGTGGTTTAGAACATCCACCTGGACTTCAGGTCAGGCACACAAAAAGGAGAGGTGGAGACAGGCTCCCTCAGAAACCTGATGGTAACCCCCTGTTTTAATTAAATGAGTGAGCAGGTCTCCAAGGGATTCCGCAATTTATTTGCACTGCTAAGTGTAAATGGATTCTTCTACAGAAAATCTGAGTTGTTCTTCTCAGACTTCTGCTGAAGCTCACAGCATGTCTCCATGAGACCTTGGAAATTGTTCCTAATGAACAAGAATCATAAAATCTTAATCAAAAGAATCAGCACAGATTTTGGGTTTTGTCCAAAGAGAGAGAGTTGTTTGGTGCTGTTTTAACAATGGGATTAAAAGGAGAATTCTGGGTCCTATTGGACGTTTCCTCCCCACCGCAACATCGTAACGACCTTGGGAAAAAAGCTAACAAGATCAAACAACAGCTTGAATGCATTGAAATTTGAAAATAGGGTTTACATTTTGTCTAATTACGCAGCATGTCAGCTAGGACAAGGAGGAATGCTGTGCTCAACTGTGGGAATATTTCTGGTCACCGAGAAGTATTTTCATTAGGGCTCCTCCCCACAATCAGAAAGTGTCATGAGCCAAGCTGAACCACTCTATTTGTTGATAAATTCCTGGTATGTGGAGGGAAATTGTGCACAGTAAAAGCACAAAGATTAATTTCTAGTCAGGAAAAAGATCTTGAAGTCAGTGTTGAACATCATTGACAGTATCACCTCATGTTCCAAAGTAGTAAAAAATGTGAATAAAATACTAGAAATTACTAGGGAAAAAAAAATCCACCAAAAAATACTGGTTATTGTATAGGTCCATGAATTGTCTGTGTTGGAAAGGAGTCTCAGAAAGGATATGGGAGAACAGCAGAAAAGTTACAGCGGTGCAGACTGACTTCCATTTGAGGGGGCACTAGGCTGTTGTCTTGATGTTTTTAAAATCCAACAGCCAGAGCGAATGCTGGGTTGTGACTAATGTCCATAAAATCATGAATGTTTTATTGGGAAATTACATAGCAAATACCAATTGGTATTTTGATGGTTAAAAAATAACTATCAGAGGACACTGAATGAAATTGTTAGGCAGTAGGTTTAAAGCAAATCTGATGATTGATTGCTTTGCAATAACATGCATGGTTAAACTGCTAACTCATTGCCAGAACATATTGTGGAGGTCAGGTATTAATTATTAAATGTGGTCATTGAGAAACAAGCTGCTGCTTGGAAAGTTCATAAGATGGTGGAAAAGAGAGGTTATACCAAGGGGAGGGTATGATTCTACTACATCATTGCTCAGATAAGAATTATTTGCTTAACCATCTGCTATAAATCCTAGCACAAAGAAGATAGCGGGCTAGATAAGCCTTTGGTTTGACCTCCTGTTCTTACATTTTATGTTATATTCTCATGCCTTGTCTGCCAGATCTAGACCTCCACCTGGAATGGGATAAGGAAAGAGTGGCTGTCCCAGGCCTGGCTGTGTGTACACAGCAGGCTGTAAGAGCCTGGATTGTGCAGTAGGGTTGATGTGATAGAATATAGTTGTTAGACAGCTGCAAAGGAATGAGTGGAATACAATGGATAAAAGTGACCAAAATGTATTTGACTAAGGAAAAGGGTCAGTAGGAACAGACTGAGCAAATAAAATGGGAAAAAATATTTCTTTCAGAAGTTATTATTTCTTTGTGTTTAATGTCCTCAGTCAGAAACGACAACCTAAAAATAATTTTTTTTTTTTCAATCTAAAGCAAGCCCTTAATCTGTTTTGGAAGGTACATCACTTCTCTGGAGATGTTTTGAATAAATGTGCTCACGCTCTTTCAATGGAGCTCAGTCCCAAAGCATTTTGTTGGTAATTTTGTAGAGTACCCAAAGGTACTAACTAGGGATTTTAGGGAGCCTGACCTTCCCTGACAAGTCAAGACTTAATGGGAATAGTTGAACAATTAAACATCTGCCCTACTCTAATTAAGTTATGCCATACTCCTTTTAAGCAGCAGTTAGAAATATTCAAACCCCTGTATCTTTTGATTGTGTTTACTAATTTAGTCGCTTTTCATCTTTCTGTCATTCAAGTACAAACAAGGACAGCCATGGGAAACAGCATTTCAGTGCAAGCAGAAAAGAAAAGCACAAAAATTTTCTTGTTGGAATGCCAGAAAGTGTTGGGTAGATGTGAACTGTATCAGACAGATGGGTTTAGTGAGAAAATGCACCTTTGGCTCAGGAAATGGTGAATCCTGAGATTATGTGAAGCCTAAAGGAATGCATTTTATATATATATATATATATATATAAAATTACACTGAAGAATATTTGGCAAGGTGTATGAAGAAATATCTTGCTGGGGATATTAATTTCTGGTATATCTGGGAGGGAAAAGATGGGACTGAGAGAAGCCAGCTATCAAAAGGAAAGAACTATGAACTTAAAAAGTCGTAGGGATGGATGACACTGGGAGTGTAAAGTTTCAGGAAAAGACTTTTTATTATTATCTTACAGCTTTGGCAAAGCTTTATAAACAAAGATATTTTTTTAATTATTTTTAAATGTGTACCTAGGTAAACACTGTATTAAAGATGCCAGCACTAAGGTATTGATGATCTTTGTGCAGGATGGGAAGATAGGAAAGGAATTAAATTTTGCACTTGGATTCTGCATGTTAGATAAGTAATAATATTTTACAACAAATCGATACTTTTCATTCTCAAGTTTCTCAGAGAAAGTCACACAATGTGTTGTGTGTGTCTGCACACCCGTGCATGTCTCTGTGTGTGTAAAACCTGCGTCATGCATCCATGTATGTCCCTGTATACTATTAAGGTGGCGTGAAAATGGCCCATATTGCACAAACCCTGAGCAAACATGATGAAGATGCCAACCACACCACTCATCTGGCTGCCAGGAAGAGGCTTCACCTCTTGCATCCTCAGTTCTCTTCTGGGTTTCACTAATAATGTGTCATTATCTGTAAAGATTATTAAAAATATAATTACTTTTGGCATCCCATTAGTCTATCTTCCAATACAAATTCTTTCATTTACTTCTCACAACTCTAGCATATGGAGTGCATGTTGTAACTAGAGGCTGGTGGAGACCATTCTCCTAAAAGCGGAGATGAATCCCAGAAAAGCTGCAAATATGGTAAATTCAAGGTGTCAGTGTAGTGTGGACTAGAAAGGTGTGTACTTCTGGGTATCTGTGACCAAGGGAGGTGATTCAAGTCCAAAAGTGATACAGAGGAGGCCTTCAGAACTAGCAAAGGTACCAGAGGAGCTCTTAGCAAGAGGAACAACTGAACAAGCAGAAACAAAATCTCATGGGATTGCTCAGCCCAGTGAAAACAAAGGTGGCAGGGAAGTGACTGCAGTCTCTGAGGAGCAAAGAGATGAAGGACATCAGTTACACAGGGAATGTGTATGAGCTGATCACATATTCATGTCGGCTGAAACAGGCAAGAAAAGGAGTTCAGGGGTACCTTCCAACAGGGGAAGGATGGGACCCTCACACCCTTAGAAAGTATTTGCTAGGTGATTGTTGGCAATATGAGAATCGTGGCTTTCGTGACCAAGAATGACTGGTTTGGTCTTCTGATCCACAGAGGATGTTCTACTAGCACTTCAGCAACATGGGCACTGTGCATCTACTGAAACCAGTGTTGCTGCTGGCATCTCTCTTACTCTTGAGTCCCTCTGACTGTCTGTCCCAGCTTGTGAAGGTCTTTGGAATTGAGACTGTCTCCATTGATGCTTAGCCAGCACCTAGTCCCTTAGTTACTCTTGCTTTAAGTACTACATTTAAAGAGTACTGTTCATACTTTCATGATCATTATGCTGAACTTAGTAGAGAACCAGAGCTTAAGTTTTCCACGTGGCCTTAATTTGACCTCCTGTGCAAACAACTTGTAAATTTTAAACTATAAGTCCTCATGCTCTTTTTTTCCTCTCTCTTTTTTTTTTTTTTTTTTTTTTTAATTCAATTCACTAAAACTGTGAGTTGCTCCGCTTTATCCGTGGTCTTGGCAGATGCCAATGATCGTGTTTCCTTTCTAAACTTGGGGAAAACTTGGTTTTCTGCACTGAGCTGCAATTTGTGTCTTCTTTGCTTTGTGTACACACGTTTGTGTTCAAATAGAGAATACAAGCAGCCCACTAGGCCAGCTCTCCGCTCATTTTCAACGAGGCTTATGACCTTCTTGTTGCAGGTTGCTCTTTCTGGTTGAAGTGATGGCAGGATGGGGAGCGGCACAAGGCAGCTTCACTGGACAAATATTCACTGCTCATGTACCTCAGTCACAGAGACAACTTCATGGAGCATGTATAATGAGCATTACAAGTTATGACACCCAGGAGGTTCCTAGGGGAATATACCTCTGCCCCAGAAGGAACTCTTCCACCCTCCCTTCATTCACAGGTAGAGCTGCTGCTGAGCCTCTGCTGGAACGAGAGCACAAAAGTTATTTAGTTCCCCTCAAAACTTGATCATATGACAAAACCTGTATGGAAATAGGTCTATAAACAATGTGCAATTCTAAGCAGCCAGCCGTAAAAAGTAATTAAAGAGGTAGTCTAAATCACAACAAAGTGCACAGAATTTTAAATAGCCTAAGTGTATTCCTGTCCTTTAGCTAAGCTGTTCCAATCACTTCTTGGTTCTTTTAACTACATATTAAAACTTGCCTCTTCTACAGAGTAAGCATTCATATAAACACAGAGATCAAATTCATTCTCCCAAAACTCTTCTCTTTAAACTTTCTGAGAGGATGGGAGGAGACTGCAAATAACTGAGCTGCAACTAGACTTTCCATCCAAGCAAATCTATTGGTAGGCACTGGGTCTTCAGGATCCATAGGGACGAAGGAGAATAATTTGCTGCTCTGAAAAAGCAGCCTCTGAAATGGTCTCTGAGTACTCCAGGCTTTGCCCCTCATCTATCTCATGGCCATACAGATGCCATGAAGATAAGCTGCATCCTTACTGGTGAAGGCAGCCGGTGGTGTATTGAACTCCCTGGTGTACGTGGGCACTGCTTGCTGGGGCTCTCCTGCTAGCAACGGTGAGCCTTGCCTTCGGAACTGCCACAGTGCCATGCACAGATGGCAGCTGGACTAACAGCAATGGCAAGTTTCAACAATAAATTTCCATTTCCTCAGCAATGCCACACTGTCCCACACTCACAAGTAGCTAATTCATAGCTTGGGTTCAGCTACTGTGATTAACAAAGTAGTAAGTCAATGGACCTCCACAAGCACCTGTAGCTCCTATGGGGTCTAAGAAGACAAGGTATTGTCAGTTCACATCCTTCACGCATTTGTCCTTGCTTTGATCTTGTTTGCATTTTTGGTTAAGCTGTTTTCCTGGCATTAGTTTTGCACCATTTTTGCTTTAACTCACGATAAGCCTCCTATCCACAACAGACATCCTTTTAACCTAGAGATGTAGTCTGCTCTGGCCACTTCGGGGTTAATCTGGGATGTTTTGGTCAGCCAGTAATTACCACAAAGCCTTCCCCAAACTTCGCAGATGTGGAACTGTGATTTTTTACAGTCAGTGCTGAGTCTCTGCTGGTTGTAATCCACAGCAATGCACCTGGATGCAATTGCACTGGGATAACTAAACCTGACTGATGTGTTTCACTTAGTGGGGACTCCACTTGTTTCATTGTAAAGATTAGAGAGTGATTCAGCATTCATGAGAAAATGTGACAACAAAAGGTTAGCTGAACAGTGCTAGGAGTGGAGCCATATTGGGAGCAATTGAAGGAGGAAATGGTCTGGATTTATTGTCTGCATTAAAGATATTGTGGGTCCCATGGATACCAGGAGTGTCATGGAGACACAGCTAATAGGATTTTTATTGGATTATTGTCGGGCTGTTGCACCTGCTTCTGAAGGGGATGGTGCTATTGGTTTTCTGGCACAATCCTTGAACAAGGAAGCAGAAAGGAGTTATGGGAGCTGGAAGCTCCAATATTAATTTTTAAGAGAACTTTTACAATTGCCTCAAAGCCATTTCCAGCAAGCCACCAGCCAGCCAGTACCCCTTCTGGCCCTTTACAAAATGCTCATGCATATAAGATATATCGCTGAGATGAGTGAAGACACCAAGGACCTCACTTACAAGTCTTTACTCTCCACAGTCCAGATCTAGGTTAGATTTTATTTGAAGTAACTTGAATCAAGGTTGCCTTTTTTATTTTTTATTTTTTTTAAAAAAGTGGCAATTTTTATTACTGTGATGTTTCTCTTTTTTTCACAGCAACATTTAGCAATCAATTTGGCCTCTCATTTCCCCTGTCTCTGGTGTGTTAGATAACGACACTTTCCTCCTCTGTAGCCCACTTCAAAGCTCCTTTACCTGCATGTGTAAACATTACAAGATTTTGATAAAGGTTTAAGGCGAGTGCCCTTTGTAGTCATTTCAACACCTGCAGATCTCATACGCGGTTTGCCTCTGTGCTTCACATTCCCCAAAACCATTTCCCAGCTCCCTGTTTTTCCTTTTATTTATTCAAAGCAATCAGAGCACATTTTATCCAACAGAGAACTGAACTGAAGAAAAGGGGAGTTTCCATCACCAGTTCATTTTCATTTTCACCCCTGGTTTCTAATGAAGCTGAACGTTACAGAAACTTGGAAGCCATCTAAATTCAGGTCTCAAGCTAAACACATCTAGGGTTGATTTAAGAGTGTCTTATTTGATTTTAAGTAGGTTTGGATGAATAATTTGTAATGAGAGATTTCATAAATTGTAGCTCATTTCTTTGTTCAGGAGTTACTTGCAAAAGGAGTCAAATTATTCCAGCCAGGACCTAATCCCAAATTCCCTGTAGTTAATGGAAGGAAATCAATGCATTCTGGATAAAGAGACAAATGCATATTTTATTGAATAATGTTGCTCTTGTAATTTATTAACAAGAACCCATTCCTGAGATCATCCAGTTTCAGATAAATTGTGCTTTAATAGTATCTCTAATACAGGTTGTAGTTCTGTCCCCACATATCAGAATGCTGTGGCTTTTTTGTTAACATTTCCTTTACAAAGACAGCACCTCTAGAATTTTCTGCTAGTGCCTTGTCAATATTTCACATCTCTTCCTCTAAAAGTATTTTTTTAGAAAGTATTTTTACCAGTTAACACCTGTAGGTAGAAAACCGAGATTGTGGACCTCTGAAGTTAGCTACTTTAACCTCCAAATGAATAATGACTTCTCATTTTCAGTTAATATTATCGTCAAGGATTACTGTCAGTGGCTTGGTTTTTGTTTGGTTTTTTTTTTCCTCCCTCCTTCTCTTCTTATTCTTTTTCCTCAGTGATGCTGTTTACCTGCCTATATACTAGTCTCTTCTTCCAACAACTAGACTAACCCTAAGGATGTTTGTAGCTACTTCCAGTAGTATTTTATCACTTGTTTCTTCACCTAAACTTCCTAATCTTCTTTCTCATTGAATCAGTTACTTTCTCAGCTTTTTGATTTTTGTGTTATTGTTTTTAGACTTTTGGTTCATCGCACTCTACTCACTTTCTAGGAAGCAGTTCTCCAGTTCCTGTATTTTTGTTCCCTTATTTCCTTCTGTTTCATGCATTATTAGACCAGTAGTCAACACAGGACAGTATGCTGTGCCTCAGGAGCCACTAACTGCTGATTCTGATAATGAACTTCAAGAAAGTCTGTGGATGAAAGGGAAGTCATGTGGTCTCAAATATGTTTTGTGTTGAAAGAGATACGATTTCAATTTCAGACTTCATTTTGAGGTTGTATCATGTCTTAGTGATCAGCTCCTCTTCTCCAAGAAGTATATCACTAACAGTAATACTATGTTGGAGATGTAATATACGAATTTAAATTGGTAGTGAAAAGTTATGAGAATGATTTGCCTAGATAAGGCATTTTAAATTTGCTTTCTCATTAATATGCTACTGCTAATTCAGGATCCATCAAGTGATATCTATACTGGCACACTGCTAGAATGTTCCCTCATGTGTTATTTGCCATCAGCAAATAACTGTCCCAAGCACATCCTCTGAAGAACTTGGGAATTTAAATATTATGGGGCAATTTCTAAAAGAAAGCTTGTGTTCTCCATAGTTTGGAGGGTGAAAGACCTTAAAAATAACTAAGTTCTTTGTGACATCCCCTCTCCTTGCCAGAGTGTTGTCCTGAGTGTGCTTAATTTTTTAGTACAAATGAATGCCACATCAATTATGGTGCAGGTGCCTTCATGCAAGCACTTAGCTTTCTCCACGTCTTCTGTGAGGCACCTACCACCATTTCTGTGCCTCTGTAAGGTCTAGCAATAATAATAACATCCAAAAATATCCCACTTACTTTACGACTTGGCTTGTATTAATCCTGGTCCATAAAACCACACCCACTTTCAGATGTATTTCAAAAGTATGTGTTTGCTCCCAATGAACAGTGATGGGTAAAATTTAACAGAAAGGCTTTAGGTGAAGAAGTGCCCACTTTGAAATGCTGTCGAGGAATGTAAACTACCATTTCAGTTATACACTTGCTTTGATGACATTTTTACCTATGCACAGTGTGTATTTACACTCTGACAAGAATAGATTTTTGTAATTAATAAGAACGAGGGAAGACACTTCATCTCACCATAAGGTAGGTTGAATAATTGCCTTCTGCAGCTGCTTTATGAATATAAAGGTGGCATGAAATTACTAGTTCAGGGATCTAACTCTGAGACTTTTAAAGCTAGGTAAGGCAAATTTTAACCTTAACATTTCTCTGTCTTAGTTCTTCCACCTGGAAAATGCAGAGAATCTGAAATCAGTACTCATTATCTCACTAACATGCACATAGTATTTAAGGGGCAAGCTTGAAGATGCAATGGTAGAAGGCAGTTTAGAGTTCATTAGCCAAGCAAGAAATCTGTTCCCAGTTTACTAGAGGAAAAGAGGTTGTCTAGATAAAGGGAAGAGGGCAAGGTACTGAATTATCCTGCATGTGACCTATCTGTTTGGGCTATGAGACAATTAGGCTACGGATTGTATCTTTTAATATGCTACCTAACTCATGCAAGGCAGAGCAAACACTGAAACTGGACACATTTAAATTGGAAATGTTACAATATCTCTGTAATCACTCAATTAGTTCTAGGACAAGCTCGTGGAGTTCCTTTACCCCCGAGGATGTGTTTGCTAAGGTTGCCACTGGTGTGGATGTATCTGTATTTCACTCCATTACTTAGTGGGCAAGGGCTCTCTGTGCCTCCAGGCAGTCTCTCAAGGTAGGTAGTACTAGGAAAAGCTGAAAGGGGAGGAGACGGATGTGTACGGCAATAATGGAAACTTGGCTCAAAAGATTTGAAAAGAGGGATTGCTGGTACTCCATGCAATGACCTGGCTCTGATTGTGTGTGAAGTTACTGCCTGTAAATCTGCCAGTTTAATATCTCTAGAGAATAGATAGTTTTATTTATTGGCCATGCTGGAACCTCCCACAAAAAGAGCAGGAGAATCCTGCCAACGTGTCAGCTCCAGTCAGGGATGCAATATCATAAATTGGAAATGCAGTATTAGAGACACACTTCTTGTAAACAACACACCACCTTGTATTGATGTAAATGAGATTACAAAGAAAAGTTTATTTTGGGCTAAAACTTTCCCCCCCAGCTTTCTATTTTCTCAGCTGAAGTTTAAAGTTTTGACCATTTTATTCCTGTAATTCCAAATCTAAATAATAAGGCTACTACTCAAAAGCATTGACTCATAATACTCACTAATGTTGCTCCTGAGAGAAAAGTAGGGTCATTAACAAAACAGTCATCACATCTATGGTCCTTTATGGCA
The DNA here is from genome assembly GCF_015220075.1 of Falco rusticolus. Taxonomy (NCBI): domain Eukaryota; kingdom Metazoa; phylum Chordata; class Aves; order Falconiformes; family Falconidae; genus Falco; species Falco rusticolus. The sequence continues at coordinate 79,350,775 of NC_051210.1, read as the reverse complement.
TCAGCCCAAGCTTTGTAAAAGAGTTTTCCTCCCACAGGGGTTGTGAGCTCATTCAGATTTCTGCCAGTTTCCAGGATCAAACCCATGAGTTCAAAGGATTTGTCTGGACAATCAGTGGCTAATTCCAGCGCTCCTGTCCCTAGGTAAGAACAGCCAAACATCTCACTGTTTTTAGACATGATGTCAGATATACTTCCAGAGTCAATACTAATAATGTCCCATAAATGACAGAAATGCAAGAAAAAAAACATCCCTCTAACCAAAAAACCCTACACATACATGACATTGATTCACTTCACCCAATCTTTTGACATCTAAGAAAGACAAATTTACAGAGGGGTTTACTCCATCCCAGCAGGAAGCCTGGTGAGACTTTGGATGTATTTTCCTCCCTGATGTCAGAGGGAGCCGAGATGTCAAATTCTGAATTAGATAACTAGGTAGTGAATCCCAGCCTATAAGCAATACTTCATACAGCTGCTGGGGTGGAAGAAGTTTTTTCCACAGATGCCCTCACCTTATTTATTTATTTATTTGTTCTGAAAAGCAACGGGTTTAGTTGTTTAGCTGCTATACAAAACAGCAAGATGAAAGTTCTTGGTGATCAGCATAAATGGTATGTATATCATATCACAGATCCAGAACTCTTCGTAAATTTGCTGAAATGGCAATGTGGTCTGCGCAGTCACGTGCCCTCCCAAGCACATGAGCCTGTACGATGCTGTTGAATCAGTCAGTAAAACAGCTGGCCAGTGGTGGCATTTTCTCATCTTAAGACTAGACCACAAGATAATGAACCGCCACAAGTAATAACTACCTCTTTCATCTGGGCTGATGAAATAAATACAGGACAGATATGAGGTACATTTGAACTGGTACTTTAAAAAAAGAACATTCCACCTTATCTTTACCATTATCAGCCATAAACATTCAGTTGACAGCATAAGGCATTTCTTAGACAACAGAAATTGTGTTAAGAAATCTTATGCTGAGGTTAGATTTGCTGAAAGGTTAAAAAAAGGTTCATAAACACTTCAACCAATATGGGCAAAGTATTTGCAGTGCTTGGCCCAAATGTTAAGGTAGAATGTGCCACCTCTTTTGAGAACAAAGGTCATAGATATAGCTAAAGTGGCCTGACAGAGAGATATATTTTGCAAAACTTTCATGTTTCCTCATCCTATTGTTACAGAAGAAAACTCACAATTAATCCTTTAGTTGTTTTAATTTTAGTATTTAGAATAGTTCACACCTGAATTTTAGATGTCATGCCTGACTCATATACAGTATGAAAGCGACTCAATTGAAAAAAAAATAATAAATAAACACAGACATATGGAGACATTATAAGGATCAAACCCACAAACTGTCTTATATATTAACTTGAGTAAGCCTCTGAACTTTCTGTCACATTATTAACTTTAAGCTGTTTAGCAGTTTCTTTGAGATGTCTTTATGCTATACACATGATTAAAAAACAAAATCCAGGTTACTATGCAGGTTATTAAAATGTTAGCATGGATCCAATGTATAATCTTAAATACAAGAATCTCAGTATACTCAGTGACAGTTTATTTAATTACTATAAAAAGTCAAATAGAATATTTTACAACCATCTTATTTTGGTATTAAGGACAAAGAACCACTATTTTGCATAATGTCATAAGAAAAAGGAATTGCCTGATTCAAGGAAATAAGTCTGATCATGAAATTTTTGTTTTTCTGAAATTAACCCTCAAATTCTCTGAATTCACCAAAGATTAGTTGCATTATTTTTTTTTTTTTTCCAGTGATCACCTGAAGTCTTGGCCTTCAAAATAACGTACCTGTTTAAAAGTGTTGCTTAAACTGCAGAACATATTATATATGCTATTTTATTGGAGATGTCACTGTTGCTCATTGAGCAACTTTTTTGATACATAATGTTAAAACTATGTAACTGGATGAATACTTCATGAGAGCATTTGCTGAGGAAATCCCTTTAATTTTGTCAATGTATACGTTCATGGAAGAGTGTAAGAGAAACTCAACAATGTAGTTTTATCTTTGAGCAATACATGAAATCGCGCAAAGGAACAAAGAAGTTGTCTGGGGTTTCTGCTTAAAGTCCTTGTGAACATGAACTGAATTTCAAGTTTAGCAAGATTTGGTTGATTCATCATTCCTCTTCAACTCATCATTATTTTTCACGTCACTCTGCTTCTTGATTTTAGTAAAGAGCAAAAAAATAAGCAGATAAACTCTGCAAAAGCCTTTCAGACTGCACATTCTGTTAGAAAGAGCAGGATTTTCAGCCCTATTTCAAAAAATCAAAAAACTCAGCTAGATGAGGGTTCACCTCCATATCAGCCTTTTGCCAGACACATTAATTTATTCTCCTATCTCCTGCTTGTGTGTTCAAGGAACTATCCACGGGGTTATTTTCTCTCCCCAAATAGTGATTTCTGCTCAGATTATGTCCTTTCTTTCCACCTTCAATTAGGAACAGTGGATATGAGCTTAGCTCTGCAGCCATGTGTTTATAAGTGCATGTACATTTACAAGCACTCTTTGCAAAATGTGCTTTGACAGCCCCCTGCCAAGGCTTTTCCCAGATTAAAGAATTGTAAGCAGCTTTGGACTGCTTGACCCTGCTGGTTCATCATTTATGATGTTCAAAACACGTACATGGCCAATTTGAGTTTATCTAAACACTTAAGAAGAAACTCTTCAATTAAAGATTGTGACTAAGTGACACTGACAGTAACTCTCTTACCAATATGGTGTGGCTAAATCACCATCAGATGCTGGAAAAAGTGCTCTTCCCTTCATAATACAAATCAGAGAGCATTGTATCTGGAGCGGTTAATTTTTAGAACTCATTTTTCATCACGTTGAAAGGAAAAAGGGGTTTACCATTGAATGTCCCAGCAAGACTTCACTGCAGAGTTTTGCTTGGGATGCAATTGCCAAATGCCTCTGTTTCAATGGAAAGAAAAATATATTTATATATATAAAGGAATGATACCATTTTTTTTCACTATCAATCTCACAAAATGCTTTATCATTTTATTAAATGATGCCGTATAATCTCAGTGTCACATCAGACACCAAAGCAACAAATTCACTGGGGAATATTTAAAAGGGTACCCAGGCTGAATTGAGATGCCTTCTAGTCCTTTTTCTAAATTGTCACATTTACTGCCTGCTGTAGAAAGGGGAAGCCACCAATTGATTTCCAATTCTGCAAACCCCAGGGTGTAAATGTGATTAGCGGTAATTGGAGAAGTTCAGCAACTGTTAATTTCTCCTCTCTTTGTTGTTTTTCTTATTTAAAATATTAACGAAATGCGTATGTAGGCCAAAACTGACTCCGATGCAGCTGAACAAAGGATACATATTTAATCAGAGCTGTGGGACCCCGATGCGGTTGTCTGAAACAAATGTGACATGTGCTTCCTCTAAAAAAAAAAGTCAGGCAGCTAATAAACAGCGTCAGTATTTTGTTGTAATGTTCATTGTCTACATGATGTCGAGTTTAACGGCATTACACTATGTAAAAAAGCCAGAAGTACACTGCTAAATTTGTCTTTCCCATTTGGCTGTCCCCAGGGAGATTATAATGACAGCGGTGGCTTTGTTTGTTGCATGCGTAAGTGTGCACATGTTCCTAAGTTTTAAGTTGTAAAGGAAGGTGGCGAGAAGAGGCATTAACCCCTGCATGGCTGAGCGTCTCCTTAGAAAGAAGCAGTTTTACTGGAGCATCAAGTAATTATGGGAAAAAAAAAAAAAAAAAAAAAAAAAAAAAAGGTTTTGCTCTCTAACTGCAGCTCTCACTTGTTTTTTTCTAGGCAAAGGTTCTCCCTCATCCATACAGAGGTTTTCTAATACTTTTTAACAAGGAAATATTATTTTTCAGCCCTAGAAATGAATCTATGTTTACCTTTTGTCCCTACGATTAAATATTCTTCTCTATTAACCTAGAACCAGGAGCCTCATGTGCACAGCAGTGTGCAGTCCTACCCAAAATGGTCTGAATATCTAAGGAAGCCAGCTGGAAGCCTTGGTTAACTTGGCATGGATAGCTCACTCTTCAATGGCTAAAGCTAAGTTAGATGGATCTCATCTCTAACCTTTGGAAGCAAGAATCTTCTCTAGGAATGCCTGAGAAAGAGATCAGTGAGTTAATCCAGTTGTTGATTGACAAAGGCAAAAAAATGCTGGGTGGGAGCAGCTCTTCACAGAAATGCCCTGAGGACATCTTCCCACTGAGTAGTGGTGGGGCTGTGTGGGGCTTACCACCTGGAAGGCTGAAGACCACAGTAGTGGCGGAAGCCTAATTCCATTTTTGAAAGTCTAGAAGATTGCCCTAGGCAGGCATATTTATGGCTGGAGTTTGTTCATTTCTCACCACCATCCTGGGAGATCACGGGCGTTACAGAGATACACCACAAAACAGATCCCTTGGAAAGGAATTAACATGTTGGGAAGACGAGCCTCAGCAGAGTCATCTGGCCCCGAGCTAGAGCTCACCCTGGAGAGTTACCATGACCTCCTCACGCTCTCTGCCATGCAGGGAGCCCTAGAACTTCAATTTACCTGTCCCACAGGAGATCAATGGTAAACTAAACACCTTTGTAATAGTCCCAAAGATCATTCCTTAGCAGGTTTTGCTCCTATAGGAAAAGAAGGGAATCAAAAGTCTTTGTGTAACTCATTACTCTTATTATGTGATGCTTAAGATACTTGGAAAACAGGAGTTCTGGGTGTTCAAATGCAGAAACATTGATCTCACAGAGAAAACTTCCAGTTTGTGAAAAGCTTTCCCTCCTGGATTAACCCAGTAATTAACACCTTTATATAGAGAGTAACACCCTATCAGTATAATCTTTATGTCTGGCTGATGCTTGCTGTCTGCTTGGCTCTGTTGAGAGCTAAGGAATTTTAGGAGACAGAGCATAGGTGCCAGCCTGAGCTCGGGCAAGGTGGCCATAGCAATACAAAGATTCAGCTGAAACATGAAGGGGTGTAGAAAACAGATCCGCATCACAGGGTGAGATGGAATAGATATCTCCAGGCTCTAGTTCTGCCACCTCTTGATAATTTATAAATTTAATTTGTTCTTCATTCTGTCTCCTTCACTGAAAAACACAACTTTGATTTCTTTTTCAAAGAAAGGTCAAGAGACTTACTGTCTTTTTGCTCACTTGACTGTAACCAAGGTTATAAGGATCACAAGTATCATGGGGAGAATGAATCTTCTGTTTTTCAGTATTTGGAACTCTGTTTGACATTGCTGATGGTTTTTGTTTTGTTTTGTTTTGTTTTGAAATCCAACCTTGACTTTGAAATAGACAGCTATCGCTAAAATATTTTAATATCTGATGACATATATTAATATAGTACTAATATCTTAACATAATATAAAACATCAATCATATAATAATATCATATATATTATGTGGTATTGTTATGTGTGCAGTATACATTTGTACAGGTTATTTTATTACTTTTGAAAATATATTATTTGTACATGTACACATATAACCACACATGCACACACACAAATACAAAATTCACACACATAAAAACACACTAAAAAAAATTTCCACAGAACCAGTACTGAGCTGGGGAACTAGCTGCAGGTGGTACTGCTTTCCCTTCTCTAGTAAAATCCAATGCTTGCTGCTATTTATTTAATGTTGAATATTTCAAGACACCTTTTTAGGTCTAGTAAAGCAATTTTTTCCTTCTGTTTTTTTCTGGATTACATCACAGATACAGACAGACACCATCATGCTGAAAGTCAGAAACCGCAAACGTGTCCCCTTGCTGTTTTGTTATCTGTTATGAAGTAAGAAAGGGTCGTCTGAGAGTTTTGTTTCCTCTTCTGGCTGCTGTTAAAAACAATTTTGGGATGGGATGTTTTGCTCCAGTGCCGCGCTACACAGCCCTGTTCTGCATGTGGCACACCTGAACTTGGGCTTCAAGGGAGCATCTCAGTCTCTGCTGGGTGTAATCCTTTCCTTAACCCTCAAATGCTTACCCCATGCACAACCCCCCTGCAACCTGAGCTACCTTTCAGAAATATACGTTTCTTTCTGCTGACAACTGGAATGACTATGTCTAATACATTAAAATGAAGTGAATCAAGGCCCTTTCTCTGCAGTCGGAGAAAAACGTGCTCTGAGCTCCTCCTCTGAACAAATCTACTACAGAAATACCCTCTAGAAGAAGTGGTACCATTCACCCCATTAAAGGATGGCTCCAAAGGCCAGAGAATATAATCACCACAAGACCTCCACATATGCAATAAGGAGATAAGTATCTGAAGAATGTGAGTTAAATTATAGGACTCCAAATGTCTTCCTCACTCCTCCTTGATTCATGAGTGAGAAATGGAAGATTCATGGAAGCCTAAGAAAAGGAGGGGCTGGGCTCAGCTGGCTTAGCTTCACATATGTCATTTACCTACAGGTATATACATCTGGGCTTCTCCCTCCTAAGTTGCACCAATATTTGGAAGAAGGCTTGATATTATAGCCAACGGAGTCACTATTCATCTTATGAAATACTTATGTGAAAAGTGCTGCAAACTCCATGGACTGCATAGGCCACATCCCTAGGGCAGCCGACTTGAATGTGAATATCTACACTGCAGACAGTGGAGGTGGGAGAGAGGAATCTGACAAAAAGCTCCCAAATCTCAAATGTAACTTTTTGCAAACTGGAACTCATTGTAATGAATTTTGTTTAAACTCCACTTCTTTAAATTAAATGAAAAATAATTAAAAAAGAGGAAACAAACCCATTCAGTTTTCAAATTTATCCTTTTTTTCCAGTTTTAGCAGAAGAAAAAGCAAAAAAGGGAGGAGGGGGAAGGCAGGGTAAAAGGAAAGCATTTTTCACAGAAGAGCTTGAAAGAAACAACAGTTAAGCTCTGTCTTTGATCAGGAGAAAAGTATAGTTCTTCATTGGATACTGTAGTAATGAAGTAAATGATGTTTAATGAAGTGAAATTATAACAAATCTCACTCTTTGTAGAATACTAGACATATGGAAAATATATAGACATGTCACATTAAATGCTGGCCTCATTACATTCCGGAGAAAAAAACATTGCTAAATAATTCCTAGAGCCAGAGGTTTGAATTTTTCTGCTGTCTCCTTTCATGTAGCCCTCTCTCCTGTTTCCATCCCTGACATTAGCCATTATAGCCCTCCACTTAGTCCTCTGCCTCCTCCTATTGTGCCTGCTTTCAGGGAGCGCTCTCACATGCTAACCTTCAGCTTGTTTGGAGATCTCTCATAGGAACTCATTTTTCTTTTCGGTAATGAAAAGGCAGTTCTAAACGGAATGCATGCAAGAAAATGTAGTTAATAAAGATGCTGAGAGCTATTCATACCTGAATGAGTCAGTGAGATGCCTATACTGCCGAACAAAAGCAGTCAAGGACCAATTTCTGGCCCAGGGGCTACGTGATAGGGACTAGCTCACATCCACATCGCTGCTTAGAGGCCTCTGTCTTGCAGAGTTGTCTTGGAAAGAGTTTGTTGCCCTGGGCCAAAGCCCAGCCAAAAGGGAGCAATCAGGTAGGTGGCTTTAGGTTTTATGCTTTCTTTTTGATTTATTTCGTGGTAAAAGTGAACCCTGTGTCCCTTACTCAAGCCAGCCATAAAGCTATGAAGAATACCCTGGATTTTTAATCCTCGACTAGAGACAAGTGAACAACACTTGGTTACAATACTGTCCACTGATCACCATAATAAGTCTGAAAATGCCTCTTTCCCCATGTGTCACTGATATACTGTTATTTCTGCTTTTAGGCTGCTGTTTGGATACCGTGGAGATAGAGACTATATAGATTTGTATGCAAATAGATTTAGAAAAGCTTGCACTTCTGCAAGCATTTAGCTCATACTTTTTGTCTGAACGTTCACAGAAATGTTGGGCTTCAAAGCTGGTAGGAAAAAAAAATGTTCAGCCACAAAGAAAGTCTTGGTAGAAAATAAATGTTGTGCCTTTTATACAAGATTAGTGAGATGAGAGGAAACTTTTACTTTAGAGCTCTTCAACTCCTGGTACTGTTAAGTCTGTGTCTTTATTTCTCAATTTGCCTATTTTCTCTCTTCTTACAGTCTGCTCCACCCACATTTTCTCCCTAGAACAACCATAAAATTGCATTTACAGCTAATTTGCTATGCTAAGAAATGCAATTTAGATTCTTTAAGTGAGGCTGCCTCTTTCTTAAAAAGCGAGGTCTCTCTCTGCTTCTTTTTTTACCTGGCATACATCTAACCCTGCTCCTCCAGAATGGCAAGGATGATAAATGTGTCAAAAACATTCACATCAAAACCATGTGAGACAAGATGTTATTTTGACTTCTGTTGACACTGCCTGTTCTCTTTCACCCAGATGTTTTCACCCAGAAGTAGCCCAAAACTTTTTCTTTTTTTTTGCTTCTTTTAGAAACAGGCATTTCTGTTTGTATTGAAACTGAAAGTCTTTCCTTCCTCTATTACCCTGTGTGCGTGTGGGTGCTTTTACACAGGTGTACATCTCTTTACTGGAATTGTCTTTAAGGCCTGGGAAGGCTTTCTGTCCGAAAATATCTTTGATTCACAATGAACTAGCTATAGATTTTAAATTCTTGCAAAACTTACGTGCATTTGCAGATATTTAGCCCGAACCCTTTGCACCCCACCCAAAAAGATCAGATTATCACAAGATAAAAAGTCAGTATTTTGAAGGCCAGAAGTTGTATTTTTTATGGGTTGTAAGTCACAGTGTGTTTGAGGTCTCTAGACACCTAACTGCTGTTTCAGTAAATACCTGAAAAAGCATAGTCCTAGTGATTACTGACCTGAAAGTTCAAAACTGAAACAGTTATACCAGTCCTGTGGGACATCCAGCCATGACTTAGAAGCTTAGGATGCTGCTATCAGGTACTGAAGGAAAAGATGCCTATGAAAGCTGAGTGGCCACCAGGCAGGAGCTACCTAAACTAGTCAAAGTGAATGCCCAGGACAGGAGTTAGGGCTGCCTTTAAGGACAGGTAACCAGCCAGGAACCTTACTGTGGATCTGAAAGCAGTCTGGTTTTATTCAGCATTTACTAACTTGACTCCCTCCTTAAGTCACAGTGCCAGCCTGGGCACCTGTACAGGGGTGTGTAAATTGAACATTGGTGAGGATGCTCCTTTAGCAACTGTGCTCTTCTCAGTCTCTACCCGTACCTGACCTGAAGCAAAGATTTGGATCCTGACCATCTTTGACTCAGTGGAGTGCCCTACTCATAAAGATATGGCAAGTCTGGGGCATGCCCACCTATCTTCTCCACATCCCACACACTCACCCCAGCCTGCAAAAAAGTGTGTCCTAAAATGCATCTTGTCACAGCATTAAGACCAAGGTGCATCACTGTAACCACCTAGTTAAAGCAGAATATTTTACCCAGCGTTTCCTGTGTTAAAACCAAACCCTTAAATTAGAGCAATCACACTTAGAAGGAAAGACAGACTAGATTTAAAGACTTGCATGATGGTAAATCCACCACATCCATTGGCAAAGCTGTTCCAGTGATTAATTGCCCTCACTGTTTAAAAAATTACATCTTGCTTCCTGCTTGAATTTTCCACTGCTACTTCAATTGTTTCAGTCACAAGTTTCTTAACTTCTAGGTTCTGGCCACAACAGGAAACAGAAGTGCCAAAATACCATGAAAAAAAAAATATTTTTGTCTTGTTTTTCCTCCCTCAGAAGGAGAAGGAAGCAATGAAACTCATGAAAAAGAAACTACAGGTTTTCTCGGTCTGGATACAGCTTCACCTCTAATCAGAGTCAGCAGAGACATTATTTAAGCGAATCTCTTGCTATCAAATCCACCTCAGCGATTTTTCTCTGAAGTTTCTGAATCTTATGTGTCTGTTAGGTAAAATAGCTCACCCCAGCTGAATCACTGAGTCTGGGACTCAAACTGCATTTACAACTGTACAACTGCTTATGTGCTTTCCACTGCTGCTGAAAAAATATGGCAAGCCTCACCAGGCTGGGATTAATCAAAATTCCAGCACTCTTTGATTTGGGTCTGACTGATGCACGTTGTTGTTTTACAGCATTTAGCTTTTAATTCACCTACTTTCTCCCCGTCTGATTGCAGGGAAGCTCACTCTGCTCCGGGTATACAATTCTGTGCTTTCTGACTTTCTGCCTGTGTGTTTCTCTGCAGCAGCTGGCAGGAAAACACTCAGCAAGGACACTTGGTGGACGCAGGGAGAGTGAAGCATGTGTTTACATCTCTTCCTGAGCCAGAGTCAGAGCAGAGGTACTGAACTAGGTCGTTTGTTTTATTCTGGCTTAATATCAGGATCTGAGTTTAGCTTCTCCTCTAAGAAGTGTTTTAGTGTCAGCTTGGATTCAAGCGTAAAATTCTGGTCATATGTAATGTCATCCACAATATCTGAATTGTTAGTAAGATGAAGATTCTTGAGGTTTATTACCACTTACTTTCCTCATTCCTTGCCTTTTAATGTGCTGCTTTAACAGCACGACAAATGTATTTTGTGCATTTCAGTTTACACATGCTTCTACCATTAAGCACCTGGATTTGAAGCAGTCTCTTCCCTGAGGATTTAAATAAATGCAGTGCAGCAGTTTTAGGATCCAGGCTACTACAAGTTAGCCATGTGCCCCAGGAATATCAGCTCAGGGAATGCTGTAGCTGTTTGTACCGCAAAGGCAGCTCTCCGGCTGGTCATAATAAAATAAATCAGCTTGTATTTCTTTAAAAACAAAGCCTCCCTGTGTAATAATTTGGTTCTACGCGACAATGTATCTTGTCAGAGAAGCCTGACAAATGTGAAAACCTAACTAAGAGACTTGTCAGGAAAGTAATTTATGTCAGGAGGTTGATGATCTTTTGTTGTGCATTGCATGGCTTTACTTCTGTTCAAAAGCAAAGCACAGGAAGGCTCCCTAGAAATGAATAAGCCTACACAATTATTTTTTGGTAACATAAATTCTAAAATAAACTCAAATTTCTATACATTTTTGTACATATAGTAAATTTTTGAAAATATGATCTAGTACTCATGTTATACACTGTGATATTGATATATAGACCTGGATTTCTGGGCCAAACACCTGTTCGCAACTTCAGTTTAGATGCATTCTCTTACAGAAGTGGGATGTGTACTGTGAGGGACTGTGTTCCTCGCAGTAACTTGGAAAGGATTTTTTAATGAATCCATAAATGTTATGGTAGTCTAGCAGACAAAGAAAGGCACAGTAAAGTGGATACTGAAATTATGACAATGTCAGATTGAGACTAAATGGGAATACAGAATGGAATAATCTGATTTATTGAAACAGCATAATTATCCAAGACTTAATTAATGCCCTATCATTTTACTCTCTAAAATCCACTGGTTCTTTTATATAAGTTATGCCATACTGACAAATTACTATTTAATAATTGTTTTTGTTTTATTTTCCTTTTCACAGGTGGGAAGAATTTATTTAATCTAATCCAGGAACCTCTGGGTAACATTAAATAGTTAGGTAAGTTTATGCCACAAGTTAATCTTGATGGTTATAATAACCCTTTCTGACCTGAAAGCCTATACATTTCATAATCTATTATTTTAATTCACTTTAAATACCATGTGCTAGAATATATCCTTTGAAAAGGCTTGTGCATATAGGAAAACATGTAGCAAGTGAACTGGCAACTATGCTGCTGCAGAAAACACTTTTAACATCTCATTCTTTCGATAGAGATGACTCATCAGGAATCGTTTGCAAATCTTCGGGATTTGCAAAGTGGTGTCTTTGTGTAAGAGAAAGAAAACAAAAATCCAGAGTGCTAATGCTTGTCAGCTTGATGTTTATAAATGTTTCTATTCTGAGAACTGGGGTTTGAATAGGGAAAAAAAAACCCCAACCCTAAGCATTGCAATAAGGAGTGTGACTGTTTACAAGGGCATGTAACGATGGGACAAAGGGGAATGGCTTTAAACTGGAAGAGGGGAGATCTAGATCAGCTGTAAGGAAGAAATTGTTCCCCGTGAGGGTGGGAGGCGCTGGCAGAGGCTGCCCGGGGCAGCTGTGGGTGCCCCGTCCCCGGCAGTGCCCACGGCCAGGCTGGGGCTGGGACCCACCTGGGCTGGGGGGAGGTGGCCCTGCCCGGGGGAGGGGGTGGGACTGGGTGGGCGTTGAAGGTCCCTTCCAACCCAAGCCTTTCTGATTCTATGGTTCTATGACTTCAAATATGAGCTCTGTAGCCATCCTAAAAACAGACTGTGGAGTGAAAGGTGGTAGCACTCCAATAGCTGATAATCGCACAGGCACCTTTTCCATCACTAAATTTCTTAGAGGGCAGGTTCCGTGTTAAGTGGCTCAGTGGCTCCAGTCGGCAGGTGTGCCACATCACCCATTTCACCAGCTGTCAGGCTCATAGTGATCAAAACATCAGTGCTGCGCAGTGTTCAGTTTTAAATTCCCGTCTGCTTAAAGTTATGCACAGACTGAAGTGCTTCATAGCAGTGTGGCTTAAACCTGCATTCCCATGCTAAGAAATCCTGCCTGTGGTGTCCTGCGTTGGTAACTGGTGGTACCTCAGACACATCTCGAAGCTTAGAAGTGACCTCGCGCTGGAGGCTGAGATGAAATCTCAGCTGCTGACATACTGATTTGGCTTTATAAAGAATAATAAAAAAAGCACCAACAATCTCTAGCCACAGACAAATATTCAAAAGAGAAGATAATTCCTTTCATGCCCCTTCCCAGCACCCTGGCCCTGGAAAAGTCCATGGCTTCCCTGCAGCCCAGGCTCTGTCAGCAAGTCCATCACCACGCTCCGACTGTCAGAGCTCACTTGTGGGAAATTTTCAAGCCATGCTTGTTTGGTTTTCCTCTTCCTGTTTGACTTGTGTCTTTAAATAATGTGGTTACTTCACAACAGCTTGTTTTTTGTCTGGGGCATAGGGCATATTTTTCTAGCAGATAAAAAAACTTCCCACAATTTGCCTTGTGTTATTTCCCTTTTTGAAGGGAGAGCTGATAAATTCAGGGTAATATGTAATAGATGCTTTCCTGTTTTTACTTATTGCTCTGTCAGGCCTGTCAGCTAGAAATTTATTAGCTCGTTTTGTGGCTGTAACGTTCAAACGAGACAGCTAGCACTACATTTACCCTATAGAGCAAGTGTGAATAACAGTGCTTATGTTGTATCCTGCTCCATAGACCAGCACTGGAGAGGGATGGTAGGTCTGGTCCACACCAATAAGCCCTTCCCTACATACCCACTTTCATTTTTAATGCTTGTTATCTCATTTCTCCTCTGTGCCATTTTCACCTTCTGCCTAACTGGGAAACAAAGAGGGGGGGGTTAGGAATAGTTGTTGGTCTTTATTTCATGCACCTAAAAGTGAGTTGACCTGGCTGAGCAATCTCTGAATCTTCTTTCATAATCAGTGAGTGAAGAGATCTCCGTGAACTGATCTACCACATTTATATCTGGATAGGGTAGATTATCTTCTTGATCTTCTTGTCTCTTCGTTGCACAGGGAAAGCCTAACTGATTGAATATCCACAACTGAAGTCAGAAAAGTCAAGGAGGTAAATGCCTCACTTCATGGGGTGGCCATGGAGAGAAGGTTCAGGAAAACCCCAGGGACCAAGGCTATGTCTGCCAAGTTACCCCAGCAGTGCTCCTGACACTCACACATCCCCCTTTCCTCTCCCCTGCTTATCCCACTGCTCATATCGGTGTCTGATGGGTATGTTACCTTCACCTGGGGGAGACTGACCCAACCTGAGGAATCAGTGCCACAGCCCCTCTGCCGTTGAATAAAGACTGCATTTACCCAAAGTGAACAGAGACTAGTGAGGGATTAGTGTTTGGTTGTTTTGTTTATTTGTATAGAACCAAAATCCATTTTTACAGAGGGAGGATGTGAGTGAGTATGTCCTGGGTTGGAAGTGGGTGTGATAACAGCTGGGGACAAGGAAAAGTAGCTTTTGTGGCACACAGGGTACCTGCCGTGCAAAATGGTGATCGAAGAGTAAAAGACACCACGGATCTCTTCATCGTGTGGCAAACCAGCTTCTGAATACTCTCAAAGTCTAGAGAAGAGTTTGGGAGTTGACCAAAGGTGGCAGGGAATCCGCCTTGCTGAGCTGAGTCATTGAAAATCTTGCAGGAGTCAGAAGCATTTGAGGTGAATTTTCCCCTTTTATCCAAATATATTGGGGGAAAATGCTGGTGTCTCCTTGCACCTGATAGCAAAAATGGAAATGCTTCCTTACCTGAAGCTTCCTTGCTGCATGCAGCTGGCAGAAGGAAGCACTGGTCTCACAGAGCAGCCGTGCGGATGGAACTGCTGGGCCGTCAGACTCGTACCTGGAGCAGTGTCTGTGGAAACACAAACTTGGCCAGGACAACAGTCTTGACAGCTGGGTGGGGACTGAGAAGGTGATGTATCAGACACTTTCTGTGATTGGAAAACACCTTCTTTTCTGTGCTACCCAAATAGCACTCACGAAGGGCTTCAGAGCTTACATGTTGTACGGAAATCAACTTTCTTCTGCTCATATTGCAGCCCAGGACTGTGCTCTGCTAATGCAAATTATGAAGTGCATCTTTTCTTCCGGCCTGCAGATCAACAGAGCTGAGGCACACACCATAAACTGCACTGCACACAAGAATTTTGTGGCATATTTGAGACAAGGAGGGGATAAAGAGAAGCAAAATCATAATGGCCAGGCTGAGTCAAGTCAAAGGTCCCTTGTTATCAGTCTCCTTACTTTAACACTGGCTGGTAACAAATGGTAAGGACGAGTGTATAAAGCAGAGTACTCCTAGGGTATCTCCAAAGAGATCTTTCCTTAGTGAATCCAAGGTCTTATTTTTGTATTAGATAAATCAGCGTTAGCTTCCAACAGTCATGGCAGGAACTGGGCAAAAGTTACCTCACAGAACACTGTTTGGAATTAAAAATACATGGGTTACCCTCAACCCAAGCCTCTGCCTGCCCATGGCATCACATCCTTTTAGAAACTAAGGTCTTTTCCTTCCACAGCTTTTCTGAGTGCAGCCAGAATGAAGGTTATTTTGTTCAGCAGCTACTGCTGTTCTGGGCTCTGTCAATTGGGTGCTCCACTTCCTCCACTTTGTTGACTGCAGATCCCACCAGTATTAGCCCTAAGTAAAACACCAAAAGTGAGACAAATATTTGTCCTCTTTCTAAATATATATTCGCTGTTTTCCATAGTCAATGGCTACAATATCCCTGCGCCATTACTATGCTAAGGAACTAGGGAGGAAGTAACTTCTATCAGATTTTGTAAGGTGGAGAATTTCAGGTCTGGAAAATAAATCATCTACAGAAGATTTTATAACCCAGAGAGATACTTGTAGGAAAAATGAATATCCCTTTATCCTGGAAGAGTTCTAGGAAATGGAAGCACAGTTTTGTAGTGCTACAGAAGGAGAAACCTCTGCAGTGCTGCTATAATAAACTTCAAAGTGTATTAGAATTTACTTTCCATCCCTATACCCAGACACGAAGTCTATACATTCTGTCACTACACACATAAAACGAAAACACTTTCCAATTCAAAGCAGGAAAGGGCTTTGCTCCTTGTTCAGCAATTAAGAGGTTCAGTTATGGAAACATTGTGCATTCTTCAATTTGAAAAGAACCTAGCTCCTTGTGGTGCCCGACGTTATTAAATCCACATTACAAGGACAAGGCTTACAGAAACAGTGAAGTCATATGTCTGAGTGGAATAGCACCATAACCCATTTCTATCACATGTTGTGTTTTCCGAATTACAGCTTTTCATAATTGCAGGTTGAAGGTTGTACTATTCTGTTTAGCTAACAGAAAATAACTTCTACCGATTTTCCACCAGCAGTTCCTAAATCACCATAAACATAGCGCTTACCTAGAGTTTTGTGAATATATACTTCTTCAATTTAGTCGTCAATAGAAAAACAGCCAAATAAAACATTCGCTTTTGGTCTAAATTAAATGTTTCATACGGCCCAAACTGTACAATTTCCTTCTCTTTTTCATCCGTTTAGAGATAGTATGACATTTTGAAACAGAAGTATCAAGAAATTGTGTTTTGAAACTATTAAATGCTTTATGCAGAAGTATACAACTTGCCACAACTGAACTACTCATTGTAAAACATTGTAAAAAAGAAGAATTTATCAAGGTGGAGTCAAGATCTTTATGGAGCTGCATGGTGCATGGATATATGACATATGACCATAAACTAAACAGGAAAGGTTCTGACTTGATACAAATAATCTTTTTCTCAGCAGAAGGACAAAGAACCATTGGAAAAACTTTCCCAAAGATTTTGTGTAATCTTGGTCCTTGGAGGTTTTGAAGACCAAACTGAACAAAGTCCTGAGGAGCTGGGCTGAATTAAATGTTGACCCTACTTTGAGCAGAAGGTTGGGCTAGAAATCTCCTGAGGTTCTTTCCAACCTAAAATATGCTATGATTTTATGAATTTGGAAGAAACAAATAATTTTGATTAACCCTGATTTTTCTGGCTCAGGAAATAATCATATTCAACCGAGGACTTCTCATTTAAAGTTGGTCAGCCATGCACCCTTGACTTTAACCTGAAGTATAACAAGGAACATTATAATGTATCTGCTGGTTGGTGACAGCACAGCAGGAGATGGCAGGTCAGAATTGTTAGGACTGAATTTGCTACTCCAATTTCCCTTTTGTTCCAGAACTCACATCATAAGGAGTCTTCAGCAACAGTTAGGTCTGAGAACTGGTCACAGATGCTCAGGGCTCAGGTTCCCTTTCCAGGAAGGGGATGTTATTTTTAGGCAGTTGCAGTGGAATATGCTAGAGCCTTAACAGTCAATAGTCTTTTCTTGGGTGTGGTTAAAGCTGGCTAAAGCAACAAAATGTAGATTTTATTTTTTTTTAAATAAGAAGATTTAGCTCAGTGGGATTTTTTTTTCTCAAGAACAATTGTTCTTGTACTTCTCACAATTACAATTGTAACTGTTCTGAAGAACATTTTCTGAACATTGTTCTTCCTTTACAGATTGCTACTAAAAAAAGTTGGTGAACATTATGTTTACTGCACAGAAATGGAGCTGCCTAAATGGGCTTTTGGAATAGTCACTGGCTACATAGACAGCTTTGGTTACTGAGTCACAAAATTAAGTTAGATAACTAATATTTAAGGGAGAACATTCCCCAGCCAAAGCATGTGAGAGTGGGGACCTCAAATTCTTACCCAACTGGGTCTTGAGTGGTACCAGCAGTCAGATTCTGGACCGACCTTATTACAAGATAAGGTAAACTATGCTCTGATGGTTTCCTTCTTCTTTCTTAGTTGTCCTAATGCAATCATTTGGAACATTATAACACTTTCAAGATTCTGATTCCAGTAAGGAAAATATATATAGACATACACCCCCCCATCTTATAGAATTAATTCCATGCTTTTGACCAACAGCAGTGAGTCTAGTAGCAACCTGTGGAAGAAACAGGCCAGCTGCTGCAAGCTAGATGTCTGCTCACAGTTCGATGCCTTACCCTCCAAGACAGAGCCTTTTTCAGAGATCCCCAAGCCTTATCGAGAGATCTGAAGCCAGTGTTGACCAAACTAGCAAGTCTGACTATGGGTATGCAGCATTGTTTTACCCATAGCTAAGATGAGAGTTTTCCCTATGGTGCATGAACATAGATGGAGAGTTTCCAGGACCCACATGGCACCCTGTGGCACAGTATGGATTCCACGGCTCCCATCAGTGCTTGTTTGGGGAACAGGGTCTACCATGACAAGCTGGTTTTCCCTTTAAGCCCTATAGAGTGAACATAAACTATTTACTACCTCTTGCGCATCCCTCTTGTGTTTTGTATCCTGAGCTGTCACTTTTTGTTGTGTGCTTAGACCATGGTGGTTCATCAGGGAGGGACTAAGGTCATCTGGTTGGTACCTATCTACTCGCATCGCAGTGGACATTCCTGAACAATTTGGTGCAAATAAACAACAATAAGAACATAAGGAAGTCCAGGCTGTAGTCTATAAGCCAAGGAGCTGAGGACAATGTGGAGCCAGAGAGACATTACAGGAGTAGGGAATTACTTTGCATTATTCCGATGCTTCTTCATTACTTCCTGCGGTGTGATATGACTGCATGAGTCATCACAGCAGCAAGGACTGAATTTAGGACAACTTTGAAATAATGACCCTTCTCTGCCTACGCTAAGTGGCCTCTGTTTTCTAACTAAGAGGCTGCTGATTCAATCTGTGAAAGGACAGAGACTTTAACTTTTGGCTGAACACAGGGTCATCAGGATGAAATCATGACATGCAGGAGATAACCATCTACTGGCATTCTTTGGCAGTAAATTCTCAGAATCCATATCATATAAAGCATGAGTTACAGTTTTCTTCTATTATTTGAGACAAATGTAGTAGCAGTCACACTTCCTAACGTATTCCTGTAACTGTAAACTAATTATTATGGACAATAATTGTAGTGATAGGGTCAGTTACAGTTCTCATCACTACATTTTCATTAGCTGGCATGCATTCATTACTGGTGCCAGCCGTTAGCATAGCATATACAAGCTATTGGAGATCTTGGGGGTATGAGATGCACAGAAATTGCAGGGAAAATGTCAAAGAAATTTTACACTCTCCATCTACATCCTCATGCACCCACTTTTGTTATGAGGGAGCCCAAAGTTATATTTTAATGATGGCGAGTTACACCTGGCAGCCAAGTAATCTGTGGAGCTGGAAAGACCAGAAAAATCTGTCAAAGAAAGCTGGCGTTTGGCAATGATGTCAGCCACTAAGAATCTTACAAGGCATATGATCAGAGTTCCCTGACTATGAGCCAACGATTCCTGAAAAAGACCAGCTGTCGGCCATGAAAAGGAGAATGGCTCCTGGAATGGTGGCTGAGAGCTGAAAACTGCAGCAGTCTTGGGAGATGCAGACCTCGGAGCCTTGTATTTGCTCAAGCACCTGCAGAACATCATCAAAGAGGAAAAAAAAAAGAAACAAAAAAACCCAAACAACCTGAGGAAAGGGAGGGAAGGAAAAAAAAAAAAAAAAGAGTATTAAAAAAAGTTGTTAGGACTTGCCTGGGGCTTGGGGAGTGTGAAATATCTTCCAGAATGGATCACTCTGATAATGAAACTTTAGAACCCGATTAAAGCTCACAGCAGTGGGGAGAGGCAACTCTATCAACTCACAGCTGCAGCCGAGCCTGGGAGGAAGGAGAGCTCTGCCTTAAAATCCACCCAGGGAGAAGGCAAGGCAGGGAACATCTGGCACACTGGAGGAATGAAAAGGATCGGCTGGAGCGGTGAGCAGGGGAGTGCACCTGGCAAGACCCAAGTGGAATTAGGTCAAAGCACCGTACAGCAGATACCCATACTCAGACCGGGAGCTCACAGAACAGCAAAAGGAGGAAGGCTATTCACGGGCATGACTGTCTGGGAGGGAGAAATGTGAAACCAGGTGACTTTTCTGTAACAAATAGTTCACAGGAAATATTAAACAAGAAGTCCACAGAGTAAAATTTTAATGATGTTAATGCAAAATACACCTTCAGGCAACTGGGAAGAACAAAACGTAGAAAGTGAAGATAGACTGCATTTCCTCAGAAAAATAAGAGCATATGCCCCTTTGGAAAGTGAGTGCAGCAGGATAAAAGAAGTCCTGAGAGAAAAGGTACTTGATCTTCTCTTCCTTTTTTTTTTTTTCTTCTTCTTTTTTTTTTTTTTTTTTTTTTTTCCTTTTGCACACCAGAACCCTTGCAAGATTCCTGGCCTTGTGAGGAAGGACACAAAGCAGAACTGCGGGTAACATGGAGTGCTCACGGTGGATTTCTAAGGCCTATTTAGAAGGAAAGAACTTTCAAAAAACTTCGGACTCAGAGAGCGATAGATGACATTCTGTCCTTATTCAATGCCGTGCCTTTGTATTCAATATTTGCTCCAGGCATAAGGGCAATTCTGAATAAAGGAGAAGCAGAGCTGGGTGACTCTGAGCATCCTTTCTGAAAAGTGGCACCTCTAAGCATTTGTGTATCTACCAGGTCAGCCCAGGCTGGTTAGGATGACAGTGGTCATCATTAGGTCTCATTAAGTTCACAGTCTGGATAACCAAACACAATCTCATGTTTGAAGATTCAGGTTTTGGCTTCCTTTGTGATAAGTCAAGAAAGTTAAATCCTAAAGTGAGACATTCAGGGAAATCTGGTTTCCAACACCTTATTTTTTTGGGAATAGCCAGAAAATTGGAGAGACCCCAAAAGCAGCTGTCACAGAATTCAGTTCATTTGGAGCAAAGCTCAATTAGACCAGACAGGAATTGTCTTAGAAGTTCGGAAGAAAACTGTTCTGCTCTCCTGTGCCATAAAACTAATCTAATGATGGATGATGGCAAGGCAAAGTTTTAGGAAAGGCAATTTTACTTAAAAAAAAAAAAAACACAAAAAAACCCACTTCCCCCAGACTGCTGTAGAAACCTGGGCTCTGGGGCCTCTGTTTTCCTCCCTCCACCCTACCTAGGAACTTTATACAGTTGAAAAGCAATCTAAACAATCGGAGGGAGATTTGGCTGGGAATGCTGAGAGCTGGCAAGGTCCTGCTCCCTCCCTAACTGCAGTGGTTTATGATCATTAAAGCTAGCCTCTCTAGGAAAAAAAAAAAAAAAAAAAAAAAGAAAAAGGACAAAGTGTGGAAGTGCATGAATCATACATTCCAAGCAGTAAAAACATAAAATTATAGAAGTTAGACTGTGTGATTTTCCTGTCCCTCCCCCTCTTCGCCTCCATTCCCTGACTTAAAATAGAGAGGAGAAAGCTGCAGAGGATTGAGACCAGGGATTAAGTGAGTCAAGAAGGGAATCAGCAGAGCTGCTCTGAGATCTGTCGGCAAAGCAAACAGTGAGCAGCGAAAGGAATAACTACAGCAAAATGTAGGGGAGGAAAGAGAAAGAAGATTAGAAGGGTCACAATGGATTTATCTAAATTTATTTAGGTTCCCTTACTCTGTTCTATGTCTTAGACCCTGAAGTGATAGTAGGATCTCATACATACATTGCAAGAAAGAATCTCTTCCACTTTAAACAGACAAACCAGAGCAAGGTGAAGAGGAAAAGCCAAACAGCAGACATTTGTGGCCCATCACTGTTCAGCAGGCAGAACAGGCTGGAGCCCTAAAGGAGTGACAATTCTGTTTTGAGAATACAGTGCCCTAGTTATATCACAGATTGACCAGTGCAGTCTCCCTGCACAAGTGCTCTAAATTCCCAAAGATACACATCACCAAGAAAAGCACACAAACTTACCCATTTTCACATTTTCCTTCCTGGATCTGTGTTATTCTAATTTATGTACCAGTCAGCCGGGTTAAAATTGAGTTAAACCCAACAGTAACAGCAAGTACAGGGATGGCTCTTAGCTCTTTTTTAACAATTTGTCATCTTAGTTTTTGGAGGACGTTTTTGCTACAGCTTATGACATTTCGGTCTGAAAGACTTTGTGAAATGCAACAAAACCAAGCACAGCCAATGCAAAAAGGGCAAGCAGTGTTTTGCTCATTTTGCTTTCAACATTTCTTTTCCTATTTGGAAAAAAAGCTGCATGCCAGACTCGGTGAAACCCTATCTCCAGTTGGCACAAATCATCACAGATTCCCTGAAATGAATGGAGTTTACACCTGCTGTGGATCTAGCTCAATGAACAGAAACCTATGAAACCTTACACTAACTAGGAAAGTGGGCAGAGTAGTGCAGTGTTATTGTCAAGCCCCTTTCCCAGCGGGTGCACATGTGCTCTTACAGAAGTGAGTAACATGAGTTTCCCTCCGAGGAAAGAAAAGTAGGCTTGACCAAGCAACTCTGATGAAGAAAGCCAAGAAGCTGCCAAAGCTGCGAAGAAGTAAAATAGTTGTCAGCGTGTTAATGATGGTACTTTAGAAACAAATCCATTGGAAAGGGCAGATTTTAGATTTCCTGTGTTTTCTTGTATCTTGCAGAACTCAGCCTAAATCCCTGGGCTGTTTAATGGAGAGGTTTCATTCAGTCAGAGGGTTGATGATGTTCCTATCAGCTCTTCACTGTAGTAAATTAAAGTGACTGTGGAAGCTGATTTTGACTAAACCCCCAGGTTAGAAGTGCCTATTCAAGAGCCTGATGAAGGCAGGAATTTGAGAGTCAGAACAGCCTAATGAAGGAGAGCGCGTGTGAGTCCGGCAGCTTGTTGTGAGCCCTGTGCAATCTTGGGATAGCCCCCACACCTTCCATGCCTTACTTCTGTACTTTCACTTTTAACGCACATCTTCTATAACTGTCATCCTTTCCAAAGTAACGAAAAGTCTAATGAAAAGCAAAACAGCCCTGCTTGTTCCTGCTCAAGAACGTTGAGATATTAGATAAAAAGCATTGGTTTATAACGAAATTTATAAGCTAAAACCTAATGTTAGGATAGCTGAGCTACCCTGAGGCTTTACATCAATACTTCAAATTATTGATTTTATGATACTTTGCATGAGGAGTTTTGTTCAAAGAACTGTGCTATTTTTAAAGTCAGAACAAAGCCTCATAGGAGACATCCAGGTATCCTATAAACAAAGGGTGTTTTATGCCCAAAACAATAGCCAGGGTATGAAATGTTGTGGCAAAGCCAAGGTTCACCTTCCTGTTTTGGGCACAAGAAAACATAGTTGTTTAGTGATGCATCCCAAAATGCAATGACAGCCTACCAGGACAGCTGCCTGCAGCACCTGGGCTTTGTGCTTTCATGTGACTCACAGCAGAGGATAATAACTGGCCCTAATTTTGATGGAAAGATGAAATGGGGAAACTGATGAGAAATGGTGGTCAATGTTCTGTGCTGGAGCATGACTTTTAATAGTTCCCCCGATGTGGACCTGAGAGCCTCTGGGAAACTGAGAGCATGTGCAAGAAAACATCCTTGAGGACATCTGGGAACACGAGTTGTAGCAGGCAGAGATATTTTTGTCCCTGTGGCATGGCTCTCACTTTGCCATTCCCTGGACATCCCTTTTCCTCTCAACAGTGAGGACCATAAGATGATGTAAAGATGAGCACCTCTAAATTGTGTTGACCAGAGCATGGTCAAAGAGGGAGGAACAGCTTGTGTGCAACATCTAGAAGAGCTTGGTGAGATGGAGAGTACAAGAAGACACTAAAATGGCAAAGAAAAGGAGCATATAAGAGCAAATAATGTTTCTAAAGCTTAAAACAGCATTTTGTTTCTCCTCCATTCATTCTACCATGACTGCTGAAACTACCAGCCTTATTTCATTTGCTGTCAGCAGTTACTGCTGACAGGAGGATGAGGCGAAGGTCCCAGTCACAGTTCTGTTGAACAGAGGGCACTAGTGTGACACAGCTTGGACAAGCCTACCCGCAGGAATGTAATCTGCAGAACTGTGGAGAGCTTTTGTTCTTGCAGCAAAAGTCTTTGCTTTATAACTCTACATCACTGAGGGGAAAAATAATAATAATAAAAAAAATTAGCCAGAATTGGAAAGATTAATTTCTGATGCAGACAAAACATAAAAACATCAGCAATTCTTGCCTTTAAAAAAAAACAAAACTGTTATGCTTTTTTGATTAGTGGCTAGTTAGAACAGTACTGCATATCTGTATATCTTCTTCTGACAAACAATTTCCTGTGACAATATTACAGAGTCCTCTGATATGCACATTAAATCTAAATTAGTGTATTAAATGTGTTGAACTGCATACAACTGTCAGCTAATCTGATATTTATCTCACGTACCTGATATGCCGCCACCCACGTCTTCAGCAGAATCCCAGTTGTGTTACACTTTTAATATGGGGAATAAATGTATTTTATACTATGCATTATAAAAATTCTTATGGCTACATACATATAACTGGAGTTGAATATACCACAGATGTAGTGATTGTATTTGGGATGATCAGCTGAGATTAGCTGGGGTTCTGACATGGGTGGACACATTCTGCCTATGTCTAAGACTGCACACTCCAGTCTCGGAGCACTAATTGCTTGATGGCAAAGTGCACAGCTATAGAAAACTCCACTTCTGGAGACCTGACAGCAGCAGGTAGCCTAAACACTCTTTGTCCAATGCAGCAAAGTGATACCATTGCATGCAGCTATACTTGCAATATTATATGGCTTAATTAACGGAAATATGAATACAGACATCACTTCGAGTGCCAGGAGGTTATTCAAAGTAGCCCTAAACTAAAATGACAACCAAAGGCCATATAAAAACTGATTCCTGTAACCGGATTAATTTGATTTGACCTGCGCCAAAACTTAGCCTGACAAAACTTTGTGGAAGCATTAGGCAGGTGGCCCATGGGACACTGCTGTAGACTGGGACAGACCTTTAAGTGGCGAGAAGCATGTGGTCTGAGGGCAAGAATTGAACACTTGTGGTGTTGCCGTTGTCCTGTAAGGTGATCTTGGGCAGCTCACCGTACATTTGCCCATTTCCCACCGTTTATTGAGGACCATTATGCTATCCTTTGCTGTAAATCACTTTGAAGAAAACTTTTGAAACATGCTGTCAAAAACTAGGATCAAAGTTACTGCAGCTTTTATAGACTTCTAGATGATGTGGATACCAGCTGAACATAGATCTCTCTGTAGACTTAAGGATAGCATCTCTTAAAGATTTCTCTATCCACTCTAAGATATCTGGGTCAGGTAGAAATTCATTAACACTGTATAAACTTGGGACAAAGAAGAGAAGGTATGATACTTGCCACAAGGTTGCCTGAGTTAATTCTACAAGCTGACCTTCCAACAAAGTACACATCTTGCACACAGCAGATAAAGCCTTTCAGCTATTTTGGGTACAGACTAAGGAGGTTTAGGGAAGATCACTCGAGTGACTGCCCAGGGAAACAGAAGAAAGCAACTGCCTTTTGTAGGTCAGATGGGAAGGAGGATACATTTGCTCAGAAATGCCCTTACCTCCCAGCCTCTGATTGTCTCAGCATCAGGGCAACTACTAGTGGATCTATGTGTATGGATGTCTGTTAACCAGCACTGCCTAAATAACATTTTACCAACACAAAAAGGTTAAAGAGCATGGCAGAGGTAAAACATGTATCCAGCCTGAATGTAAAATTAAGCTTTTAATACTTTTAATCAAAAAACCAGAATTTATTATAGCCTAACTGAAAAGGACATGTGAGTTTTCCAGACATTTTCCCTCTAGTAACAAAGGGACCCAAATCACAACTGCTGAATAAGTAGTGGGAAGACATGTTCACTGGGATGGTGCCAGTAGATACTTTCAGCTTGTCTCTGTTGACAACCATGGCACAGACTTTCCGTGTACAAAATTTGGGTACTCCCTTTCCCAGAAAAAAAAAAAAACCCACCAAAAAAACAAACAAACAAAAAGAACATTAGGAGAATAGAGAAGTGCTGACAAGGCTTTGAAGAAGTGGTACAGCTCCTCTCACTCTCTTTTTTCTCTCTTCTCCCAAAGGCACCTTGGTAACACATCCCGCCACAGCTTTTCCAAAGGAGCTCCCTTTTACTTTGAAAGGTGCTACTACACCAAAGGTAAAACAACCAGTTCTGCTGACACACTCCTTTGCATCATTTATGGGCAGGATGATGTACAGCGGTCCAGCTCTTCCCATGACCTTCACTTGTACTTGAGAAGTTCCTCTGAGGATGCTGGAAGTTGCAGAGGTCACTACCACAACAAGTCTGAGAGTTTTGGGGTTTGGGAAGCCCTGGCTAAGGAAGGGAGCAACACTAATACTTCTGCTTGTGAAATGTCACCTCTCCATTTCCAAGCGTTCCTGCATGCATCACTTTTTCAGTGGCCCAGTTAATCATTGCATGAAGGAGATGGGGAGCAGAGTCTCCCCAGAGCTGCTCGTAGAGAATGCCATCCCTTACACAAACACAGTTACGAGATTTTTGCTCAGCCATAATACAACCAGGCTTTTGTTTGCTAAAGAAAAGTTTGCCTGGTCTGCTCTGGACCCTGTAACTACTAAATTTCAAAACGAAAAAAGAGCCTAAACTCAATTTCTTCACGCAGTGATCTAAAAAGTTCTAAAGTGTTTTCCAAATGACAGCAACGCACAATGTGCCATTAATCACAGCTGACAAGTTCTCCTCAGCAGCCCCTGATTGATCCTGATGTTGTCAAACTTTCTTTTTCTTTTGACATCTCTCTGATTGGCATCTCTCTTTAGTGCTTTTGTAACCTTTCTGCTGTATTGATCCACACAAATCACAGGGAAGTGAGCAGTTTCATGAGGGTGCAAGGTTGATAAGACCAGGTCAAATGGTTGCTGGGACCTCCACACACCACCATTTTAATGATTGATTAGTGGGAGTGTGGAGGAAGAGCCAAGGACATCAAAATTCGGAAATAATAAGGTCATAATCAAGAGGTTCTTATGGTCTCTTTTTACGGCTCCTATTGAAGTCCCTTATCTTCTTGGGTTGATTAGTAATGTAATAGGTTTTGTTTTGCACACAGAGATAATTTTTAACAACAGGTTTATTGAAAGATCTGGCAGTTGCATGCACTGAGCTGAGTGGTGCCAGTTCTGCTGGGTCAGGTCTTGGTGTCAGAAACTGCCCTTCTTTCCACATAGCCTTCACACATTGGGTGGCCCCAAGAGGTGGGGGTCCCCACTGGCAGGGAAGCTGAAAGCTCCGTAGTTCTGGGGTCAGGGCTGTGTGTGGCTGCACATCTGGTATTCACCACACGCTGCAGCAGAATTGCTGGATAGGGAATTGTCTCCAGCACAAAACTTCCTAAGACCCAGGTGTGCACAGACATGTAGTAAATTAGCAAAATTTTCAGATGAACTGATAATGTCCATCGCAAATGCGCAGATTGAAATGTGGGAGTGCGTAACAGGGTGAGCCAAGAAGAGGGCTGGCTGCAGCCAAATGCACAAAAACCCCAAGCAAAAGGAAATATTTCACAGACACAGCTGGCACAGCACAGAAAGTCTTCTTTATTCCATTTTCTTCCATTTTTCCTCATGCATCACTCCCGAAGACGTGCTGTTCAGAGGGATATGTTAAGCAGGGAGAATAAGCTAGTTGAGAAATAATTTGCAGGATGTGTATCTGAATGCTCAGTTTTTCATCATTCCTTTATGTCAACCCCCCTGCGCATTTAATATGGAGAACATATACATGAACACATAGTAGAGTGTATCCCTTTCCTGCGAAGCAAAGTACTTTATATTTTATTAGAAATGCCTGGGGCTATTAGTTTCTGTGATAAACCTGATGCACATTTTGAACATTTGAATTCTGTTGCAGAGCCATTCATGTTGTTTGATAATAAGTATAAATATGGGGTCAGTGCAAGGATATACTCACAGCACTGAGAAAAGAAATTATACTCCTTCAAAACGGGTTGAACACATTTTCTTTAATCCATCTTTAGCCCTGCTTAGTGTCTAACACTTATCAATACCTTTCAGAGTGTAGTAATGGTCCATATTTAGATATCAACCAACTTAGATGCACTGTATTGTGCATTGAGATAGCTGGTTCTTAAAATCTCGTATTTTCTTTCCACTGCACAATCTCAAGAAATAAAACAAAACATTGGGAAGCTCTGAAAATTCTGAGGGAAAAAAAAATCAAGACTCCTGAAAAGAAACCTTTTGTTCACATCATATCTTCCAACCCAGTTGAGCTTCCTCCTGTCAGATGATATTTAGTTTAAATTTTGTCACCAAAGTCCAATCAAAACACAATAAAATAAATTTTATCCTCCAATAGTTCACTAACAATTTCATTGACATTGTCACAGTTTTTGCAAAATGGTTCCGTTTGCTCAGAAAAAGGTTTCCTTGCTGATGCTTTTTAAAACAGGTCTCAAAGTCTGATTTTTGGGAGGTATATTTGTGTCAAGTGTGGTAAAGCTGCACCTTAGCAATCTCATGGTAGTAGCAGGAAAGCCAATCCTTCCTTTTTGTTCCTACCTTTACCTTAACCTGGTATCACTTTGCTTCCTTTCTTGCACAGATAGAAGACATGCTATTATCATTCTCACGCTACAGGGTACATGGTGGAATCACTACTCTACCTACCGTGAGTAGAAACAGACTACCAATTTATTGGACTTTTTCTGTTCTGGGTTTTTCTGGATGCTCAGTGGAATTTAACAATATGAGATGACATTTTCAACACAATCCAACGTCTTAGGGCAGACCAAGTCCAGGGTTGGAGAAGTGCAGTGGTTTACTTAAGATTTGTAGGCTGAGTTTTAAAGAGGAATAAAGATTAATGTAGTAATATGTGGCACTTCGAAGCCTGGAAGCAAAACTACCCTGATGTCTCTACTATGAATCCTAATTATGTTCTAGTATGAACAAATGCAATTATAAACTGTATCACAGATAAAAGAATTTTGGTTGTTTTTCTTCCCTATTTTCATTCTTTTAATCTTCTGATTTACCATTTCCATGTGCTTGTCTTATTTCAGACCTTGAGTAGCACCTGGCACAATTTAAAATCAAGGCATGACCTTTTGGGGCAGCAGCAGGAGAAGTGACAGGCATCTTCAGTGATCTGCAAGATCCCATATGCATCTGACTGCCTCAGGTGCATTGCAGAGTTAACTTGGCTGCATTGCTTCCAGTTCTGGTTTAGCAAAGGGATCCACTCATTCGAGTACATGCCTCTCCCTGGCATTTTATACCAATGGCAACTCTGAAATATTTGTCTGTCAAATTGCTCTGAGGAGCTTGTGTTGATGCTAATCATTTAAATGCACCATTCCAGACTCCTGCAATTGCAACTTTTCCTTTTCTTTTAAAGTTCTGTGGTAACATCTATATATTGCAGATATTTACTCATGAAAAATGCACAATAGCTGTAGTCGTTAAATAGGTTCAACCTTGTGGTTGATTATTTTTTTACCTAAAAGTACTTCTCAAAATGAATCAGCTCAAATTAGCAGCAAATATAATGCTTTGTGAGAAGCAGAGTAAACAAATTTTCATTGCCTTTTCCCCGCTTTGTTAACCTGTGCAGAACACTCATCTTTCTAGCCATTTGTTATCAGATCCCTTTTTTCTTTTCTTTTTTCTTTTTCTTTTTTTTTTTTCTTTTAATGAGAATTAATTTAGATTCAAACCAAAGAAACAAATTACGAGATGGACATGATTTGTACTGAAGTAAAGACTTTGAAATACACTTGGCTGTGACAACATATTAAAGTGAAACCATACTATTTCAGAAATCTTCCATCTGAGGATTATAGTTTTTAGGAGTGAAAGATGGTCGGGTAGCCTAGAAATGAACAAGATAGTACTCACTGAACATGGAGTGGACTGCTTCTATTTTAGCACTGAAAGAAGGCTTGTGTGCTTACAAACTGGCTCATTTTCTCTTGACTGTATTGATTACTCCACTAAAATATTTCTTCCTGCCTATTTTGCTTCTTTTATTGTACACATTGACAATAAGCAGATTTCTACTGAAAGAGTCAATAGACTGAAATTAAGAAGTCCTTTTAAATCCGTTGAAATTATTACATCAGTGTGCACAGGATTTTGGCCTTTTACCCTTTATATTTCAAATAATTTCCAATTTAAGTTTTGATTATGTCATTCTAGCTAAACATGTATTAGAAAAATTAAATTACACCATTACAACCAAACCAAGTTTTAAAAGAATCATTCCAAATAAACAAGAAATATCTTAAACTTCTGTGTTAGCTTTTTTTTAATTAATCTAACCTGCAAAATTCCATAATTTGATATGCCATAACTTCACATAGGCAATTCTGACCACCCAGGGTAGAGCAACTTATTACAAAGATAAGACAAAAATTCCAGACTTGAAGAGGATGATGTAATACACAGGTTAGAGAAGTGGCCAAAATCTAAGTTTTCAGATATAAACCCCTCTTTCCTGTGTGGTATGAGATTTATAGTAGTTTGGCATCCCACATGAATAACCTCATGCATTCTCTTTATTGACTCAAGCTTGATGCCAAATACCATTGTAACACACTTTGTAGAGTCAATCAGCTAAGGAAGAAGGTGATGGATGATGGAATGAAAACACCAGAGAAAGAGGAGGAATATAGAAGAAAAGAAAGTGCTTTCTAGTTATTTAGCATAGAAAGGCTTTCCTTCTGGGACGGGTGCTTAGACTCCATGGCAATACATGCAGGGTGAGAACCCCAAATAGGTGACTGCTCAGGTGGCTGAAAGCCTTGCCTGCCTTTGTGTGCCACCCTATTGCATTTCTCCACAACGTTTCTCCTTTTCTTCCTCCTTTGCAGTTTTATTTAATTTCCTCTTTCCTCTTGGCTTTTTCAGCTTTTCACACCTTCTCAAGGCTGGTGGAAAACAATCCTATTAAAACTACCTGCAACCTGTGTTTCTTTATGTCTTTCCCTGCAAAGACCTGTACCTACCTTTCGTGCATCCCTACCCATAGGCTTCCCCCAGTCTCATGAAGCCATTTTCTGATCAGAAGGAGTGTCAGAAGACCACTACTCCTAGGTGCCAGATATGCTGGGCAATAGTAGGAACTCCCTTACTCCTTCATCTATGTACCCTCAATAACGGGATGTGATGATCACTTGATTTCAGGGAGGGAGGATCCAAATGCATCTTAGCCACTGCCTTAACTGTGACTTTAGTCTGGTTCCACCTCTAATCTTCTACATCATCTTTGAAAATGCCCTGTAGGATCAGTCATGTAACAGTGTTTTTAGGTATATCTTGTTTCCCTTTGCATGTGTTTAGTAGATTCCACCTTATGATTGCAAATGCAGTGTGCCTTCAGATCAATTATATAGAAATTTCTATAAAATGTGATTTTAAAAGTATTACTAGTACTGAAATTTTAAAGATTAGGGCTCTTCTTGGTGATGCAGATCAGGAGGACAAGAGACAACAGGCATCAGCTAAAACAAGAGGTTCAGACTGGATATCTTCTTCATCTATGCATGTTTTCTTCCAGATATAGCTATCACCCTGCTATCAAACTTCTTGATGTGTCACTTTACTTCCATTTTCCTTAGTCTCTCTGTACACAAAGAAGGCATAATTATGGACCTCATTTCCTTTGGAGTGCTTCAGAGATCTGTGGGTAAAGTAAATCAGGTTATACCACCACATGCAATGAAAGGAAGAGGCAAGGCGGAAAATAACAGCAATACTTTCTACAAAAGTGTCAGCATGCCTTTGGGTTTAGGCTTTTTTTCCTTGTGTTTCTGCTTCCTGTCAGGAAGATTTCTCCTGCTGAACCATCAGACCTATGTGGTGATTTACAGTTTGTTAGAAAAGCTTTGTCTGAACTTTTGCAAAGCTTACATTACATGGTCTTCTGCCTCTCATGATACATAGAAATACAGTTGAGGTTAAAACAAACTGAATTTGAAATTACATACAAGTGTCACACGTGCACAATTATATGTATCCCACACAGCTCATGTTCAACAAACTGCTAGCTGAAAGAGAGGTATCTCCATGTTTGGATGTCTTCAAATGTGGAAACCGTCTTAACAAAATGCAATTAATTGGATTCTTCAAAATACAAAGCATGTAAATCTATGGCATGTATTATATATAACTGACTGGGTGGTCAGTCTCCTTCTTAAAACTGTATGGCTTTTGCCCATTATAGGGCAGAAGTTTGGAACTGTTGTATTTCCCCAAACCCACAATCAGATCAATTCTGCCTTAGCGAAAAATCCAGACTGGAGCAGCAAAAGGCTATGAAATACCAGCACACTTGTCCTCAGAACAGCAAAGTAGTAAAAAATTGAAATCAAATGGTATTTTCCCCTTTCTTCTTCTCTTTGCAAAAGCAACAGGAAGAGACTAAGTAAGGTGGAGACTGACTCCAGCCCACCAGTGAAGGGAAAGTTCCCAGGAAAACCCTAGATGGTGAGGTAAATTTGTTTATTTTTCCTAAGGACTCATTAGATAAAGAAGGTGAAATAAGAAACCGAGAGCTGGAAATATGACCACTAGTACAGTCAACAATTTCTGCTCTAGCTCAGGTTTTAAATAAGTTTTTCTGAGCTGTTTTAAGTAAGTCAAAGAACAACAGATGTCAGACGTTTTTAAGTAAGGAAGATGAAAAGGAGACATGAAGTAGAAACTTTTAAGCTCCAGACAGTAAAATGCTGGCATACGTTACTTAGGGGATCTGCAAGTCTTCAGCATTGCTTGTCTTGAAGAGCAGCTACCCGAGGATCTGTCAGGACTGGCAGTAAGTACTGCTTACCTGATGGAGAGGGCAATGGTTTGTAGGAAGGACTTTGGTCTCTTTTAGCTCCTTGTATAGCTGTGCTGTAGCACACATTCGGACAACCAAATGAGATTTCTGTTTTACCTTCTCAGGAATCCTGGTGAAATCGCTCAGTGAAATGTTTCTAGATAGTAATTTGGTAGAACTTCTGCCATGAACTTATAAATGGTGCATAAAATACTGTAGTGCTTATTAAGCAAGGCCTTTCATGCACATATATATATATACACACATATATTTAGACTGTGCTTTAAACTAGCATTTCTTTCAAAATTGTGTATTTAAATTACCTCTGACAAATAATAGCATTTGTAGCAAGATGCAGTGATGTTGCTGAGGGTGGTGTGGTGGGAGACATAGCTGCACCTAATAATGCATCTTGTGAGCCAAGATGAACCTTGCACTGGGCAATACTCTGGCGTGTGGAGGGGAGAGCAGCTGCCAGGGCTGTACACCCTCTGTTGCCTTCTAAATTCTTAGCTGTTTGGGGCCACGGTTAATAGAAGGACTCCAGATCTGCAGAAGACTACCTTAAGTACTACCAATTTTCTAAGCAATATTTGAGATTCAGATCCCTCAGTGGTCCATGAATTTGGGCTCCTCCACCTTCAGAATATTGCCTAAAGCCAGGCTGATGACTTTACACTCTTCTGCATGTCTTCAGTATACTGTAAAACCTCAAAGGGTTCAGTAACCAGTCCTCTCTTCCATACTGTCTACACAAATCTGTCCCCTGTGATGTGTTTGGAGGAAAGAATCAGTCTTCAGACTAACACATTTTCCCCTGGCACAATTATACAGTTTTGCTCATCTTCAAAACATATGAAATTGATTTTCCCTGATTAGATGGGAAAGTTTCTTGAAATTATTTAAACTCAGTACAACAATATGACACTTCTACTCCTCTCTGCCATCAAAACAGGAATGAAGATGTTAGTTTGGGGAGCAATCAGGCAATTTAAATTATTCAGATCTGAAAGTTTTAAGTTAGAACAGTTTTTCAAATTCATTTGTATCTGGATTACAACAGGCTCAACCCATGTCTGTCTAATGAAGCTCCTGCTGAAAATCTCAGCTGGAAATTCAGGGAATCAAGTCTATCCATCATCTCAAAGTCATGATTATTTAATAAGTAACACTCAGTGTTCAGTCAAGTCTTTAACTCATCATTCGAGTTACCATAGTTTAACCATACAGGCATCTTTTGGAAGAAGTCATGCTGAACGTTGCTTGATGAAGCTAAATCCCATTAGCAGAACAAACAGAACAAAAGTCTGTGTCCTGACACCACAATAAGGTATACTTTAATATTCACAAAGGATACAGGTGCAGATCTCTCATCACATATTGGAGCACATCCAAAGCCTCTAGGAAGAATATTAATAACCCCTTCTCTTGCATTTCTGTTGGAGGAATAGCTCAATTAGTTTCACTCTGCTGTCTTTCCCTTATCTATTATACATTTGAGTGGTTATATTTTGTTTCTGAAAGTGCACATGGAAAGATATGCGTTAACAAGGTAACAGAACACATGGGAGCATATGGGCACCCTATACCAAGCTTCTTGAGCTGACGAAGACCTCTATCCATTTGTGTATGTATGTGCACTCTTTGCCTTTCTGCCCTTTCCCCACCTTCTTTGCACTTTGAGCACTGTCAGATGGAAGTGGTTGGAAAGCCCAGGGTGCCAGGTGCAGGCACCCCAGTCAGCTTTATGTACCATACGCTTGGGTGGAATGAAATGAAAACACAATACAGGGAAGGATGACAAGGGTTAAAGGAAGGGGAGGCCTGAAATGGAGAGACGGGATGCTCCTGGGGAACATAAGCAATGCAGGAGACTGCAGCTCCAGTGAAAAAAAACAGGGGTGGGACCGGAGAAACAGTTAAATCTGGCAGGAGACACAGAGAAAGGTCACTTCTTTTTGAACTGTGCCCTGAACAATTTTATTTATTGTAATATATCTGTGGGCCTATAAAAGAATGGGTTGCCTGTTAGCCTTTTGCCTTTTGATTTCCACTCCTACTGAGTCATGAAGGAGACTTGGATGATTAACGACGCAGAATCATAATTTGTGGTATATGCACGTTCCCAAACACCTTCCAGAGTTCAGTGAGCAGGTCAATTAATAACACCTATCACCCCTTAAAAGTGGGTTAATCATCTATGGGGGATAATACTGTACATATTTCAAACTGTAATTACCTAACATGATGCTCTAACAAGGTTCATTTTCTATCACGCCATCTCCCATAAATGTTTCCCATGTGATATATATAACATGATTTGACTTTTGAAAATCTTATAGACTACCATTATCTCCTAGGATACATATTAAAAAAGAGACTAGAACACATGTAAAAATATCAAAAAAAATGTCTTTTAAGCTGGCCAGCTATATTCAGTTAATAAATGATGGCTTAAGTTAAAAAATAATCATAATAGCTGTCAGAAAAGGTTTATTGAGTTCTACATTAAAGTAGTGCAGAATTTCCTAGGCAGAAAAAAATATATCTTCCATTCAGCTTGAAAAAAATAAAAAGAACAACAAAAAACCAAACAACTTCACAACTTTGTGGTTTGCAGAAACAACACTAAAGAACTCCTTCTCCAAAACACAAGAGTATTCAATGGAGGCTACAGAAAAAAAATTATAACCATCTGTTATCAGCATAGAGCATATAACACAACCAAGGAATTCTGTTTCTAGGCAGAAGGAAGGGTACCATGCACTGCAATAACAAAATCACTACGCTCACTGGGAATGAATATTCTAAAAATCCTAAATATTCATTCTGAGGTAGCTTGGGTATGAGGCTAGGGATGTGCCTTGAGTCATCTCTCATTCCTGTTCAGAAAACACATTCCTAGGGAGTGAAACAGGCTGAAATGCTACTGAGACTGCTTGCATAGGGGTTGAGCCTTATTTGTGCTCTATTCTAGCAATTTCTCAGTCAGAGCTCTGAACTGACTATGGATTTATGATTTATGATTCAGTGTGGCTTAGCTTTATGTTTGTGTTTCTCTTCTGAACAGAATTGAATCAGGAACATCACCATCACTAATGGAGTTTCTCTTTTCCAAGGCTCCTGAGTTTGAGACAGACCCAAGTCTCTCAATTAATAATCCAGAGCTCTTCTACTTAGACCATCCTTTTTTCCTAGCAAGTGAACTCTCCCATCTTAAAGTACTGTAAGAATTGCAACAGTCTGAAAGTCTTCTTGTAGCACTCACATCTCAAATGTCTTTCTTCATTCCATGACTGTTGCATGTAAAATGCTGTTTCTTGGAACATAAGCCAGAAATTTCTTTCTTCCCTCAGAGGAGAATACTGCAACCTTTAGGCTCCTTCTGGGCCAAGAATTTCTTTTTTGATGGGTGGAAAAGGCCTCTGCTCAGAGCAGTTAGCAGCTTTCAGGAACATAAATCTTTAGGAGCAGGCTAGACATAGGCAGAAGCAGGGACAGAGTCTAGGACTCCTCCTTCTCACTTTGAGAGTCTCTAACTCACAAGTTGTTCTGTTCCCTTCTCCTCTACATGCTTTGAAAGAAGAGACAGGTATCTTGTTCAATTGTTTGAAGGAAAGATCAGAGGATCTACCTGCAGAAAACTCTGAACTGCAGCGTCCCTGTGAGCAGAAGTGTCTCCTTCAAATACAGAGAAAAGCTTCTGAGAGGGAGAATTTGAGACTTGTTACCCGCTCAATATGTAGAAACACCATTGGAAAGATCTTGATTGCTTTTTGTTCAGCTTGCTGGGACCTTACTTCATGGTATAAATCCCATTCTATAGAAAATTAAATCAGACACTAATATTTGGGGAAGGAAAAGGACAAGAGGCAAGGGAAGGGAAATTTGACTTTCATCCTTCCCATCTAATACTTTCTTCTCTCTCAGAGCTGTGATGGAGAGAGACACCTAGGGAAACATGTACTATACTATTTTAACAGCAACCACCAAAGTACCCACAATTAATAAACAAATTTTACTTTAAAAGCACATTCTTTGTGTTGCTGCTAAGGAAAGGTTGCAGGGAAGGTTAGTCCGCTTGAACCTGTGCTATATCCACCAAACCAATGAACATATCTCAGGTAGGTATTTCAAGATATCTAAAATGATTCTGGGCAAGTGATGCAAATACGTTAAGCTTCAGGTCTCCACTGACAGCCATCTCTTAGCTCACATGGTATGTTAGATATTGACTTTGACACATAATATGGACAGGAATGCAAACCCAACTGACTTGCTCAAGACAACAGAGAAAGTACATGACACAATAGGAGCTAAATTCTGTTGATTCACCAAATTATGTAGAGTATTAGAAAGAAAGGTTCCCACCTTGCCAACACACCACCTACCTCTAGCTATAATGAGTTGTGCGTGAATTAATGACTCTTATGGTTTTATTGGCTGATATTATCGGAGTAGATAACAGGAAGAATTTTTATATGAGAGTAGTGAAACACTGGCACAGTTTGTGCCGGGAAGTGGTAGATGCCCTGTCCCTGGGAACATTCAAGGTCAGGTTGGACAGGGCTCTGAGCAACGTCATCTAGTTGAAGATGTCCCCACTTGTTGCAGGAGTGTTAGACTAGATGGTCTTTGAAGGTCCCTTCTACCCAAACTATTCTATGATTCCATGTTTCCATGATTCTATGATTCTAAGATGGTAATAAAGAAGGTAGTTAAGATGCTAGCATTACCACAATGAAGCATGGTGGATGACATCATTAACATTCAAGGAAGATTGTTTTGTAGCAATTCAAGATGAAAAAATTAAATGGCGTAATTAATTTATTTTATTAAGCTGATTGTTTAAATAGTCGTTTATTGTTGAAGAAATAATACCTGATCACACAACAGTGTTACAGTGAAACAGCATCTTTGGTGTGTATCTTGGGGTTTATTATCCAAGAAAATATTTATGCTCTGAGTTTCCAAAATGGAAACAATTATTCACATACTTAACTTGAGGAATATTCTTGTGCTGGATCAGGGTCTAAACCCCTTTGGATTGAATGTGAGAATAAAATGAGAAAGAGTCTGATTCTATGATTCTAGGATGCTGTGATGTTCATGCTAGAGAGTGCAATGGTTTCTGTAATAACTGGGCTCCCACTTAGTGGGAGTAGTGGCAATTGGTTACAAAGGGCTGGCGTGAAAATCAAAATAAGCCATGTCGAGAAGCAGGGCATCGCCATCTGACAGAATCACACTTAGGATGAGCGTTTTGGTGTTATCTTAAGCACAACAACCAAGCGAATTACACACCTGCACTACCAAACTGGTACTGTTTTAAGCAGAGGCCAGCATTAAGCGCAGAGCAAACACCCACCCTGCAAGCCATCCTAAGAGGTAAACAGACTGGATCAAGGAGGCTGAATCCAAGCTGCTGAACAGCTTGCTTTGACATGCAGGGTCCTTCACTGTGAAAAGAAGATTCCTATTGGAATTGACAGCTTTCAAGTATCTCTAGTGCCTTTCCACCTAGGGAGGGGACTTAACCTTTGTATTGCTGTGACACCTTGAGAAGAAAGGCTCTGAAACTGGAAGGAGAGATCAGAGCAGAGAATACACTACTTATGTCAGTAAAAATGGCTGAGTAGAAGAGGGAAAAATTGTGCTCTTTGGGGGAAAACAAAACAAAACAAAGAAAACTTGAGCATATGGCTCCAAATCTGTGAGCATGCACACATTCCTATCTCTGCACTAGCAAATGGTCTTATTAGCACCCAAGGATGCTGCTGGTACACAGCACCTTTGCAGGTCTGGGTCCAGTTTGTAATGTTAGGATATAGCTTAAGTCATAGCCCATAAGCCATCTGGATAAGCTAATAAAATGCGTCTTTTGTTTGTTTGGTTGGTTGGTTTGTTTGTTTGGTTTTGTTTACATAGATTTAAACTGTTCCATTTATTGTTTGTAGTATCTTCACTATTTGGTCAGGGTGGAAAACTGAATCTTTGTGATTTCAAATACGTATTCATTTTACTTCATATTTACCTGTGTCCATTCAGTCTTCCTCCAAGGAATAAATGCCCATTGTTTCTCCTGGGATCTTTTTTCCCTCTTTATATGAAAATCTGATATTTTTCTATTGGCAGGTGTCATAGGTTGAATTGTGAATAGAGGTGATAAATGATTAGGTATATACATAGATATGCATGTGTGCATAGGCAATGTTCAGAGTTAGCTTTTGAACTCATAACAGGCAGAAGAATGGTACTTTTTAGCTACACTTGGTACAGGCTAGCTGTAAATTTTGGTAACACATAAACTAAACAAAAGTGGCTCTTCTTGAGTCCTCCAGTATATAAGGAGACATAAGACAGATCTATCAGTTTGGAGGCTGTTCGTGTGATGTGCTTCTGCACACAGATTGTTTAAATTGGGAAAGCTGAAGACTGGGTGCATGGAAAGAAAAGGTGGTGCCAAAATGAAAAAAAAAAAAAAAGAAAAGAAAAAAAGTAGTGTTCCTGAAAGGAAGAAACAGCCTCAGAAAGAAGGTGAAGATCCCGGTATGAGGAAAGATCCAGAAACTGAGGGGAGATCCTGGAGATCGGGGACGTGCATAGGGAGGAATGCTGGGTGTTGCCCAGGGACCTGGCCAGTGGCTTCTGAGATGTAACTGGAGGAGCAGCATGGATCTGGTGATCTCAGCACTGTCAGTGGAGTTAGCAAGTGAGCATGTGAGGTAGTCCACTTGGGTCAAACCCACATCTCACTGGTTCTTACATAAACTCTGAGGTCTGGATCCCTTACAGGTTGTCACTCACTTCATCTTGCCTCTAGCAGGAGGGAGACTGTGATGCCAGCTGTGATTCCTTGGTGTCACAGGAAAGCAGGTCCTACGAAAGCACTGCTTAACAGCTGGGGGTCTCATGAAAATGACATCACTGGGGAATTAACGGGTTGGTGGGAAGCATGAAAAGATTGTGTAACAGGACAAAAGTGATCTGCTAGCAGTAGCCATGGAAGTCAGGGCAAGTGTAACACAGGTGACCAGGTGAAGGGGCTGGGGCACAAGTGCTGTGGGGAGCGGCTGGGGGAGCTGGGGGGTCAGCCTGGAGAGGGGGGGCTGAGGGGAGACCTTCTGGCTCCCTGCAACCCCTTGAGAGGGGCTGGAGCCAGGGGGGCTGTCTCTTCTCCCAAGGAACAAGCAACAGGATGAGTGGAGATAGCCTCAAGTTGTGCCGGGGAACATTTAGATTGGATGTTACGAAAAATTTCTTCACTGAAAGGGTTATCAAGCCCCGAACCAGGCTGCCCAGGGAAGTGGTTGAGTCACCAACCTTGGAAGTATTTAAAAGCTTTGTAGGTATGGTGCTTAGGGATAGGGCTCAACGGTGGGCTTGGCAGTGTTAGGTTTCTGGTTCGACTTGACGATCTTAGCAGTCTTTTCCAATCTAAATGATTCTATGATTCTATAACTGAAAGAGAATTTAGGGCTCCCTTTTTGCTATATACATGTCCATAACATGGGGTTGTAAATACCCAGCGAAGGGACAGAAGAGGGGCAGTGAGCCTGGTCAGTCCTCCTCCACACCCCCAGACCTATCCTCACCCTAAATTTACACAGCAATTGAATACAACCAGAGTTCAGTTGGTGTATCCCCCTGCTAAATTTTACTAACCACAAACTGAGCATCTGGTGCTCAGTTTGGAGATGTAGGACAGGCTGACCTTCAGAGGACTGGCCACCTTGTCTACAGACAGTTCAAGGCAACCAGCTGAAAGTAGGTACTGACCTCAGAAATGGCTTTCTGATAAATGTGAGGAAGTTTGTTGGCTTGTGGGAAAGGAACAGCAATAGCCTGCAAGGTCTAATGAGTTGGCAGCCAAGCAGAGGGGTGAAAATCAGGCCAGATCCACGGCCAGCACAGCCTCTTGACAGCTGGGAAGAAAAAAATACTGCCGTTTTATACCTATGATTGGGTTATTTATGTGACATCCACCACACATTTCCACATGTTTGCACAGAATTATTTATCTTTTCCTTTACTCCTCTGTTCCTCACTGTTTAATATGACACCATATTGATTAGGTTTCCAGAGCATACCACTCCGGACATATTTATACGGCTGTTTCAAATGATTTACAATAACTAATGTTGTAACAGGAATATAATTTTGGAAATATAATATCAGTCAATAGTTGTAAAGGTTCTGCTAATGGCCAGAACTCCTTGTACCATGGGAATAAGTTGCCACTAACAACTTATCACCTGAAGGCCCTATCTTTAAGTTGATGTAAGCTGGCATAGGACCAAATTTCAGTGTTCAGCAGAGCTCTGCAGACTTATCTCAGCTGAAAGTCTATCTGTTCTAATTACCCTGATAGTAAAGCTGGACAGAGCACAACCAAGGTCCCTGCAAAATAGCAAATGGGTCTGAAGCTTGTCATGGTGCAGGAAACCAAAGTTCCTGTTTTCTCTCTTTCCAGGGAATTCCACCCCCCACCCCTAGTTGTCCCCCCACCACCTGAGACAGTTGGATCAACAAGTATTGATTTATTTCTATGAAACATCAGCCCTCCAACAGGAGGAAGGGAGATTGAGCTTGTTTTAATCCAATGTGAAAATAAATTTTCTAGCAAGCTTTGAAATTTTGTAAGGAGGCTAATAAAACTATTAGTATTATGTTGTCCTAATTCTTGCATTACCTGGACACAGAACAGACACTAATGATTTTAGCTTTGCAAAAGACTTATCAGTCTTGATTTTCGCAAATTAAGGTTTGGGATTATCCAAAGTTAATGAAGGATTTTATACAAGAACCTGGAATGGCATACAGATCCAGTGCTTTTACCAAGAAGTGAATTCTCCTTGTAGGGATATCAGCGTAAGAAGGAATAGGTAGATAACTTAATTGGTAAAGTTTTATCTATGAAATCAACAAGATGACAAGAAGTATATTCTTTCTACTTGAATTGCAGATCATTTGTAAATATCAAGGCAATGCCATTTTTTTTTTTTTGCATAAACCTGCAATTTCTAGTTTGCAAAATTCACAAGAATGAATGAAGTCTAAATGAATGAAGTCTACAGTCTGTCAGAAAAGCAAATGATCAAAGCCTTGCTTTGTAGGCTCGTGGTTTTATTAATAAATGAAAAAAAACCTTGCAAACAACTCTTTAGCACTAATAGAACCCAATTGCTTTATCTCCAGATCTATTCGTAGATCTATTTGCGGCCTCTCAGTACATGCCTTGACAGTTGTAGAAAGAGCATCTTTGTTTTCCAAACTGGGGACAGTCTCTCTATTATGTAGGGACTTCTGTTTACCCAAAAGACTTTTTCACAAGAGGCAAAACCCCTCAAAACAGCAGTCTGGAATGGTTGCAGGATTTCAAAGCGATGGTTCAAGTGGCAGACCTTTTACTCCACAAATGTGACCTGCAAATATTATGGATAAATTTCACAAAATCTCAAGTTTCTGCAGAAGATTTGCATCAAGAGTAAAATCTTTAAGTCCATGTAAAGGAATAGCATTCATGGAAACCTGACTTTAAAAAAAAAAAAAAAAAAGTCCTTTTCTTATCATAACCTCTTTCATTCAGAACCAATTAACCCAATTGATTATAAATACTGATAACTATAAAATTTGACTTAGAATTCCATATGTAAGTTTTGCTGTCAATTGGTTAGAGGACTGGATGCATTCAGTAGCCTATAACAAGGTGATAAAGACCAAAAAGTTACCCAAGTGTGTAAAATACATTTAAAGAGTAGTGCACTCCTTGAAAAGGTCTGAAATTAGAAAGTGCCAGTTTCTTACAGGAATGTAAAAACTGAAGAAACTTTTGAGATTGGTAACATATTCAGACTAGCTAAATAAACCATGCAGCTCTTCAGGGTGTGTGTGAAATCCCTAACCTCTAATTTAAGATCAGATTTTAGATCAGATTCCCAAAAGGAAGAAACATTTTTCATATGTTTCTGTTTAAAATTTTTTTTTAAAAATAATATATTTCAATAGATGCATAGTATAGCCAGAACAAATACAAATTTTTAGAGGGAAACACAGGCTCAAAGATATACATGGAGGCAAAATAAATGCAAAATATTCAAAGATAAAACTTGAAAAATTCAAATAAAATTCAAGCAATGGAAATATAAAATATAGTGTGGAAGCAAATATATCAAAGCAATGCCTTGTTTTTAGACAGAGCTTCATTTATTTGTAAAGTAAATCCATTGTAAGAAAGCACCAAAAAACTAGTGCACACACACAGACACACACATACATATTGCAAAATGAAGATTTCAGAAGCAATGTGCATGAAGCACTTGAGATGATCAGGAGCACTCCCAGAAGATGTTACACCTCATCTATTCTTCAAGAGAGCTACCTACCGCAGT
The DNA here is from genome assembly GCF_015220075.1 of Falco rusticolus. NCBI lineage: Eukaryota > Metazoa > Chordata > Aves > Falconiformes > Falconidae > Falco > Falco rusticolus. The sequence goes on along the minus strand of NC_051210.1, from coordinate 79,308,124 downwards.
GACTAGAACAGTTCCTTAACCACTAGTGAATACCTTATGACTTTTAGGTTGAGCATTTGCACACAAATTATAATGACGGAAAAAAGTTCACTTGATTTTGTAGAGTCTACTCATAGACAAAAAATGTGACGATACTGAACACGCATGCAAAATGCAGTACATAAAAAATATAGTTCACACGCGAGCCTATGATGTGATGAACATTGAGGTGGAACGAAACCATAACCAAATAGATGTGAAGATATATAGAAAGAAATATAAGCTAGAACAAAAGCTAAAGGAAATAAAAATGCAACAAGCCAGTTAACCAAATTCCCATAAGGAGAACAAAATTATGAAAAAAGCTGGGAAATAAAAAAGGAAGAATAAGTTTCTGATATTAAAAGATTGAATGTATTTGTAAAACTAGATTTATGGTCCACAGCTGGCGTAGATTTGTTTTTGTATGCTAAAAAAAAAATTACTTACTAGTTCTGGGCTATTATTCCTATTACCCAGCAATAGTACTGTGCTAGAGAATACAGCTGAATGTGTAATCTCAGATATAAATTCTGTATTTGCTACCAGCTGTGGTAATGATAGATAACAGACCACAATTTGATTGCTGTGAGTTTAAATGTTTTGCAAGATGGTATGATATTAAACCTTATTTGGAGTCTTAGCCACAGTCTAAAGGTATACTGAAAAGTATTTCTAAAATATGTTAAAAGGATGCTTTAAAAGGCTTAGGAGTCAAGTTCTGATCCCTATTTGACACCATTAAATTGCAAGGCACATCCTGTAAAAATCTGTGAGCTAGAATATTAAGAGAAAGGTAGAACTTGGGCTTCTCTGTCATGACATCATTTATGTTAAAAATAGGGATGCTGAATATTCTTCTAAAAATCAAAACAGATAGAAGATCACGTGAATGAAAATCTTCCAGCTGCTAGACTGCAGATTTGCTTTGATGAGGGGAGCAGAAAACAAATGTATAAAAGTAAGAGAACACACATAAATTGATTTCTAAGACAAGGAAAGGAAAGGAGTTTCCAAAATACAACACAGAAGAGATGCTGAAGAAACCAGAGGAACAGGCAGTGTCAAGGGAAAAGATGGTACAGAGCATTGCAGCAGCTGAATTCATGAAATGTTTCTCTAGGAGAAGATTACCAGCTCAGAAAATGACTGAGAAATATTGATGCATGCTAGTATTACTAATATCTATTTTCTCATTGAAGAATGGCAATAAAAGAGGAAAGGGGCCCTTGAAGAGGATTAGGTTACAATATACCAACCCCTGGAATACATCGGTCTATATCCAGGTTAGCTGTTCAAGTGAGTGGTTATTAGCGACCTGAAAACATACCGATACAAAAGAAACACATTCAGACATAAAGACACTTTTTGCTGTTACTCTCCGATATCAAGAGCACAAGAACCTTTAATGTAGTCTCTATGGAAAATTCCTATGTACTTTTAATAAATAGTTCTGTTGAACTGTTGAATGTATATGTAAAATTACAGTGAGTGTTTGTGTATTTCTCCATCCTCATGTACAAATTTTATTCCCACACATGTAGAGGTTATATATATTTAAGCCACAATAGCTTTGGGATATTAGGAAATGGAACGAAGTTGACCAAACCCTAAAAATATTAATAAATATTAATAATCAAATAAATATATTTTTCACTGAAAATGGAAATTTAATGTTGAATTCAACTAAGTCAAGTTACACTTCTATCTGAGCTCTAAGAAAACTATAGGTATAGGGATTACTTGGAGGGATTTTTCGGCGAGGTGGACTGGGTTAATTATGTTCAAGTAAAATTCAAGGTTAAGAAAAAAGTTGAGAAAAAAGTTAACCATTTAAAATATAGTTGAATGTTGTTGTTAAGGAAAATAATTGCTATTTATACAATTTTGTTAATACATACCTCATGCTATATACAGAAACAGACTTTTCCTCTTTCCTACATTGCAGTGTCTGTTAATCTACATGAAGAAATTCTTAATCCGCTTGAAATGTTTTCAAGTAATAGATGGAAAATGAAATAGCAGGATGTTGCTCTGTCCAAATGTTGTTCACAAAAATTTCTCAAGTAATCTTGTAACTTCCAGTATGAATACATCACCATTTAGATAATTCAATCAATGTAACACATACATACACAGCCCCAAAAATCAGAAAAGAAAAAAAGAAACAAAAAAGGAGGGGTTCATCCAAAACCTACTGAAATCTTTGGAATCTTCTTACTAACCTTAACTTGTTTTGTGTCAGACCTCTAAATGTTCAATGCAAATTCTTAGATTCAAAAATACAGTTTGCATATAAAAAGAAATTAAACATTATTAGGAGAGCTCAGCTCAGCAAGAAAAGAGGACATCAGGGCACATTATCAAATCGATAGCATCGGGGAGGTTAATCACTTGCTTTAATTATTTGCCTAATGCATGAGGAGAGAAAACTGTTAAAAATGGCTTTTGCCAAACATTGTACACAGTTAACTCGCATCTTACACCATTAAACACTTGCAGATGCAAAGAGAAATACTACCTCATTCTTACAGAGCACTTTTCATCAAGATATCTCAAAAGTGCTTTAAAAATGATATAACATCATCCATTCCACTGCTAGAAATAGAGGCATGGAGAAGTGATTCACAACACACAGAAACCCTGGAAGAAAATCAAGATTACCTTTTCACCCAGTTAATGCTCAATCCTGTAGGCTGCATTGCTTCACTGAGCCAATGCGTTCCATTTCTTAAGAAATCAGAAAGAAAAAAGTGATGGGAGGCAAGTATAAAGAATGACTACAATAAATAAACCAAGCAGATGCTGTAGCTGTTTGCAAAGCAGCTGTTAAAAGGCTGTTTCCGAATGTAAAGGGCCAGTTCCCAGCAAGGCACACTGGAAAAACCTAACATTGCAGCAAAGTGCAAGCTTTCCTATGAAGAGCAAATCTTTTCTTGGGAGTGTGAGTGTCCGGAACATATGTTCAGTCTATATCAGGGCATTACAATAAAGGTTATACTTTAAAAGGTCTTAGTCAGACAGTTTAATGTCCACTTTAACCCCTGGGCTTAGCCAAAGGAGAATACAGGCACATCTGAGAATTCTAAGGTTTAATTAATATCCCTGATTTAAGAGTCTCGCAGACCCCATCAGACGAAAGCACCAGATACAGGGATGAAGCTGGAAATTAGCTTGCATGTGTCTTTATTGATCTTGCCTAGAAAGATTGATGTGCAGATGCTGATCTTATCTTCAGAAACAGAGAGAGGCTGATAGCAGTCCTGAGGAACTCAGCCCAAACGGTGTTACCTGGTACTTCATAGCTCAGGTTCAAGCTTGATATAAACCCATGCATGCAAGTGATCTAATTATGCATGCAAATACCTTGTTAGTGCTCCAGCTGATTATTTGCCTGTGTAATTCCTGCAGTAAAGAGAACATAGTATACCCAAGCATTTTCATACATGCAGTTCTAAAAGGCTGAAGCTCATCAAGCAAACAAATTCTTCTCTAAGGACGATAAAACAGAAGAACAGCAGAAGCAGCAGCTGTATCATCACCCAGTGGGGGCAAGGGCCACCTGCTCCGAAAGGCCAGAGACCTCGCAATTAAGGCAAAATCTGCTCAGAGGGCAGGGAAAGTTTCTTCTTGATTCTCAGTAGTTAAAAGCTGGTGCACACCAAGGAGCGCAAGAGCTTTGACCCTTCCAGAACTCTGAATATTTTATCTAAATACATGCCAGATCCTCTGTAATCCTCCAAAATTCTTGGCTTTAATAATAGACCTGGGAATTATTGCCACCGATTTCAGAGCACTGTATGGAAATACATGTTCTTTAACATATTTTAGATTCTAAGTCTACCTTTGGAGGATATCCCCTTAATCTCATGTTAAAGAGGAAAGCAGAATGGATATGCAGGCAAAGACCTGAATTGTCTCTACATTTTGGAGAATGTTCGGGAATGCAGCCTTGACCCTAATTCAGGTTTCTACATTTTAATTAGCAGTTCATACCCCTGATTCATGCCCCAAGGATATCTTTTTCATTTAGAAAAGAGGTGGATAGAGATATGTATAGCTTGCAGAGGCCCTGTTTCAGCTCAGTTTTCTACAGATTGTTTAAGGAATCATTGCAAGGATTACATTCTTTTAATTATTTCTCAGATTGATTTCTACTGAAGTTCAGAGACGGTGGCTGCTCTGTATTCATCATCTTTATAAGTGGGGAAATAATAAACGATGAAATAACAAACAGTGAAACGCTCCTTTGTCACAGTTTCATTGTTCATCGCAGCTGTTTTTTTCACCTTGCACACAGCAGGTATCAATAATTGTGTCCGAGTGAAAGCACTCCTGTAAAAGTTTACGTACCTCATACCACTAGCAATAGATCACTTTTAAGTATCTTTAGAGTCTCCCTCCCTATTTCATGATCCTGGTTGTTACCTTTATTTCAATAAAGAAGATTCATTCAAACAAAAAGGAACACACCTTAGGCAACTCATAGTACAGCTCATGAAGGAGGGGGGAATTTGAGTGTAAATACCTTGCCAGCATTTACAAATAGACCTCACATATAAACCAAAAGCCAAAGTCTAAATTTTAAAGAACTTTGTAGCGTTTTAGGAGATAAATTCCCATTTTGTGGAATTAGACACTTGGTGCTGTAAAATGTTTACATTTCAGCCCCTGGTCACATGGAGAAAACTTCAAACCCTGGGGTTAGACCTGTGTAGCTACAGTGCACACAGATTTACTGGAAGGAGGTGTACAATACCCAGACCATAAATTAACATGATCAGTATCATGTGCCCTGATCCCAACCACACAGAGCATTTCCATCATGGCCATGAGTCATCTATATGGTGCCTGGCAGATTTAGGTCCTTCAGCACAGTGACTACACCCAGGGCAAGGGGAGCAGCCTCCATCTGATGCCAATGTGGGGCCAGGAGCAGGTCGCAGATGCCTGGCTCAGGCTTGCAGGCCACCATCTCCCTCTGCTCTGGGTTCAGAGCTCAGACTCAGACTCATTCTTCAAGGACAGGTGACCTGGTTGAGGACAGGGCTTTTATTTTCAAACAGGGCTTCTGGAGAAAATGGTGCAGACAGCTGTAGATAGATGTCAAAGATCCCCAGGAGAGGAATAGATCACAGTTTTGCGTCTGTGAGTTAAGGAGAGCCAGACTGTCAGCTTCTTTACCGCAGGAGACTGAACTAAAAGGCTCTGGCTCTGTCTAAAGAGGGGGCAACCACCAACCCCTTGCTGAAACTGCACAGCAAGGAAGGACAGTAGAAACCATTGAGCTAGAGGGAGATGAAGAACCCAAGTATGAGTGTGAGCGTTGAGGCAAGTTTGCTCTATTTGTCATCTTACCCATCCACCTCATTTTTGAATGTTTTCTTGGAAGTAAGAACGTGTAGAAAAGCAAACGTAGAAAGACAGAGGAATTGCACCCCCAAAAGGAGCCCAGCATTTCAGAGGAGATGGATCTCTGCCTGGAAGTGAAAACAAGGTAGGTGTATCTATCACCAAATGCATCTTGCCAGTGGACCAGAAAGTGCTACTGGGATCTCTCAGGAAAGGGAGGGGAGTATCATCTATGCAAACATGCAGACACCATAAGAAATTCTAATATGCTCAAGAGCTGTGGGAAACAAATCCAGTCTATTTAGAGCAAATGTATATTTGTAGAAGATGATGACATTATTTCAAATTCAGCAGGTTCAGAAGTTTTAAGGGTTTTTTTAACCATTCTTTGCCAGCTTTGCTGAAGCTATGGCAAAATTATTGATAACACTCCTGATAATTTTATTTTAAATCTAAAAAACCACAAAACCCTGCCAGCAAGTTTAATACTCCACAGAGACATTACTTTCTTCTGGGGGTGATAGCTAAAATGCAATATGTTGATGACTGTAAAAGTGATGCATTGCCTCAGGGAACAGAATGGTCTATATTGATAGTAGAGATTTGGACATAGGAAATTTGAACATGTATTTTGCTTTTATTTTGGTTGTGTGTAGATGCAATAATGATGAGCATATTCCTCAGTGTCTCTGGTACTGTGCAGTTGCAACATAAACAATATGTATCACTCCAAATGGCTCAGAGGCCGTATTTTTAAAAGCGATATTATATTATTTAAAAATAATATTATCTGCTTCTACTATGGGAAAATGAGGCACAGCGAGGGTTAATTTTTCACCCACAAACCCAAAGACTGGCAGAAATGGAAACAAGATAGTTTTCCCATGCCTAGGACTAATAACTGTAAGATTATCCTCCTCTGTTTTCCTTATAACTTCATTTCTAAGCATATTATGAAAAATAAATGCTTGGGGTTTGTTTTGTTTTACATATTCTTTGATATAAGTAATAGTAAAATACATTTTTTCTAAGCCCACCTACAGCGTAGTGGTTTGTGTTTGCCATTCCTTTTAATGGAGTTGTTGGTGTGCTTCAGGAAAATGCTAGACTTCTTGGAAATCAATTGGTGCACTTGTCTTTAAGTGCATTTTTGTCCTTTGTTTTATCTTTATTTTGTTTCAAATGTTTTGAGTCTTTTCTGGCAGGCTTGCTGTTTTAGATTGTTCTTTGCTTCCTGTGGAAACTTCATGTAGTTTGTTTTGGTTCCTTTCTTTCCTTGCTTGTAATAAGAGGGTGTATGAATAGCTCAGTGAGACTTTTCCAGGTCTAATTTTTATGTCACATATGGAATTAAAATTGCATCCCACCAAAATAATTGTTAACTAGTCACTGCTTCAGCTCTATGCAGTAATAAACCTAGATATACTCATATTTTAGACCATGCCTTCCTGACAGCCATTAGGAGAAGCTATATATAAGAAGAAAAAGTGACATGCCAGTCCCTCCTGTCTAAATATGCATTGTGAACAGAGTCTCTTGTTTCCCCAGTGCACACAAGACTGATGAGCAGCCTGGGTTCAGACTGGTTAAAGGGGAGAAGTGAAAGAGTCTATAATCTATGGCTGAGATTGCCCAGTGGTATATACAGATCAAAAAAGATATATCCAATCTTCTGTGCCAAAGACAAATAGAAAAGAGGTGTAAAATCACTTTTGTCTATGGTAGACAAAATATTTTTCAAAAAAAACCAACAAACCAATTGACTATCTTTGATCACAGGTATATGAATGCAGAGAAAGTGGCAAAGTTAATTCTGTTTATTCTGGCAAGACTGTTAGAGCTTGCATGGGCACACAGGGGACAAAATATCTATTAGTGCAATACATGTATACATAATGAAAGCAAGAGATGTGTGGATGCCTCACAAAGAATAAGCCTTCTGCGTTGGAAAGAATGTGTCGTATCTCTGAGTTAAGAGTAATTAATATCAGAGAAGAGTTTGTACATTTACTTTTTAGTCAATCTTATTATCTGTGGCTTAAAGCAGATAAGATAATAGCCTGTCTCAAAGGCACACATATGATTTTAATCTAAAGAGGAAGATAAATACACTTAAATAGGCAATATTTCCCCTAACTTTAAAGAGCGCTATTTTTCTGCCTCTTTGACACTCAGGACTCACTTTAAATTTCAAGCCAAGCTTCTTGTTCTGGCTCACAGTCTAGGAACAGCCTGTCCTCCATATCCATAACCACGGCATGATTTCCACTTCACTGTGATGCAGTTTTATTAGCCCATGTGAGCTGCAGCGTGTTTCAGTGGTGTGAACACTTCAAAGACTATTATACTGAAGAACAATGGATGCTAGAAGGTATAAATCATGATATATTCCCGTGTGGTCAAAGTGAGTTTTCAGAAGTTTTGGTAAGAGAGAGCACACCAAAAAAAAATTAGTTGACCATCTTTCAGCTGGATTTTTGGTTTGAGGGAGGTAGTTGTATTTCTCTGTGAAGTATTGCCATACACAAGCCCTTGCAAACATCCAATGGGAAAGTTTCCTGTGGAAGCAAAAGTCACTCCAGATTAACTTCTACATGCAGCTGCTTTCTTTCCCTGTGGAAAATAAAGTATAGTGGCTTGGTGCAGTTTAAAGGGTCTGCAGAATTTCTCTTGAGGACACTACTTTATGAGAAGTTTCTTCCTTTATACAATAAACAGTTTTTGTGACAGCAGAGCCACCTCCATTCCCTGCACCAGGCCTCTTCTGGGACTATAGCAGTGAAAAGGAAAAAAAGCTAGGGAAAGAGTGACCTATACTACATCCCGATGTGGGTCAAGTCTCATGACAAAACCATTCCTTCCCAGCTGTAAAGGGTTTTGCTTTACCTCAAAATTCTTGCCTGTGTCAAAAACTTTGCAAAACAAACCATATGCTTCTTCAGGACTTTCAGACATCTGAAAATCCCCCTCTCTCTTCTCAGAAACTCCATGCAAGCAATTCAAGCATCCTTTCTTCAAATATGTATCATGGCATCATTCCCCCAGCTGCAGAGTGAACAGTCGCGATGTGATGTACTTTACAGAAGTCAGTCAAACAAGAAAGAGAAAGAAAAAGAGAAAGAGGAAAAAAAGCAAAAGGTAAAAAAGAAAAAGAAAATAAAAAAGAAAAAGAGGAAATATATATATTTTGTAATTGCTTTAATTGAAACAGGGACTTACATAAACCTGTTTCCAAAGCACCCTCTCCTCAGGAGGAGAAACACACATTTCCCAGCCCCTTGTTTGTCACAAGAAGCAGAAGTGTCTAGCTGACCTCTGCCACCAAAGCCAAGAAAAACAAAAGTCTCAGAGTATTTTTCATCAGGGTCTAAAAGCAACCCACATTAAGCTATAGCTGAACGATTTACTCCGCGGGCAAGACATTTCCCTTAGCTCATTTGCTTCTCTGGATTATACTTAGTAACTCTCCTGTGAGTCCTTATTCCTCCTCTTCCCTATCCACTCCCAAGCTGGATTCCAGAGATACCAGTGGGCCCTGTCTGACCCTGGTGCACGGTTCCTGCTCCTTGCCCAGGACCAAGCCCCCATTTCTGCTGGGATGGGCTTCTTATCCTGAAAGAAGCTCAGATTGTTAGTTTTATTTCTGCTACATTTCCGTCAGGCACAGCTACTTCATCCCAGTAAGAATAAAAACATTTCACACTGTCTCCACGGAAAAGAATTTTCTGTGAGGTCAAGAAACCACAACAGAACTTTAAAAATTCACTTTAATTTACTTTTTCACTTATTTTTTTTTCCTTTTTACATGATTTGTTAGCAGGTAAACAGCAGTTCCAGTGTTGTCCATGGTGTCACAACATGGCATATTGATAGCCGCAGTGTGCAAAGTGATATGCCATAGCATGCTATGAAATAATATCGGCAGGAAAGGCTTGTACTAACATGTTTGTTGTTGACTGAAAATCTCAGTTTTCTAGATCAAAGAATTTCTTGTTTGTTGTCCTGGTTTTGGCTGGGACAGAGTTAATTTTCTTCGCAGTAGCTGGTGCAGGGCTGTGTTTTGGGTTTAGTATGAGAATATGTTGACAACACAGGGATGCTTTAGTTGTTGCTCAGTGGTGCCTACCCTGAGTCAAGGGCTTTTTGGTTTCCCGTGCTCTGCCCATGAGGAAGGGCACAAGGGGCCGGGAGGGGACACAGCTAGGACAGCTGACCCGAACTAGCCAAAGGGAAATTCCATAGCACAGAACATCGTGCTCAGTGTATAAACTGGGGGAGCTGGCTGGGGGGGTGACTGCTGCTGGGGGACTGGCTGGGCGTCAGTCAGCGGGGGGTGAGCAGTTGTACTGTGCATCACTTGTCTGTCTTGGGGGTTATTCTTCTCTCTTTGTTGTTTCCCTTTTCATTGCTATTATTATTAGTATTAATATATTTTACTTTATTTCAGTTATTAAACTGTTCTTCTCTCAACCCACGGGTTTTACCTTTTCCCGATTCTCCTTCCCATCCCATTGGCGGTGTAGAGTGAGCGAGCAGCTGTGTGGTACTTAGTTGCCTGCTGGGGTCAAACCCCAACATTTGTGTAGGAATAAAATTGTGACACTGAACAAGAAAAGGAATACACAGTTTGTGTGCTAATTAGGGAAAATAGCTGCTTTTTACGTTCACAGGATACAGAAGTATACTTGATTGATGGAAAGGCACAAAAAAGGCCTTGACAGATCCAGGCTGAGCATCTTTGGTGGACTCCTGAACTTTGCATCATATGATGATACCTCCTACAGCTCAAGGGAAGGATTTGGAGCTGTTCCACTGTTCAGAAAATAAATAAGAGTACATTTCTCCAGTGCAGTGATTAACATACTCACTGCAGGTGGGGCAAATCAGCTTTTCTTATTTTGGAATTTTTAATGCTTTGTACATTAAACACTCACATGGTAAAATGAAATAAGTATTCTTGAAGCAGGCACTGGCCCCAGAAGCCTCCCTGGGTGAGACTCCTCCAAGGCACCTGGGACCCAGTGATTTCTGTGCTTTTCTCTGTGCAGCAGAGAGCAGGAGGTCTAGAGTTTGCCCACTATAACCATGTGTTTAAGGAACTTTAGTGGAAGCATGTCTGAATCCAGAAAGAGAGCTGGGATGTGGATGCCATAAACCTTGCCTGTAACGCACATAAAAGCACTCTCACTCAAAGAAATGTGACCATAACCGCATTGTCCTGGGTTCTGATCCTGTCAGTTAACACTGATTTGAGAATGCTACTGGATCCTGTTGTTTGGTGGTGTAGAGCAAGGGAAGGTCTCAGGCTTGGATTGCCCTGTAAAATCCTGCTGAGTAATTCCCTTGGGGTCAACATGGGCTGTAAGGATCAAAAGGGTAAGGAGCTGGTCGGCTGTAGAAGTTTTAAGCTGGCTGAGAGGGCTTTTTGAATTGCTATTGTATTTAAAATGTCACCTAAATTCCTTGCAGGGTAGCTGCTTCTCGGCTCATCTTGCAGAAATGTGAGTATTTGGGGTCTAAACCAGAAACAAACCAAAAAGTGATTTTTTCCAAGTAGAAATTCAGTAACACCCCCCCACACTCATCAATAAAGGCAAGACACCTTCCACCCGTCTAACATGCCGTTATGGGCTTGCATGGTCTTATTTTTCCATAAAAGTAAGAAAACAGCAACAGCTTTATGTGCTTTTTTCCATCTGCCATTCCCTCTAATGCCAGATATGTCTTAATAATTCAGGACTGAGAACATCACCAGTACATCAGGCCTGGAAGGACCATGTATGGCTGAAAAGTTTGAACAGAGCCTCAAGAAGCCAATGCTTTGGTGTCATCACAAAGTACCAAATAGCTATTTTTTCCTATTTCTGTACAGAGTTCACCGTTTCCCTGCAGAGCAAGGCTGCTGACCTCTACACCCCTTGAGGGTAGGTGCAGAGGTAGTGCCGAGAGCCCCATTGCCTGCAGAATAAGCTGCAAATACCTCTTGGAAAACCCAATGTATCTGCTTAGGAGGTGATTTCTCTTTTAAATTAAGGACTATCAAATGAAGTAGATACTGGGGTTAATTCCCTACCATCTCAGTTGTCTACATCAGCTATGTGTGAGAAGGTAGTGTGGTCTGCAGTGAAGTGGAGGGTGCAGTGGACCATGCAAGAGGAGAAGGTTATACGGTCTGAGTGCATCCTGAGAGCTTGTAAGCAATGTGGCTCCTTTGAACATGGGGTCTTGGTTGGTGTCGCAGCCCCCGCTCTATAGTTGAGCAGTCCCAGAGGCACCCCATTGCAGGAGACAGCTTCTGAAGGTGGGAGCTTGCAAAGGGACAGAGTTGTGAGTCCCCTGCTGCGTGGATAGGGTTTGACCATGCTGGGAAAGGCCACAGTGGACATTTTGTCTTTGGGTTAGGAGTTTCATCTAACATTTTATATCACAGTCCCTCTGTGCTGTCGGTTCCTGCTGATACACTGAGGCCCCTATCTCTTTTCTCCCTGTTGTGCTTTTTAAGGGCTTTGGGGGAACAATTCCCCAGCCTGATAAAATAAACAAGTATGTCTCCTGGATCGTAAAAATGCTGAATCAATTACCAAAACTGTCTGGGAATCTTAAATGACTCTCTTAAAATATATTGTCAGATCTGTTCAGGAAGAAGTAAAGAAAGCAAATCTTTACTTGTAGTTAGCCCAGTGAGAAAATGCCTTCCCACACAAATCCTCCCATCTCTGCCTCCCTCCCTTCCCCCCTCTCTCTCTCTCTCTCTCTCTCTCTCTCTCTCTCTCTCTCTCTCTCATAGTGACACATTGTAGGAACTAACAACCTGAACAGCCGTAAACTATGGCAGTAACTTCCACCCACACACCTCATTAGGCCTTTAACACATTTTCCTTTGCCTTTCCCCAGCGCTACTAAGTGGCACAACTGTGAAGTTGCCCTTTCACATTATAATTGGAAGCAGTCAGTGGGTTTTATACTCTGTAATTTGGTAATTATATGGTCTGTCACTTACTGGACACTGGTCTGTCTGGTCATTTTGGTTTTTGGGTCTGTCCAGTAATTGTTAATCATCAAGGAGTCCTCAACAGCTCATATGCCTCTTCTGTCCACAGAACACCTTTATTTCTGCAGCTGTATTTTTTTCTGTCACTTTTTTTAGGTGTGAATGGAGAAACTATGACTTCTTCAGTGGAAACATTGATATTACATCCTGCCATGAGTTCAGAAGACCTGGCTAGATATTTTACCCCAGGTTTATGCCACTGGAATCCTGCAGCTGCCCACTTGGCATTATTCTGAATTTCCCTCCGTGGTGTGTCCAAGCTATCTGCCACGCTGCTGCTTATGTAGCAGTTTTAGGGAATATTTACAAAAGCTTAAGTGAGAGTTAGCAACTGGATTCCATTGACTTTTACTAGCAGTTGAGTGATGACTTGTTCTTTCAGTGTCCTGCATTTTCCTAACTGCTTGTTAACTCCAGCCATTTTAGATTGGGTTCTTATTTCGTGGAGCTAATCCCCTTTACACACCTTCTCCTAAAGAATGGTCTCATGGGCTAAGCAAAGACTACATAGTCAAAGTTTCCAATTTTTCATGCTGTTTTAATGTGCTCTATGAAGTAGTGTACATCATTAATCTATTCCTCAGAAAGATATAACACTTTTGGTTTATTGGTGAGATGAGGTTTAGCTGCCAGTGATTTTGGATGATGAGTACAAAGAAATTTGATACACAAAATTAGGAACCCAATGAGTTAAAGTAGTTGAGCACTTAAAAAAGTACAATTGATACTGACTGTGACAGGTTAAGACAGATAGATACTGTACTTAGCAAAATGTAAGTTAAGCAATAATAAAGGATTGAAAGGGTTAAAATCTGTGAAACTCACAGAAGGGCAAGTGGTGTGATAATGCTCATGTTTGTTCTTGGGGCTAGGAAAATAGTTGTTGTGATAGTTAAGTAACAATTGTGGCATAAATAAGAGTAATAAGAATATATACATATATATTTATTTATTTAATTTTGAGACATAATGTAGCTTTTTTAAAACTCAGGCAGATGCTTGTATTTTCCAGAAAAAGTGAAAACACAGAATGATCAAGGCACAGGGGTTAACATATCAGTACGGAGTGTAGGAGAGCACAGTTCCTTCATGTAGCTGCCTAGCATCCTACCCTGATAACATGGTGAGGTAGATTAATTTGGCGAACTTCTGCTCCTGCAGATGGATGGAACAGCTTAAGGGTGACTTAAAATTAGCCATTACAGTGATGAAACCTGAGCCTTCCTTGTAAATCTAGCCCTAGTTTTCTTTCTGTAACAGTTCCCTGTCTCTAATATAGGGCAAATGTTGTTGAGGCTTTCTCCAAGAAGTTTTGAAGGTGCTGCCTGGAAGAGACTTTCTGTGAGTATGAGAGTACCCAGCTGATTTCAGCTTTATTCAGGAAAGCAGAACATCTGTTCTGGTAAGCAAATAAAAACCCATCAAAGGTACCTCATTGCATTGTCCATTTTTTCGCCTAATTGGACCATATCACTAGGATATGGATTCTGGTGGTTGCTCAAGTCAGATGCAGTGCTGTTGGCTTCTGCCATGCTGCTTGCTTCTAGTGCTTATTTGTTTCACAGCTGAAAACCCATCAGTTCCACTTTTGACTATCAAATATAAGAGTTCCTAACACTCTTACATTCTCCTTGCCACTCCCTTTAGCCTCTTGTTTAGAAACTGCTGATTGGATATTAAAATAACAAGAAAGTGCTGCATATTATTAAAATCTTTTAATTATACAGATGTAAATGCCAAAAGCTTGTTTGGTTTTCTGCAGGGCAGAGTAATTGATACCCATCTGCAGGTTTATGCAAGCTGGGGAATTGGGGTTGGGCTCTCATGCTATCAAAGTATAATTAACGAGGTGGAGCTTCTTCAACTGTAAACATGTATAGAAACTTTAATATCTCCTTCTACTTGCAATGTTTTTACTTCGTAGCAATAAAACAATGTTTGCAAACTCTTGTAACAACTTCTACAGAGCTCCAGGAAGGAACAAGGGATACAGGAGGGCAGATAACTTGAAGAAGAGGTGTCAGCAAATCAGACTATATGCACATGACCAGAATGTTAAACTGTAGTTTCAGCTTCTGTGTTAATTGGTGCTGGAAAAGCACAGCCCCAGTGCAATTAATTTTTCTGCAGTGGAAGAGAGCTTTAAATCTCATAAATGCTGTGCAATGCAACTCCTAAAGGTATTCAGTTATTGCAACAAAATTGTATAGCTAACAATGCCAAGTGAAATGTAGAGGTCTGGAAATGACAACAGGGAAATCAAGTGCTGATATGTTGAGTCATACAGGTTACTGCAATCTGCAATTTACAGAATATGAATATCTACTGACTTCAGTGAGACTTAGCTGTCTTCTCATACTCTTCAACGGATTTTGAATCAAAACTTAAATAAAGGAAAGCAGACAAATTGGGAACGAATAAAGAATGCTTCAGAACCCTTTCTTTCTAATGTAAAAGTATCTTTGATGAAAAGATATCTTTGATAAAGGTGGAGGGCAACAAAACTGGAAAAAAAGGAAGAGGAAAAATATTTATGTTCTTCATTAACTTGTAAAACTGACAAGTGCAACTGGCTATCCCGGGAAAAAACCTTCTAGAGATGCAGGTGGAGAAATAAGGACAGAGAGTAAACAAAGCCTGTGAATGGAGTGACAGACAGAAGAAAGCCACTGACAGAATATATTAGTTATTTGTAATTGTCATGCGTGGATTTTCTTAATTATCTGGCCCTGGACAATGTCAAAGAAGACATAATGAAGAGGAAATGGCCACAGTTCAGTTGGGTACAGATGCACTTATTTAAAAACATATAATAGGAACAGATTGTGTTAGAAAAAATGGAAGTGTGAAGAACTGGGACTGTAACTCCTCAGATTATGCAGAAGATGTTTCACTTTTTCTCGTTAGAAGAGGATGTCATGTCCGGGTGTGTGTGGCTCTGATCTGACCCTGATGTTCTAGGATGACCCACTGCCAGTTACTGCATGCATACAAATTGAGTATTGGCAATTGCACACAAATATTAACACAAATCAAATTAAAAAGTCACAAAGTGCATGCCAACTTCCTCCTCTGTCTGTTTAATAACATTAGTAGAAGTAGGAATTAAGATGGATAGGATTTCTCTTTGAAGTTGTACTCTTTATTATTATTCTGCATATTACCATAGCCTTTAGCCACCCTGGTGATAGCCCATGAGCTCACTATTGTAGACACAGTATGAATATAGATTTAAAAACCTTTTCTTCCCTCCAGAAACTCATGATTGCTTTTCCTTCATGGAAGACCAATGAGAGAGGGAACAGGAACCACCCCAAAATTTTATTTGTGTGCATTGTTCCTGACCACACAGAGTTACCACAGAGCTGTGAAGCAAGGATCTGGGCTTTCAAAAATCCCTGTAGCTACTAGGAGGTTTTGCGAGGCCATATCCAAAACCTACAAAATTCAGTAGAAAGAGGAGTAGATTCAGAAAGCGCTTTCCAGTTACGAAAGGTATAAAAGAGTTTTTTGCTCTGTGCCGCAGACTCAGCAAGGTAGACATACTGGAAAGGTACGTCCTTAGCCGGGAGCCTGAGACATGCCTGCTAAGCTGCACAGACACCTCCTTGATGGTCCAAGGACAATCCCTGATAGGTACAAGACCAGGAAACTAACAGCAAACTGACCTTCCAGTATAAAACAGGATTCAGCAACAACTATTCTAGCAACTGATGTCCTACACCTGTATGTGTATCTACACTGAAATGATATAAAATTGACCTGTTACCTGCCCAGAATGAGCTTCACTGCAAAAGCTTTCCTGCACAAGATCTCCCTTACAGGCTGGACCCTGGAGGGGGACACCTGGCTGAATCCAGCCCCCACGGTGCAGCTCATGTTTGAAGTAAGACTTTTCTGTTGTTGATTAGCCCAGCTTCTGAGGTGGTTTGGTGTATGTTGTAGTGGTAACGTGTAACATAATATATTTATAGGCATGCACACAGTTAAAGGTTCATAAGCATGCATTTGCTTCACTAGTTGGAATTCTGTAAAAACTTGTGGTATACTTGTATTTGCTTTACCCTTGAAATATATATGCTTGGTTTTGTAGTAGTAATTTCATAGTGGCTTATAGTATAATATACACATACACAAACACACACATACATTTATATATATGTGTTTGTGTGTGTACATCTATCTATATTTGGGTTTACTAATACTTATTTTGTATAGTATTGTAACATATATATTACAATATGTAATAAAGAAATTCTCAGAAATCCAGCGTCTATTGTCTTTTTGTATTTATTGCAGAATCATGAGAACCTCACGGTCATGATCTTTATATATTCATGGGTTAGGTGAGCCTCATAGGTCACGTCCATGACGGCTACAGGTGTTACCAACAAATCTGTTACATACAGTGTCACCATCATATAGCACTTTTAACCTGTAGATCTCAGAGCAATTTACTGATGATGCTGTTACTGTCATTTACCCGTTTCAGACAGGGAAGCTATAATGTATAGCGATGAAGTGACTTGTCTCTGCTGACTTTGTCACAGAGATGATAGCAGAGATCAGATCTTTGCTGTCTTAGACTGGGGCTTGAAGACCACCAACTCCAAACCAAACATAACTTGTCAAGGCAACAGAGGATTCATGTGGCAGTGAATGATATACAACAAACAAAGAGGTTAATTTGAAATAATCTCTGACAAACTATTAGCTACCTTCCAAAACCAACTTTGAAAAGTTAAAGCCACTCTCATGTCCTTCTAGGATGCTTAGTATAAAACAAACTGTTTCTTGCAGCTTCTGGAAAATTCTTGCTAGCTTCTTCTTGGACCCTGGCTTTCCAATTCCTGCTATCACTTGGCATTTTCCTTTCGACCAAAAAATACTTTTGATGAAAGCCCTCAGAGATGTTTCATTCAGCCCTATATCTTCTCTGGAACACATGGTATAATCTGGATTGTTCCCAGGCTGAAGTCTGGATTGACTCACCAGCAACAACTATTGTAGATACCCAAGGTGTGACTGATCTCTGAAACTAAAACATGGGAAGAGGAAGAGGAGATCTCAAGGAATCATCAGCTGCCTAAATGTCCTGTCAATTGTTCAAGCCTAAATAAAGATAAAATTATGGTGTTGCATAGAAGTTATGAGTCCAAACTAGTGTCCATACTTTGAAGTTCTATGGAAATTTTTGACCCAGATGGGAAAGAGTTCTAAATACATCAGGCAGTTGAGGCTATTAATATCCTTGAACTGAAGCAGAAGAAACATTACAAGCTAGGCAGGCAAATCAAAATCCAGTCTCCTGCTCCCTCATTCATTCTCCTTTCTGCTTTTCCAGTCATACAGGTTTGATTTCAATACATCTAGAGGGAAGACCATTGAACCAGTAAATTTTACTTCAATTCCAGCTCATCTGTGACTGAAACTGTTTTGGTTTAGCTCCAGTTCACACCAGTCAGAAACTGCTAACCTTGAACTAGTTAGCAATTGTTCCTCTTGAAAAATACATTTAAAAATGAGAAGTCTATATGATGAAGGTATCGCTAGAGACCACAAACCCCATCAGGAAGGCACTTCAGGCTCGTTTGCCCTGGTCATCTGTCTCAGTCCAACCAATGTTTGTGTTCCCAGTAGTGCCAGCCATTCTACTGCTTGCTTAATTTAAGGAATTTAAGAGAAACTGAGCTGTTGAGCTCAGATCCCGATTGTACCAGAGCAAAGTAAAGGCAGTAGGAGATGGATTTTAATGACTGAAGGGGGTCACAGGTTTTCAACCACATGCACCACTGAAAATATATTTAGCACAGAATCAGAAGGACGTGTGTCTTTCTGTATAATGAAGTATGAGGCTGGCTGAGAGGGAAGCTGCAACACACAGCCTTGGTGGGCTGTAGGGGAGTAAGAGCAATAACAACACCAAGTCCTCTGACGTGGCAGAATCACAGATCTTTCCAAGACCACTGCCTGGTGGTAATGGTAGGGGGATTCAATTTGGTTTTGAGCCCATTCAATTCTGGCTTAAGTTTAACAGATAATTTGAATAATTGCTCCAATTAAGGTCCAATATAGGGAAAAATAAGGGTTTGAACCCATTTTCATTTTGGTTCTGGGTTCAGTTTGTTTGCCATCTTGGAGTCCCACTTGAGCATTTTACTGGATGAGGACAAGATGAGACCACTCAGGTTTGCGTTGGAGGCGAGACCCTGGATCTGGCTGGTTACGGAGCATCACCAGAGGGGCTGGGGTCTGGTAGTGCTTTGAGACAAGTGCCTGAGCACAGCCCGAACCACTGTTAGCATCACTAAGGGGTGTTTTAGTGTCTGGTAGCTGTAAGAACAGAATAAGGAAAATGGGGCAGGCACTTACCTGCACCTCATTTCTCCTTCTGGACTGAGCCCTTCTTAGGCTTGTGGGACAGCAGTGAAAGGTATCTTTCTGCACCAGAATATATAGTGAAATTATTGAGAAAACTAGGCATGGAAACTAAGACACTCAACACCAAGTTCATTCAGTAGGATTTCTGGGAGTTTGCTGCGCGTCTATCCCCATGTTGCTGCTTAATGCAGCTGGTTAAGGAGGAAAGGCTTTTCTCATCACCGCCAAGTCCCATGCCATCATGTTGCCCAGCTGCTCCAGGCCAAGTGTCTTAACCACGTGGCATCTCTGCCTCTACTTCTGTTCAGTGCCTTCCCGCATTCTTCCACTTTTCATTTCCAACTTCCACAGCATTGTTTACTGCACTGCCAATGCCAAATAGGATTAAACCTGATAAAGAGAAGCAGATGCATTACATCTGGCAGAAAGCAAAAGATCAGCGTTTGGCACAAGGGTTTATTGTTTGTGACAAGGCTTTGGAATGTAATTAATTTTGCAAAGCTATGCCAGTGAATGCCATTCAAACTCACCAGATGTGCCAGAGAGGGAGATGCCAACTCTTTTTCCAAGAGGACGGCTTGATGCCTGCTGACTCTCATTTGTGCAGCTCCATGGGTGCCGAATAAAATAATGTCTCTTTGGATGGCAACAAAGAACAGGCTATTCTCTGCAGAGCTACTGCATATGCAATAACAAAAGGGGTTTTTCTCTTGGTGATGGTGTAGTTTTTCTGGGTGAATGTGTTTTCATTTATTTATTTATTTATTTAGAGTCTTTGTCTACAATCAAAATCTATGCAAAACCAGCACTGGTCTGAAGTCAGAAGCAGGCAAGCACACAGGCGCTTGCAGACTAAAGAACCTGTACATCCACAAAAATAATTGCTCATGCAGAATGGGAAACATGAGTTAAAATGCAATTTCCTCATAATATGGCTTTATATCCAATTTTTACTCAATGGGAAAACTTCTCCAGATGCACATCTTGCTTCTGGCAAGGGGGGAAGTGTGATTTTTTTCTCTTTTTCTTTCCCCAGTAAACTTCACTACAGCACAGATGGAATGATACAGGACACGATATGCAATAACAGGCAGCTGTTAGTGTTTCATTTTACTGGGATTTCAAGTTTCTGTAAAGCCAGCAGCAAAGGTGACAGGCTTTTAATGGGGTAGGTATTTTATTCGTGCCAACTAGTGGCTGCTGTTAACACAAAGTCCATCTTCTGCACTTGGCTCTGGGTGTCTGTGGGAGAAGGCTGAGGGAACCAGGTCAAGATGAAGGTGTGTGGGAGAAAGAGGCACACATACCAAAAAAGCTAGAGTCCAAGAAAATCAGCCCTCCATAATATGAAGAAGTTATTCCCAAATAAACTCCACTGTAGCACATTAGCATAATTTTTCTACCACAGCTCATGCTTCTGGCCTGCCAATCTTCTGCCTTCTGCACACATCTTCTGCCTTACTCTCCTGCACAAGAACTGTGAGTTTCTGCCAAAGGGATGTTTGACATGAGTGGAGACAAAGAGGCAGCAGGGATGGCAAAGCAGCTCTCCCGTTGCTTCCCTTCCCAGCCCCTACATATCTCCTGGTGTATACCACAACTGTAGGACCAGCTTTGATGAACATCAGCAGGTCCCACTGCATATAGAGCTATAGGTTTCTTCCCATCCTTCAGTTTTCTGCATCTAGGAAGTAACAAAAATGTTCTTTCCCACTGGTAAGGGTTGAAGTAAGTTCAGAAGATGTTTAGGACAGAAGAAAATCCTCAGGACGTTCAGCTAATGTTCAGGGTGAGAAGTGACAAGACAGTCACAGGGCTGCAAAAAAATCTGAACTATGGTAACATGTACAAGGCAGAGTAAATTAATCCATAGCCATGAGACCTTCCCACATAGCTCCCTTGCATTATAAACCTATCCCAAATTCTTACTTGCAGCAGCAGGTGCATGCCTCCACCTCATTCTTCCCCATTAGGTAATTAGACATTGAGTAGGTAGACACGTTACAGTTTAGGCCACATTAATATTATATAAGGAATTATTCCTGCAGTAGAAAACACTGACTAGAATTCAGAAGACAGAAGGGACAGAAAGCCAAGCTATCTTCAATTGTCAAATGTATGCAAAATGAACTAAAGATTTTTGTACCTTCTAGGTATGACACAGGAGGCCAGCTCCTCAATACCTTTTTGTTTATACATGATGGCATTTTGGTAATTGAAGATGTTTTTTTTTTCCTTGAGCACTTTTAAATTCAGCAGAACTGATTGTACCAATGTGATTCTGCTCCCAGTCTCCCAGTGGTCCTGTACAGGCTCTTTCCAGTCCCTGAAAACCCTGCCTCAGCCTCCAGCCAAAACTTGGCAGCTTGATATTCTACAAGATGTGTTTTCCCTAGACTAATTTTTAAAGAGGCTTATCAATTTTAATTAAAATGCTGCCATCTTTATTGGTTCTTGCCGCTTGGACTACATGTAAGCAACAAAAATAACTCACCCTTTGCAACATGGAAATATAACGTGAAATCTGATGCCCTGCGATGATGGTGATAAAAAAAATGTTGTCTGATCATTTCTTTAATGTTTTAGAGTCTTCCTTTGTCCCAGTCATTGTTTATTTGGGACCTCTCCTCTAAAAATATTGGCATGAATTGATTTTGCTGAAGGAGAGTCCCACGGAAAATTGTGGCACAACCAGACCTACTGAAAAAAGCAATCATCGTACTCTAACATATGGACAGCAGTATCTTCCTCTGCAGCTTTCGAATGGCATAAATCTTCAGCCATAGTACTGTGATCATTTTGGGGCGTTAGATTTTGAGTGAAGAGTGGAAGAGTGGATCAACAGAACAATATCAAAGAGGACTATAGGAATGGCCTGAGATAGAAACCATGACCTATCAGAAAAGATAGGTGCACGTTAGGATGTTAGTTCAGAGAGGAAATTACAAGAAAGAATTGTGAGAACCTTAAGACATGAAAAAAGCAGTTGGAAAGAAGACAAGAATAAGCCATTTTCCATGTCTACTGAGGATAGGAGAGTCAGCCTGGTCTTAAATTTTAGGAAAGGAGATATAGCTCAGAGATGAGGAAAATGTTTCCAGCTGTTCAGGCAATGAGCACCAGAGAGACTGTGGGCCTCCGTTGCTGAAGGTTGTTACTAACTGGTTAGACAAATAGCTGCCATGAATGGTTTAGAAATAATTGGACCTAACTGAATAACCTCTTGAGACTTTTTCCAAAGCATGGATTTCCCCTGGATATACCTTCTTTCCCAGCCTGATCAGAAGAAGGTGGTAGGCATAAAGACTGCTTATATGAATGTATTTCATGTCATGGAAATATTTATTTATAACACGAGGACTTAGTCATTAGGCCAGACCAAAACTCATTTTAGCCCAGTATCCTGCATCTGACAGTGATCAGTAACAGATGTTTTGGGAGAAAATATAAGAAGCAGAACCAGTGTTGAGTGGTTGCTTGACTGGTACATCTTCCCAGCTCTCAGCAGCCCGCACTTTAGGGATTTTTGGAGACAGAGGAAGCACCCAGAGTTTGAAACCAGCGTCTTGGCACCATGTGTTACAAATCTTCTGAGACGTTCAGCCCAAAATAATGTGATAAAGATGATTAATATAACAGAATTAATAAAACATCTTTTTCTCATGAGATTATTTAAAGGTATCCCTAATTTCTGCTCCAGGAAAGCAGCTAAGGTTTTCAATACATTCCCACTGCCTGGTACCCATCAGAGGCCAGCTGGTACCCAGGATGTTTTCTACAGAGGAGTGAAAAAGCTGAGGAGAGCTGGGAAAGTGGTATTCAGTGTTTAGGAATTAAAAATTGTGACTTTCCAGCTATTTCTTCCACACAGTTCGGGACTTTGATAAAGCGTTCTAGAAGACATAGCTCAGATCCTTCAACTTGTCAATTTAAAGCTTTTAATGCTGTGTTTGAAATGAGCTTGGTCTCTTCATCTCAAGAAGTCTTGTTGATGATAAAGGCAGCAGTCACTGTGTGTGAAATGCCGGAGAAAAAACAAGGGGCTTGACTCATAGGCATGTAATTTCATGTTATTTTGTGTCTGTATCTTGGTTGTCCTCCAGCTGCCACACCAGGAGGGTGAAGACTTCCCATCGTTTCCCCATCATCTCTGTGAGCTCTGCAAAGATGTTCTGAAGTTATCTCAAGTGGCATTATAGAACTAACCTGTGGGCAGAGGAATTAAACCCACACAGTAAATGCTTCTTCCATGCTCATGTGTGATGAGCTTGTTGTCCCTGTGATCATGGACATGTTTGTTAGTCCAAGGATATTTTGAACACACTGATTTCCATTCATGCTAATTTGATGTATTGAACCCCTCCTACATACCTCATATACACAAGGGACTGAACTTACCCAGAGTGTCCTTTTGGTAATACCAGGCCAAAATAGAAATCCCATGGTGTACTTTCCTTACCTTTAACTGTTTGCAGTGCATGGACTTAATGCTGTTGGGGCTTACAGTGTCTGAACTCTCAGTAGCATGAATCGTTGGTTGAGGTAAAAGGCACGCAGAGGTGGTGTGAATCTGGATCACAAAACATTTTTTGTGGCAGAACTGAGGATTCAAGCAAAGTCCTTTTGTTCTTAGTCCCTTTAGGCCATGGGCCATACTTCCTCTCTGCAAGTAACAGTTTTTCCATTAAAGAGTCATTGAAGGTATTGAGGAAAGCAATTTTCACGTGCAGTATTTCTTTGTTGCAAGAATAGAAAGGAAAAGGGGGAAAAAAACCCCAACCCTGAAATCAATCCTCACCTTCCAGCTAATCTTTACAATGCCATTTTAGCATTTTATAGTGTATAAACAACACCTTGATGTTATTGCTCTGCCAGAAGGCTGATTACGACAGAAGGCAATAATAGGCCACACATATGCCAAAGTCCAACTGCTACTTCAGGCTTGGTTTTTATAGAAGGACACATTTTCACATTCTTCTTTATTGACTCCCCCTGTACCCCTCCCTCTATGTGCTGTTAAAGAAATGCCAACATAAAACTGGCTAAAAATAAAGCCAGTTGGGGCATATTTTTCATGTTATTGTAGGATAAATAAAGCTGTCTAGAGAAAGTATGCTATTAACCATGAATCATGGGGGAAGCATGGCTCTTACTTGACTAGTGTTGGAAGGTATAAAACATTCTTTAAAAACAACTCTAACCCTATTTTAGGAACTATATATATATAGGATTTTATTTTCAGGTACTTCCACAAAAATAATAAATGCAATATAAAAGAAAATTGATGTTAGAACCTGGGCCTAGAGTTTTGGAAAAAAAAATCCCAAGTTTTTATAGACTGTTTTCTGAGTCTCCTTCTGTCTCTTTTTGTCACTCCTGTCCTTTGCTTTCTTTCTTCTCATTAATAATATGACCCTGCTACTGGAACTTGGGCTATCCATCCAGACTCATGCAAGCAGGTAAAAGGGAACAATTGACATACACAGAATTGCAGAAGAGGGGTAAGAGAGAAAGATAGGTACAGAAATTCAAATATGAAGGGTCATTACATCTGACATCCCTAGCCCCACTTTTTATTAAGCTCAAAAGAACCCCCTGGTTGTTTTTGTCACACTAAGTGTGTTAATCAGACCACAGCAGTGGAGACTGAGATGGCTCTGTGAAGTTGGGGTCAGACTGAGGATATTTGCTAAGATGCAATACTGTGTAAATACAGCTGTCCTGCTTTCCAAGCTTGCCTGGATTCAGGAGCTGCTTAGCTGATTTCACAAGGTTGAGCTACTAAGTCATGGAAGCATGAGCCTGTTGGTGTTCGCACAAACTGAATAATCCAGAAGGAAATGTAGAGACTCATGAGGCAGGCTGTAACACCAGATTTAGGAAACTAAATTTAGATGATTGAAATTTGTGTACCATCTAATTAGATGCCTGGGCATTCAGTGGTGATGGATATCTAGCCAATAAATTCAACAGAGCTTAAAGAATGAGTCAGATGACACTGGACACTAATGCTTTGGCATTAGTCCTGTCCCTAATGGCTGGTCAATAGTCCAGTGGGCTGTACAGATCTCCAGGGATCATCTCAGTTGCTCATGCAGGCAGGTGTCCTGTACAATTTCAGAAGCTCTAGGATGTCTTGCATGATCTCCAGATGGCTTTCTAGGACAAATGGGTGTATGTATATTACCTGAAATACCTAACAATACTTTACAGGTATCTAGCATACAGTAAGGCATCTCAAATAGCACTTGAAACCTATATATATTCAATTTAATCAATTAAATCACTTGTGACTTACAGGTATGACATAGAATTTATATATAGCTATCTTTACAAGTAGACAACAAAACTTAGTTTTCTGATTCTGTATCTGAATCCCACTTCTTACACATAAGTTTAGTTAGAGGCAGAAAGATGGCACTAATCCAGGCAATAAATCCTGCTGAACCAAGCTAACTTTTGCATGGAATCAGTAATCAGAAGTTGTGATACCAATAAAGAGCAGAAAAAATGATCAGGACAGCAAGTTCCAGCCATAGGCCATGGCTGTAAAAGGTCAAGGTGGAATTCTAAAAAACTATTTATTTGCCGCCTTCCAACACAATGTCTGTGCCCTTTCTGACCCAGGGTGGTAGGGCCTGAACCCAGCCTAAGCCTAAGCCCCATCACACATCTTTACTTTTTTAGACCAAGACCATGATACCAATGTAAGCAGATGCCAGATGCGACTGCCTTGCAGTAATACTTGATTCTTACAGCAGTTTGGGAACTTCTGGAAGAAAAGCTCCTAAAACTGAAACGAGCAGAAGCTTGTTTGAACTGATTTTAAGAATAATGATAATTGTTCTCTTATTACGTAAAATTTTAATCCAGGATTTTACTTTTGTAGAAAATAAGGGAAAAAATAGCTCCTCAAAAAAAGGTACTTTATTCAAAACTGCCAGGCTGCTTCAGCATAATTCTTTAACCATCTTTGATTTCAGTACTTAGAAAGTTGGCTTTTTATGTGCCTTTTCATGAACATTTTTTTGGTCAAAAGGTTATTGGTGTTGAAATGTATTGCTCAAATTTTCTTGACAGGCATCCCAAAATACATGTATGTGATCAGAGAAATGAAGAGGCAGTGAAAATCCTGTGCTTCTAAAGCACTCATAATAACACTAAAACACAGTAATCATATTCTTAAAGGAAAATTTGCAGGTAGTAGATACACTATAGTAAGCAGAGTATCAAAATAAACATCAACTATGTCTTCATTAATTCTTAAGGTCTTCAAAAAAGGGAAATAACCCTCCTTTGAGCAACCCCCCACTTTTTGTTTGTTTGTTTTTATTAAGCTTATCTTTTTCCTGAAAAAAATCTCATTTTGGATGTAAAAATCTTGATTCTTCGTTGATTTACATAGTGATATACACACATAAAACAAGTACAAGTGATGAGGAATTAGAAATCTTCATGCATACATGCATACTGGAGGGGGATATTTTTCTTCTTGCTAATTTGTACCATTTCACTGAGTGTCTTATGAAATGCAAAGGGTTTAGGTTTGATTGTTGGGTTCTTTTTCAGTTATGTTTTGGGTTTTGTTTGAGAAACTCACCTCCAGGAAGGTAATTTTAACAGAAACTTAGCAAAACAGTAGATCCTCATGTTGTTGGCTGTGGAATGCGAAACCAGTGTCTGCAACAGCCCTAAACCCAGCCATCAATGAAGTAAAAATCTAAGTTTAAAATTCTGTGGTTTTTGAAAACTTGTGGCTTTTAATAACTTCTGATGTTGTGGAGTGGCAAAAAAGGTTCTCAGGTGAGGACAACACTTTTTAGTGACTATGGGGTCAACCTAGGCTGTGGATGCTTGACTTAGACACTCTTGCTGTTGTAGTCTGCCTTGGTAGGGTACTTCCCTAAGTTTCATTGTCTTAGTATTAGAAATGCAAGTCTAAGCCAGTCATTCCAGGTCCTTTTTGAAGTGAATAGAGAGAAATTGACACACCCGGCATGTGACTCGAGCTTTGTCTGATAAGATGCAATGAATAGCTTTCTGAACATGCCTCCCCTCCTTTGCCAAATGTAAATGGACCTGGGGGATCTACTCACTCACTCTGTAACACTTAACTTGTAACAGCCTAAGTAAAAGCAGCCAAATCTTGCCTATTATGTCTGAGTTCAAGAGGGTGGTGAACAGTACAGGCTGCGCTCCTCCTCAGCCCTGCCAAAACCTTGCTGTATATACAGCTGATTGATAGACAGAAATCTTACTGCCTGGCTTGAATAGTAGGATTTTACTGCCCTTGCTTCTCAGCCTTATCTCTCTAAGTCTAAGTGATTCTGGTGAAATTCTTACAAGGAATCTGATTTTGCTGTTCTCAATATTCACTCTGGGAAATGGCAGGAAACATTTCTACTCATTTAATACATTTTTATATGCATGTTCTACATGTCTGTATTGAAAACACAATAGCTGAAGAGCATTAAAACATCTATAAATAAACATTTGAAATGAATCTGACCTGAAATGCATAGTAGCATAGATAGATCATGTCTGTCTTCTTTTCCATGGCAGCATCTCCTGCAACACATAACTGCAGTGCATTAGTGGAGCCTCATAACACAGCATGGGAATTGCAGACTGGTTCAGCTGCTAAGCTAAGGTAGCAAAAGGTACGACATCGCTCAGATCCACTCATGTCACACACAGCCAAAAGGTGTTACTTTGGTATTTCAACAGCTTTTTGGTACTGTTTGTGGCAAGGATGTCATCGTTTGGACTTTCGGTAATGATCTAGGGTAACAACA
Organism: Falco rusticolus; assembly: GCF_015220075.1. NCBI lineage: Eukaryota > Metazoa > Chordata > Aves > Falconiformes > Falconidae > Falco > Falco rusticolus. The sequence continues at coordinate 79,280,527 of NC_051210.1, read as the reverse complement.
GTCTTGCAGTGTCATTCTAACCTTGTGCCAGCTGTATTACTGAGAGCGCTCTGGAATCTGCCATGCTCAATGTGGAGCATTAGGGAAGCGGTATTATTTTATAATAACTTAAAAATCATCTGTGCTCACTCCTAGCCATTGATGCATGGTTGTCCTTTGAAAAATTTGTGATAGTGCAGTATTTTATTCCAGCTCTGTGGTGCTGCACAAACTTGATGAATATTAACCTTGATGAAAGAATAACTTGATGCAAGAATCTTCTCTCCATGCAGGTAAAGATGGAGGTGAAATAAAAGTATTTCAAAGTGTCCAACAAAATTATCATAAAATGGACATCTGAGGTAGAAAAAACAATCAGATCTTTCTAAATTCTGTTTATGAGGCAGCAGCATCTCCCTGTACATGGTTGTCGTATGTTTGTGACCACACAAAGCTTCTTCTGAGGCTTCAGGCAGCTCTAGCCTAAGAGGAGCATCACACAGCCACTCCCAGGTAAACAGGCTTGGTAATAATGCCTATTATAAGCAAGGTTCTGTTTAAATGTGGAGCTAGAAGTAGAGAAAGTAGTCTTCTAAAAAGCAGTAAAGACAACTGAATGTTTTCAATCTATTACTTTTTTAATGCAAGAAAATATAATTCACTGTATGTTCCAGTTAATTCTGGGATTATCAGCTAATTTGCAAAACTGGCACTTGGGAAAGAAGGGAAACAAATATGACAATAATAGGGTGTGAAAGCTGAATTATGAATATGCATTCTTCTTTTTCTTTTTCTTTTTCTTTTTCTTTTTCTTTTTCTTTTTCTTTTTCTTTTTCTTTTTCTTTTTCTTTTTCTTTTTCTTTTTCTTTTTCTTTTTCTTTTTCTTTTTCTTTTTCTTTTTCTTTTTCTTTTTCTTTTTGCTTTTCCTTTTTCTTTTTCTTTTTCTTTTTTCTTTTTCTTCTTTTTTTTCTTTTCTTCTTTTTCTTTTTCTTTTTTCTTTTCCTTTTTCTTTTTCTTTTCCTTTTTCGCTTTCTTTTCCTTTTTCGCTTTCTTTTCTTTTTTCTTTTTCTTTTTCTTTTCATTTTTATTTTTATTTTTTTTAAGAGATTCAACTCCTTCCGTGTTAGCCACTAAAATGGTAGATACCTAGTATAAACACATCCATCATCAGTATAGAGACACAGGTGTACATATAGACCTCTTAAACCCTTATAGTGTCTTGAGTTCATCGCTGGATGTGTCCCTCTCCCTCGGCCACTGAAGATAACTGACATGTAACTATAACAGTTACATAGTAGGTTGGTGACAGGGCTACCACATCCATAAAAAATACGTGCTACTTGATAGCACATTTTCCCAGATTTATTCCAAGGAAAATGTCCATCCAGCTGTTCCTGGAGTAAACAGGGCACACCCATTATGTCAAGTATTTCAGGATACTGTCATTTGTCACACAGCTAAACATTTTCCAAGAGCATTACTGCAACACATAGACTATTAGAATTGGCAGTATTCTGTCTAGTAGCTTAAGAGACCACAACTAATTTAGTAAACAGCAGTTCTGTAAAACTGTGGAATGTGGGGGTTTGTTTGTTTGGGTTGTTGTTTTTTTTTTTGATCCTGAAGTCTGATCATTACCTGTGCATGCTTCTTAAGTCTGTCAATCAGAAGCATGCCTCTCCTCCCATCAGTCAAAAGAAATTTGTCCTGAAAAGTTTCATTGATTCCAGCAACCGCTTCATATTTTGGGGAGATTCTAACTAGGGAACAAATAAAAAGAGTAATCAAGGTAATTTTCCCCAGAATGCATCACATGATGATAGCTTACAGATACATCAGCCAAATCATCTGTGGTAGAGATTCATCTTGTGTAGTTTTAGATGTTTACACTGTATCTGTCTGCTATTGATGTACTTATTCTGACCTTCCATTTTAGCTAATGAAGGTCAAGAAACTTTGACATATGCAAGACACGCATTTTAAGATTGAATGTAGCTATGGAAGAACTTTGTCGTAGTCCTTCACCATCATCAAAGAAAGACTATAAAAAAAGACCAAGCCACGTGCTTCTCAGAAGTGCTTAGTGAAGGAGCAAGAGACAATAGACTCCAGTTGCAACAAGGGAGATTTTGACTGAATAGTAATAAAATGATTCCTAGTAAGGGTGGTTCACCACTGGGACAGGAACCCAGAGAGGCTGTGGCATCTCCACAAACTTAGGAGCCTACAAAAAGCTTGACCAGACAAGTGAGATCTTTCTTTTAATTTAGCCTGGCTTTAGGCAGGATTGGATGAAGTGATTTGCACAGGTCTCTTCAAACCTAAATTTCTCTGTGTTTCCATGAATTGCATCCCTGATACGATGACTTCACTCCATTGAGTCCCATATGGTGACTAGTTAGAAAGAGGCACAGTAGGCCATAGATAATTATCTTTTATTAGATTAATCTCAACCTTCATGCCTAGAGCGGCAGCAAATTAGCTTCACAGCCTCCTTCTCTTTTCAGCAGACCTTCCATCTTTTATCATCTGAAGTTATGTTCTTTCAAACTCTATTATCATTACTGTTTATTAGGAAAATATAGAAGATCAAGTTTAAATATTTTATTTTATTGTATTTTATTTTATTTTTGTGGACCTGTGCAGTCATTTGCATGTTAAACAACAAGAAACAGGTCACAGTCTTAGGTGGAAGTGTAGATCAAATAGTACAAACTAACATTTTTAAAGTAACATGGAAACATCAGGAACATTCCAGATATGTAAGGACATTAAATTTCCAGCTGTGGTAATACTAGCTACATACCAAGAAAAAATACGGCCAATCTTTGGCCAAAAAGCATGTCTGTGCAGGTTTTTACTAGATCCCTCAGAAATACGCTGCAGAGGATAATTCTGCATTGGCAGGCAGAGTAGTGGTTTTGCATGGCAAGGGTTTGGTAGCAGGGGGTATGCCACAGGGGTGGCTTCTGTGAGAAGCTGCTAGATGCTTCTCCCATGTCCAATGGAGACAATGCTGGCCCACTTCAAGATGGACCCACTGCTGGTCAAAGCTGAGATAATCAGTGATGGTGGTACCACCTCTGCGATTACATGTTAAGAAGAGGGGTGGGGGTGGGTGGAAATCTGTGCCAGGAAAAAAAAAGGAGTGAGACTATGTGAGAGCAACAGCCCTGCAGACACCCAGGTCAGCACAAAAGGAGGCCGGAGGGGCTTCAGGCACCGGAGCAGAAATCCACCGGCAGCCCATGGAGAAGGCCACAGCGAGACAGGCTGTGATCCTCAGGCCATGGAGCCCTTGATGGAGCAGATCCCCACCTGCAGACTGTGGAGGACCCCACGCTGGAGGAGATGGATGCCCAAAGGATGCTGTGACCCATGGGCAGCCCATACTGGAGAAGTTCCTGGAGGACTGCCTGCTATGGGAGGGACCCCATGCTGGAGCAGGGGAAGAGTGCAAGGAAGAAGGAGAGGCAGAGACATTATGTGATGAACTAACCATAACCCCTGTTCCCTGGTCCCCTGTGCTGCTGCAGGGGAGGAGGCAGAGAAATCAGGAATTAAATTAAGGCCAGGCAGAAGGGAGAGGTGGGGAGCAAGGTATTTTTTTCTGATTTGAATGGTAATAAACTAATTTCCCCAAGTCAAGTCTGTTTTGCCCATGACGATAATTGCTGAGTGATCTCCCTGTCCTTATCTCGACGCACGAGCCTTTCTTTATATTTTTTTTTCCCTGTCCAGTTTAGGAGGGGAGTGATAGAGTGGCTTTGGTGGGCACATGGCATTCAGCCAGGGTCAATCCCACCACACAGAGGGACCGGGTAGTTAATGACAGACCTAGTATCTGTTATTCTCTGAGGGAAGAAGCTAGACATAGGGCTTTGGATGCCTACAAAGAGTATTTGTGTAGTAACCAGTGATATTGTCGACCATTCACCCAAAATGATGAATCATGTTAGGCAAGGCTATATCAACTTTCATTTTTTCATCCTTCAGTTCTCCTTCCTTTTCACTGAACATCCATTCTCAGGGCAACCTCCTCTACATTGCCTGTAGGAAAGGTTTATAGTAGCAACAAGAATCATCTCCAAAAAATAATGAACATCACTGGATTGCCCAACTACTGAAAACCTGTATAAACTAAATAATAACAATGCCCACAACAGCTAATACATTTTCATTTGTCACAATTTGGATGAAGAATAAACCAAGGAACACTCTATTACAGAAAGAGGGAATAAACTGCCCCGTTGGGGTTAAAAAAACCCTTAGCATGAATGAAAAGCTTTCAACTCCCATACACACATACACTGCAGTATGTTTCTCAAAGAAGGGTAATGAAAAGGATTGTAGCAGTTTCTATATGAGAAACTAAAGAGACCAGGGCTTGTTTTCTTTGAAAGGAGATAATTGAGGGGATTTAAAAAAATCATGAACAGTATCGATTGTTGACTACTGAAGCAAAATACTGAATGAGTTTCTACTGTTTATCAGAGTACAAGAACATGATGAAATAGCAGGCAGTAAGTGTAAAGCGGCAAAAGAAAAGTTATTCTTTTTTTTCATAGAGGATGCAAACATATTTTGGGATTCAGTGTTGTAGGATGTTGCGGAGTACAAAATGAGATGAAACAAATTTTTGGAAGACAGGTCCAGAATTCACAATAGAATCATGCTCCTGATTATTTCCCTAGCTAAGGAATTTTTAAACAGAACTGTCAGATAATGGAGGATATTTCAGTACCTTCTTTCTAGTAATTTTCTTCATGCATTTATTACTGAATCCTGTTAGCAATCTGTTTCTAAGTAGCATTTTGGTTAGGCTAGGATCTTGTTGTGTTCACTTTTTGTGTGTTTTCTATGGTAGTAGCACCTTTATAAAATAAGTTCTAAAAAGGCTTTGGCAGTTTGCTGAACACTTCACCAAACTGTTTATGGAGAAGACACACACCATTTTCATAATTTCTTTGGTACATTGCATTGCTGATTTGGCACTCCTAAAACTTTAGTGAATTCCTAATGGCTTAGAGGATTTCAAAGCAAAAGATGGTACACATGTAAAATCTCTCTTCTACTGTAATGTTCTTCTTCCACAAAAGACAGCAGAGATCCCATTCATTGAGGATCCATCCATGATTCTTCTGGTTTGCCATCAGGAAGTTTTTTTATAAGGAGTAGGCTCCCAAGCCAATATGAAATTTTGACATGTTTTTCTCAGAAATGGGATGTCAGCCATTCTTTAATCACCTTAATAAAAAAGAACAACAGCAACAAAAACTCTAGAGGAAAAGCAGTAAAAGCTTTTGGCTGGAGAAGCTGAAATGTGTGAATACTGAAGGCCTTTCTAGAACCAGATTCTGAGGGGGCTTTGACAATTTTTGCTTGTTTCATTCACTTTTAGAGACAATTTTTATTATAACCTGATTCAAAGCCCATTATACTCAATATAAAAAATCCACTGACTCCTGTAAGCTTTGGCTCAAGCCCAGAATAAAAGGCTTCTTAATTCAGATCTTCAATTTTCATGAGAAGTTCTTTTATAGCCATTTATATATGCAAATTAAAACTCTGAATATTATGGCTGCTGTTTATCTTGGTGACTGTTTACTCCAGGTAGCTCTCAAATTTCTTTAATAATTTGTGCTATTGCCCTCTAGAATTACAGAAAGAAATCTTTCATCTAATTACTAGACTATATATGCAAATGCTGTCAGATTTAATTAGTGTTTTTCCCTCTTGAAATGAAGAACAAAGCTCAAGAAGTTTTAGATGGATCATGTTGTACAGATATTACATTAGAAATCCAATGCCTTTCTACAAAAGATATTATAGCTGCATCTCCCCAGAGGATTAGCAAACGTAGGCTTGACCTGTAATGAGCGTATTGGTGAACACAGTTAAAAAGGTCATAGCTAAATGGCACAATGAAGATTACTGAAATCTGTATTAGCATCTACCTGAATTGGTAGCCTATATAGTATTGCACAGAACTACACTGAAATATGAGTTTGGTCAGTAAAGAGACATAAATGTACCAGTATCCTCAACAGGATGGTTCAGGAGCAGAATTGGTATCAATAGATTATGTGAGTCTGTACTACGTGTGTGTGTATTGGTTTGTTTACAGTGTGTACATATGTCCATAGAGATACACTTCAGGTTATCTACTAGTAAGTCTTAATCACGGTTTTCCATCCCGTATCGTAATTTCCATTTTCACTATCAGTTATGTGTGAAAGGTGTGAAGTATACACTGTAAAATGATCTTTGAGATGCTCTGTTGGTAGACCTAATGAATCTAAACAGGAATGAGATTAAATATCTTCCAGTAGAGTATCAGGGAAAGATCACGCAACAGGAAATACAATGTGTTCTCGATGGAAGTAAGGTGCTTTGCTTCTAGACTGCACATTCATGACACAAAATCAGTCTTCCTTGACTAAAGAATGGAGCCTGACAAAAGAACAAGCATTCTGTTCAAATCCTTTTGGGATCATATGATCTTCCTTCCTTCATTCATCCTTGTTGGTCCTTAACACACTTAAGAGGGAAGGGTTGCTCATGAACAGCAAATTTATATGCAGCCTTTAATGTTTACTCTCTTTCAGCATGGTACTGTATAGGTGTTGTCTTTCTCAAGATAGGAGTAAAGGTAAGTGTCGGTGAAGGATGACTCAGCACACCTGCTAGTGATAGAAGGAACCAAGTAGACTAGCTAAAGTTGTATTCCCAAATTTATACATTTTAAGTTCAGTAAGATTCCTTCTATTCAAGCACTACGCTTTCAGAAGTAGATTTGCTTTAAAGCTGTACGCACGCATATAGCCTACCAGCTTCTCAGAGACACATCCATAGAAAGACACTGAGTACTGCGTTGTGTTGTAAGGCACTGTAAAGTCATGTCATGATCCATTCTGTTTATGACACTTTACTCAACAAAGTATATTTTAGATGCTTTATACTTTTGTTGAACTGGATTCAGAGACTTCCACTGGATTTGCAACCATTGGCCCAAATATTCAAGTCAGTGACATAGTTACCTGTCAAATAAAGAGATTTCTTGGCGTTTTAGAATTTTTATGCAAAAGTCAAAAGTGGGCTGATGACTAATAAAATGTTCTTTTGGGAAGCCAGGAAGCAGGAAAACAGATTTCTTTACTGGTGCTTAAAAAGCATAACAGCCAATTAAACGTTGTAATTCTGAGTCAGTGTAAGCCATGTCCCACAGAGTGGTGGTGACTTGACCTTGGCTGGCTGCCAGGTGCCCACCAAGCTGCTCTATCGTTCCCCTCATCGGCAGGACAGTGGAGAGAAAACAATACAAAAAGCACTTGGGTCAGGATAGGGAAAAGGAGACCTTACTGTCATGAGCTAAACAGGCTTGACTTGGAGAAATTAGTTTAATTGATTATCAATCAAATCAGAGTAGAAAAATGAGAAATAAAATCAAATCTTAAAAAATCCTTCCCCCATTTCTCCCTTATTCCTGGGCTTAACTTTCCTCCTGCCCCCAGCGCCGGTCCGGTCCGGGCTCAGCCCCGCAGGCGCTGTCCCCGCCGCTGCTGCCCCTCAGGGCCGGGGCTCCTCACCCCCTGCCCGGCCCAGCCCGGCCCCCCGCGGGCGCAGCCCCTCGGGCCCAGCCCGGCCCGGCCCGGCCCCCCGCGGGGGCACCGGCCCTGCCCCAGCCCGGCCCGGCCCGGGCTCCTCTCCCCGCGGGGCCACGGGCCCTGCCCGGAGCTGCCCCGGCGCCGCTGCCCGCGGGTCACAGCCCCCTGCGGGCACCCCCTGCCCCGGGGGGGGCCCTGCCCGGGCTGCGGGGGGGGAGCTGCTCCCCCGGGGGCTCCGCGGGCTGGGGGCACGGCCCGCCCCGCCGGGGGCCGCCCCGCGGGCTGGGGGAGCCGCTGCTGCGGCGCCCGGAGCCCCCCGGCCTCCCCCTGCCCCGGCCCGGGGGCTGCGGGGCTGCTGCTCTCAGACACCCCGCTCCTCTCTCCCGCTGCAGGCGCTGCTGGGCAGCAACTTTCCCCCCTGACGAAACGCGTCCCCCCCGCGGCGCCGCCACCGTCGCTGACGGGCTCGGCCTTGGCCAGCGGTGGGTCCCTCTCGGAGCCGCGGGCCTCGGCTCCGCCGGGCACGGGGAACCTTCGGGCAGCTTCGCACAGGAGCCGCCCCTGCAGCACCCCGCTACCAAAACCTCGCCATGCAATCCCAGTACAAGAGTTTCTTATTTGTTATCTCCCATACCTTGCTGAGAAAAGGTATAGTGATTTGCGCTGCGCTTTAAGTGGTTTCCTTTAAAAAGCCTCTGCAGATTTGGGAGAAGACATTCACCATATGGTTAATAATGCAATTTAACCTTTTGACTTTTCCTTTCCCTTCCATCTGCTGGAGGGTCAAATATCAAGTCTGTCTCAAGTAAGACACTTGAGACTTATATTTCTTTGAGTAACCAAGAAGGCTCAAAAAATTTAGGCCCAGAAAATGCAAAGAAGTAGAGAAAGCTAGCTACATCTTAAATGAGTCACAGTAGGACTGTAAAGAGTAGATAGTGCCTCAGTGCATCTGTCAGATTTTTAGGTTCATCACAGAAGCCTGGTAAGACTTTTTTCCCCCCTAATATTGCCTGAAAGTCTAATATTTGCTCAAAGAAAGTCCTGTACACAGTTGCCTTATGGTTGACAAAGTTCATTACAATGTTATGGGCAGGTTGGTCAGACATAAAAAACACCAAGCATACAATTATTAGTTACTCACAGAAATTAATTACATTGGGAACTCAAATGTAAGGGAAGAAGCTGTTTCATGAACTTCTGCTGGAAGAACGTAAGAGGTTGCCTAAGGGAGATGTGCAGGGTAGACTGGGAGCTGAATGAACTTTTCAGATTCACTACATTTTGCAGAGTATCGGGAAAATGTGGGGGTCTAATTAACTTGGCTTTGGCTTTATGGTGGTATACAGAAGGATGAGATGAAATATACCATAAGCATATTTATTTCTACTTTGACAAGCAGTGATAACAAAGTTATACCATGCAAGCCAAAGGTTAGGTGGATATTTCTCCTGCTGGTTTACAGGCAATATCACTTGCTGCGTCAGCAATCTCTTTTTCTATACTCCTTCTAAACACAAGGGTCTTTTCCTTTGAGTAATACCTATCGAGCAAACTCTGTTCTGGAAAAAATATGTGAAATGGATTAAATATTTCAGATGTTTTCTTTGCAAGTACTCTGTCTGAAGGAGCTGCCAGGGGATAATAGTGAGGCAGCTGGAACAGAGAAGCAAGTTACTACATCTGTTAAACTATTGCTCAGTTTCAGCCACCTATGCCAGAGACACTAGCTAGCTCACTGCATGTATTGATCCCAAATAAATTCTATTGATTTAAAGAAAGTTTTAGCCTAGTTGCAGAGTCAGAGTCTGCATTTAATCCCAAGGGCTGGAGGAGCTGAAATTCTGATCTTTGAAGATGAGTGGGGTAGGAGTGTATCTGCACAGTATCTCCAGTTCATTGTCTGTCCACAGGTTAGTAGCAACTACTATCACAGTATACTTCTGATCTGTGCTGTGCGTGTTGGGAAAAATCAGTCCTTCTCCCTTGGCAAGCAGAGGTATATGTTGGTGTGTTTAACAGGTGAGTAAGCTCACCAAGTTAATGTTTCAGACAAGGCAATAAAAAAAAAAATAAATCCCAACATCCAGGTGAAATTTTTAATGTCCAAAGTAGAAGAGGGTAAACTTCAGTTACCTGAGTATAACCCTGGTTTTAGTATGTCTTTTTGAAAAAAGACATTAGCATTAGTCTATTAACACAAGCCTTCTGCATAGGCTTCACATAAGCCCTGTATCTGTAAAGGGGTCATGGTACCCAGTTAAAGAAACCATCCTAGGGATCATATATATCACTTCCAGCTGTGTGAAGCATGGGAAATCCTGTCTCTGGACTTCCCTGTCCCTCATTTGGAGGTTTGTCACACCCTTGCCACCAGGTCCTGACTTTGTTGTGCCCAGTGAGGAGGTACTCTCCCTCTATGACCCACCCTTGGAGTTTCATAAGACGCCCGTATCACATGGTTACACAACTTTAAATCTCCAGGCCACACACTTGTAATATTGATCTTAATTTTCCAGACTCCAGCTAGATATACAATAAGGAAAATAATTTTGAAGAGCTAGGCTGGATGGAGGCAAAGGGATATTGATGAAAGCAAGGAATTACCCAGCCTGATTTAGAGTCGACCCCCTCAGGCTATTGCTCACTAACTCTGCACTGCAAAGGAACAAAACAATTCCCTTGTTCATCCTGGAACTGGTTTTATATTCTCATAACAAACTACTTTTCCAACAATCCAAACACTCTCCTACTGGGAAACATTATCACCTGAAACAAATTTTGTTCCATGCCTGTGAGTCAAACCTTCAAAGCTTTTCATAGGTGACCCTGTAATGGGGTGAAAAAAAAGCTGACAGAGTAAGCAAGAAAGTAGTAACTTCCAGATGAACAATACACAAAAGGCATATAAAAGAGGCAGTAACTAAAGACAAAACTAACAAACACAGAACAACTCACTCCAGACAGCCAGGGTTATTTTCAGGTGTTGTCTACCAGACAAATCAATTGACTGTAATGTCCTTCAACTGTTGCTAAGTGCTCTCGAGTCTGAGCAGATTTGCTACAGTCAACTTTTCAGTGGCGATCACTGGTAGTTCTCCAGAATTTGTTTGTCTGGGAGAGTTCACTCCACTACTGGGGTAGATAATACACATCCCACTGCTTTATCATCTGCAACAGCAGATCTTAACCTAGCACTCATCTATTCTCTTTGCCTGGCCTGAAGCCATCTAACCACAACCACGGTATACTATGTTTTACAGAACCTACCTTGGGAGTTATTTTTGTTTTTTTCAATAAGCAGTTTCTTGTACAGTAGTAACTTCTTTTTCCTTGTCAGAAACCATCTAGTTCCTTTCAGCTGTCCTTTTCTTCATCTACAAGAAGAGCCTTGCCAATTTCTCACGTATATAGCACCTCAGCTGTTCTGAAGTATATTGCCATTTTTTTCCCCAATGATTGAGAATCAAAGGCTGAAGAGGTGAAAGGCCTGGAGACAAAGCCATGAACTTCTGAAAACTTAGGGAAGTTATAATGAAAAAGGTATAATGTCAGAGTGAGGCCACTTGTCCTCAATCCTTCTGTGAAAATCCATGGCTTCTTGAAATCATACCAATTGTTCAACAGGCACAGCTTCTGATAATTGAAATGCAAGATTGAGGAGTTTGCATGTAACAAGTCCATTTACACAGATGCTTTCTTTTCTTTTTTACTTTTTTTTTTTTTTTTTACCTTACTTAAGCTGCCTCTGTGCATCCAGTCTGGAGCTTTGCAGAGTCAGCTCATCAAGAAATGTTATTGGTTCTGCCATTTGTACAAGGTACAAATAGTGACTTGCATTTCTTCCTCACTTTCATGGTCTTACAGAGGTTAGGAAATGAACCAGAATGCCATGGTACACTGGAGTGATTCTTCAGCTTGGCTTACTTAGATTTTCATAGGTGGGCTGTAGCATAAATAGGATTTAATAGGGCATTTGAATTGGGTCAATGGTCTGGGACAATGGAAATGTAGTAAAAAGAATACAAAAATTTGACATTATAATTGTTTAAATCTCTTAAAGGAAGGTCTGATTTTGTTTTCATAATAATTGAGTGGGTCACATAGTCATTGCCATGTATATTGTAGAATGACCGGAAACTGGAAAGTATTTTATTCTAGGCTATTTTGTTAACACTGCCAAAGTGGACATTTTGATGCTGTTAACATCATTAAACTCAGATGTGGCTCCAGGATACTCTCATGTGTGTTGGACCAAATATTGTCCCAATACATAATCCTGGCACATAATCTTTTCAGTGCCACTGTTGAATCTTTGTAGTACTTGCCATGTATTCTGTACAAACACAGGCCTCAGAGCAATGCAACTATCACTTTTCCCATGAGTGGAAAGTGGCAACAGCACTTTTACTTATTTTCACCACTGTCCTCAACATCATCTCAAAATCCTCTTTAAGCATTGGCAGACATTTACAATTGCAGCTTTTTTCTCAAGAAAGGGGAACAACATGGCATCTCAACATGAGTTCAAGTCATCTTCAATTCAATCTTGATAGACCAGGCTTAGGCAAGACCAAACATAAAGTGGGGCAGTTTTTTCTGTAGTTCATTCCTAATTTTAGCTTCTTCTGGCAGCCAGGAAAGTGAACAGAAAGTTGTAGCTCATGGGGTTCAGTGTAGCCTGTGCTTCAACCATACGAAGTGGCTGGTGTGTTGTAAATTCATACGCTAATCTAACTTCTCCATGTAGACAAGCTGTGAAAGTAAAACCTACTAGGAAAGTATATGTGCATATGGCCACGTTGAACTGAGGCCAAACTGGCTTCTTATCTCTTTAGAAAGCTGAGCACTTACAGAACATTAAGGCAGAGTACATCAAAAACATTATACACATACAGGCAGTTCCCCAGTTAACAGCGTGGATACCTGGGCCTGAAAGCAAAAGACACTAAGGAATAGTACAGTGATTACATCTAGATCCCACTTTTTGTTTTATTTGGAGCTTCATGGTGGTGAAAGAAGGACAGACAGGTTTTGATTTTGATCCAGAGCAAGTTTCTGTGATGTTAAAACAGTAGTTTTGCACCCAAGTAATACAGTTATAGGTCAGACTCAATAAAACAAAAATAGTTTTGTTTGTACTATGCTTCAGCGTCTTTGATGTTACTCCAGTAATGTGAGTACTACACAGAGAAGCTTCAGGCCTTCTGCATGAGTAATGAATTCACTGTACCCCTAAGACAGGGCAGCTGTCATGTCTGAAATGCTGTGGTCTTCCCATGTACCTTGATTTCAGGCTTCCTGTATAAGAGATAACTTGTCACATACATTCATGGTCAACTACAGATCAGGCCTTTTTTTGGGGGAAAAAAAAAAAATAAATTGTTTCCTCAATATGGGTTTCCAGTAGCAGTTGAACCTACATATTTCAGCATCAAGCAGTTTTCTAAAATCTGGAGGGACAAAATGACTTCCACATCAGTTATTCTTAGTAGGAATGGATAAGTTTTGACTTTACCAAAATCACAGTGATATCTATGGGAAAAAAAATGCATCTTTCAGATGCACACTTTCCATCTGTTGCTTTTGCTCAGCAGTTAGTCTCAGGTACCATTATTAAAATGGACAGCAATTTTATTCACAAACTATATATACCATTCCCCAGAGTTACAGTGACTCAAGGGAGATCTTTCAGGAATTCAGGAGGAAAAAAAAAGCAACATTTGCCAAAATTTGCAGGTTCTGCACTTTTTTGTTTCCCCCTCTAATGATAGCCATGGGTCAGAGTTCTCTTGTGCTCAGACAGAAAATCAGGCCCTGGCACAAGGTCAGTCTTGTTTCCCTTAAGAAATCTGTCCTTGACTTTCCTCTGTAAAATGTAATGTACTGGCTTGTTTCAGAGCAGTTACCGTAGTACAACACAAGGACACCCAACCTGTCCTTGCTAGAAGAACAGCTCTTGAAAAATAGTATCTCACCTTCTGCTGCTTCACTTTTTTCTTTACCACTTGTCACTACCACTGAAGAATTTCAGCTGAAGAATCCATAAATCATCACTGCCATTGGAATCAGAAGGTCAGATAGCATAAATCAGCGTATTTTTTTTGTTCAGGGGAACAAAACTTAACCTACACTGTGTGTGAACCAGCCCCAGAGTCTGAGTCAATAAATCAGCAGTTATTTTCACCCACAGGGTTATGCGTGCCTTCTAGCATCCTTGCAAGTTACCCCTTTAACAGCAACAGTTCATTCAGTCTGTTGAAGCAGACACTCACACTTCAAATCCTGATCACTGAAACACCTTCGTTTGTATAATGCTGCAAACTACACATGTATCCTTGTTTGTTTAGACCCTAAATTTATATTTATTTAACGCAGTTAGAAGACACTTATTTCCGTGGGCTTTGGATGAGAAGAGCATTGGTCTGTGCACTTTGCATGCATAAATGCAGTCTCCCAAAGCCTTGTGCCAGCTGGAAATGAAGTTGCTGTGATGTCATGTACATGCAGAAAAGCTCAGCCACAAAGGCAGAAGAAGGAGTTCCTTCCAAAGCAACAATATGTGGCAGTAAATCCAATCAAACTTGATACTGCTGCACATGGATATAAAAAATCTATAAGACCAATTTTCCCCATTCAAACTGGAAAGAAGTAAAACACAAAGTTGTCCTGTGTTCTTTGTTATTCTGGAAAGAATTGGCAGCTGATAAAACTGGCTGAAGGAAATGAGCAGCTCCCCTGATTGCCAAAATGTAGGCTCGCTGTCGGTGTTGATAGGGCTTGTAGGCACAGAAACAAACTTAACATCTAGAGATTTAAAAGCTAGCAGGTGAAATCCTGGCTCAGCTGAAATTACAGCGTGTTTTGTAACCACCTAGAGATCTAGACAGAATTTTTCCCACCCTTCATATAGCTGACCACCATTTTTCCTTGATGGGTTGAAACATCCTTCCAAAGGTGACTTGTAAAGGACCAGGCATCCTGGAAACCAGCCTGATCTCAGCTCAGCATTGCCAGTTACACATGTGAGGATTAAACTGTGTAAGGTGGCAAGTAAGAGTTGCCACTCAGTTCATTCTTTATGTAATGTGCCCAGCTAATAAGTGCTGTAATTTCCATTATTAAAGGCTCTTCCTTCATTCAGTATTAAATATAAAAGCTTTGAGACGGTTCTCACACAGCCAGTTAAAATGAAATTGTCTCTAAAATGAGTTGATGAGCTCATCTGAGATTGCAGTCCTGAGGTGTCATTTGTCCATATTGTAGCTCTTCAGTTTCATCGTAATGGCCATCCTTATTAGCAGCTCTGTATCTAACCACAGAGTGATTCATGACACCTTCACAAAGGTTAGCAGACTAGGGAATGGATGGAGAAAGGGAATGAAGTAGTTTTGAGCCACTGGGATTACTCCTTCAAACAGGGTTTGTCCAGAGAAAAACACTGCCATTGACAAACTCCTCCAGCCTGAATATAATTCAGCATACATAGATACTAGCCTGCAACTCCAGTGGTTACTAATGGTTTTTATCCTCAGACTTGCTCTTTTTAGTTCTAATTAGGCAATATAAATGGGTGCCTACCTAAAGGCAGACATGGTGCACGTGGAGACACCAGGCTCCATAGTGTTTGAGGTGTTCGGTTGTTGGTATACAGCTCCCATGAAACTGGGACACTTGCTTGGTCATATCGTATCATCAACTTGCACTATTTGGACAGATGAAAGCTAACATCAGCACTACCAGGAATGAATCATTTCACTCCCCCTATAATTTCTGAGAAGCATCCATCCCATGAAACATTTTAATATTTCAACTGTTTATTCAATTCAGGATGAAAACACATGAGAAAACACAGTGATTCTAGTCCTTCTTGACTTACTGTGTTTGTGAGCCAAATACACCTTGCAGAATTTCTCATAAAGTTGGAGGAATTTATATTGACTTTGGTGGACTTTCTCCAGATTTTAACTGATGTAAATCAAAGCAAGTTTTGACCCAAGGGCCGAGAGTCTGATGTGTGTATCAGTAATTAAATATACTCAACACATGAAAAGACACAGATCACTATCAGTGGTGACTGACACTATTTACTTTTGACATGAAAGATCTCTCACCAGGGACAGCCAAAGACAGCAAATCAGATCTTATATTTGCTTTCTAACCCTTAACACTGAAAAAATCTTTCTTCACTATCCGGGCAGTGACAGGTCCTCAGCAGCTCCTGTGACCTCTCACTTCACCCCCATGACATAACACAAACTTCCCCAGTGAGTCCAGTGCTAGGTGTTTCTCAGAACTCAGAAATTGCCTCATCTTTCCCAAGGGTTGCCATGTCCTTTACTCCAACTTCTTTCATAGCGAACAAAGCAAGGCCAGCCCTCAGGAACCTCACTCCTGCATTTCTTTCTGTCCTCCGCTCATTCTGGCAGTGAGGTACCTCCCCTCCCCATGACAGTAGCTATTGTATTGCAGCTGGATGGAGCTACTTTTTCAGCCTCTGGAGTAAAAAGTTAATTGAAATGCTTTAAAAAATTTCTAGGTGGTAGATTTTAGATTTCAGGACTACGAGTCGCTCCACTGGCTGATGGCCTTTTTGTGCAAGGCTGTGGAAGAATCTCTTTGGGTCAATGGCAACTACAAGATTCAGAAGTTCTGGCTGACATGAAGAACTTTTCAAGGGGGTTTAATGCCTTGAAGATACAACTGATATAAAATGAAAACATCCAGTTTTCTCATAGCAAAGAAATTTGGCTGAATTGCTAATGTCTGAATGGAACATGTGCACTTTCCTGTGTCAGGACACCTCAAAAGCAGGGCTGTCCTGTGATGAGGGACAAGTTGAGAGCAGAAGTCAACCCAGTACAGCCAGCACCCTCACCAACAGGGGAATTTCATGGGGTTCCGTCATGGCAAGCAGAACTGAGGACCAGCGATAGGGTCTGTCAACAACCATGGATGTGGTGAGGGGTTGAACGATGTCAAGGATTCATACAGGAAGTCCCATAAGGAGCAAAGGAGAAGGGACTAGACCCAGGGCTGGAGGCAACTCCCAGTGTATGTCTGAGGGGTTCATACAGGAGTTACGTGGGTCTGAGGACTACTTGGGAAGAAGGGTTGGAAGCTGGGGGTCCCCTGGGAGCCTGGTCAGGACAATTAAGGCCTATTAGTGTCCACAGGTTCCTGACAACTTGTAGCAAAAGATGGTCATAAAATTACAGGACTGATTTTCTGGGTATTTGTGGAGCACTGCTAGTTCTGTGTAAGCCCAACTAAGAATCATCACATTTATTCAGCAACCCACCTGTTGTTGTTATATATATATATATATATATATATATATATATATATATATATATAAAAATATATAATATGTAATATAATATATATATACATACATACATACATACATAATTCCTAGGTTATGGCACTCATAGTGGTTCAGCACCATGCAATAACAATGTCTATCATTAGAAAGACTGTATCTCATTCCTGTATTTTTCAAACACATGAAGGGATATGGCAAAGGTATGGAGTGAAAAGGAAAACTTCCATGGCTCCAAACTGCCATGTTAGCAGCTAGAATTCTATAACAGCTTTATTCAAAGGGATGCTGTTAGCATATTTGCCAGCTTGAGTTGAGAATGTTTTAGTGTTTCAAAGAGACAAGAGAACAGATATGAACAACCTAAAAAACTTGGAGCCCATAGGGAATTTACAGTAAGGAAGGTCTGAAGCAGTAAATCTGAGGCAGCTATAGAATACTTTGCCCAGATGGTAGATGCCTCAGCTGACATAAATCAGTGCAACCCTCCTGACTTGAAATATTCAGGCAGAGGCTCAGGTAAAGCAAAGCAGCACAGTTGTATTGTAGTCAATACAGCCACTCTAATTTAGATTCTGTCTAATCTGTCCACTGACTACAGTTACGTTGATCAATTTACAGCTGAGTGTATGGCCAAAAAAGTGTAGATGAGTGAAATCTAAGCGGGACCAAAGAGGTCAAAGATTTCTCTTAGAAGATGTAGACAAAAAGTAAAAACATGTTTTCTGAAGAGCTGAGCACTCTTTTTAGCAAGGATAGACTGTTGAACAGTATGAAATGGAAGAAATTGCAGATATGTGAAGGAAATAGGCCTGGTCAACAGGCAAAAAGTCACTTGCCATTGAAAGGCAGGGAAAAAAAAAAGGTTTGGTCAGAAGCAGGGAAGATGTTACTATAACACGTCTAAATAGTCTTGTTGACTTCTACAGAGAAGTTGTATTCATCTGCCAAAGGCACCAGCTCTCTACAGATTTGGTATTTGGTGTCACCAGATCTCAAGTTGATCCTTGCAGCTGTGACTTCCCATCCTAATCTGAGAGTTTCAAAATATGTTTGGAATGGCAAAGGCTCAGCAAGTCTCACTGCTCTGCTGTACATTGATTCACTGCTTTCTGAGGAGATGCAGGACAGTTCCTGTCATATCCTCTTGAAACAGCTAAATACGATTTAAGGAGCTGAGGCAATTTAGCCTGTTGTAGTGAAGTACAGAATTAGGTTTTTGACTGTAAAATTAGCAACGAAGTTAGAAAAAGGGGAAAGAAGCATTTCTACCACAAACCTTTCTCTGTTTTTGTGGTCACTGTTAGACCCTTACCATGCCGTTCCCCAAAACTCCAAGATTTACCCTCATCACGACTATGTTACAATGCTGCTTTGTGGATTTTCTGAGATATTAGTGCTGACAATGTATTTCACAAAGCAATCGTCTTCCCTGATCTGGTTCATAATGCAGAAACTGTGACAAACCTTGCAGTGTGTCTGCAGAACTTACCCATTTTTTTGGAATATGTAGAATCTAGTACACAGCTGAGATTTTCCTTCTTTCTATCTCTTCCTTTTAACTTTAGGGTATATTGAACCATTTAATTTAATAGGGAGGAGAATAATAAAACATACATTATTAGAAAGACTGTTCCTTCAGGGAACCGTAAAGAAATGTGGACAGTTCCTATACCTATAGCAAAGCTGTTTTCTCTAAGTATGTCCAGCAAGACTTACAGAATACATAGTATATCCATAGTTTGTGTATTATTTTATAGTTGATTGTACAATTACTTTTAATACCGATTCTGTTAGTTTATGATTTTTTTTTTCCTGGTGGGTATTTTTTAGGCCAGAGAGCATAACAGATCTCTAGAAGGAACTTGGTGAGCTAATCAGATGAAAGGAATTCATATTTAAGATACAAAAGTGAATGAGGATGCCATGAGCCAATTTATGTACCACACAATGGAAAACGCAGTAAGTGTATTCATGACTAAGCTATGTTTAGTATATCACTATATATTTAGGATAGAGAAGGACACAAACGGCAAAAGTACTGCAAAATATACTGCAGAGGACATTGTACCAGCAAAATAATGGAGGAGATAAATAGAGGTATATTTTTCTCATTTGTTTGAATAGGAAAGATGGTTAAAAAAAACAAAACACCAAACAGTGCATGAAACTGCCATCTGATAAAACAGTTGGAAGGGCAGGGAAGGGAAGGGAAGGGAAGGGCAGGGAAGGGCAGGGCAGGGAAGGGAAGGGAAGGGAAGGGAAGGGAAGGGAAGGGAAGGGAAGGGAAGGGAAGGGAAGGGAAGGGAAGGGAAGGGAAGGGAAGGGAAGGAAAGGAAAGGCAAGGCAAGGCAAGGCAAGGCAAGGCAAGGCAAGGCAAGGCAAGGCAAGGAAAAGCAAGGCAAGGCAAGGCAAGGCAAGGCAAGGCAAGGCAAAGAAAGGCAAGGCAAGGCAAGGCAAGGCAAGGCAAGGCAAGGCAAGGCAAGGCAAGGCAAGGCAAGGCAAGGCAAGGCAAGGCAAGGCAAGGCAAGGCAAGGCAAGGCAAGGCAAGGCAAGGCAAGGCAAGGCAAGGCAAGGCAAGGCAAAGAAAGGCAAGGCAAGGCAAACTGAGAACAGAGGTGTTGTACAGATATGGATATAAACATCTGTGTGACTGTGAGTGAAGTCAGGGAACAAATCTAATGTATGATGAGGTTGGCAAGAGTATACTCAAGGCAAAGGAAAGGGGCTTTAAACAGTGAGTGTTGCTAAGAAACTGAATTTTCATACCTGCATCAGGCTACCTAACCCATATATTCCTGTTTTACACATAATGTCTGAAACAATTTCTCATAAACTGATCTTTAAGTTAAAGCCATGAAGAACATCCAAATTACTCACTGTGAGCAGAAGATGCCTGAGCTTGTTTTATTTGCCTCACCCTGACACTTTCTTTTCCCTTTCTCTTTAATTTTCTGGGCTTTTTTTGTTTTATTTTGTTTTGTTTTTAATAAGATACCTTCACTTGAACATTCTTGACATGTAAAAAATGTCAGCATGTGAAGAAAGAATCCATGGGGGAGTCATATCCTATAGAGTACTTTCTCTTATTGCCAACTTTTATGTAGGACATAGTGTTGAAATAAAAATGTAACAGCTCTCCTGTCAAAGCTCACACTGGTAACCATAGCCTGTTAAAGAAGGCAAGCAGCCATCAGATAAATATCTAAGTCTTTATGGGCAAAGGTTTGAAAGCATGAAGCCTGCACTTCATAGAGTTTTTTGTTTGGTTTTTTTTTTTTTTTTTATTTATTTTCAGTTGGTTGATGCTTTTCCTACACATGAAAAGGGAAATTAATATTCTTGGTTGAAAACAATTTGGAAAGTCAAGCCAGCATTTTAAAGTAGTTATGTCTACCTAAATTTGTGTCTTGGCTTCCAACTAAGAACTGAATTTTCAGTGTCCAGTGCGACACAACTGTTGTTAGGGAACCAAAGAATTTGTCAAATGGGTATTATGAGCAATATTGTGTAACTTTTATGCATACTATAATTGTGTTTCTGGGTCAATAAGCAGAACTTGTCCTGCTGGCTCTTATCTTACAGTTTCTGGTATGTATGATAATTATTTTCTCTACTCACTGTCTCTGAAAAATTATAACACTTTTTTAAAGGTAGAGTTTTTCTGTTACCACCTTTGAAAAATGATACCTTGGAAGTCAGGAATTTGCTTAAATTATCCAAACAAACCCCAACAAACCAGGATCTTCTTTTATGTGAATGTTGGGATTAAAAATTAAATGCACTTATTATATATTGTCAAGCTTCTTTACAGAAATGCAAAATAATCTTGCCTTGCCTTGCCTTGTCTTTCTGTCCATGTCCATGTCCCTTTCCTTCCTGCAGAACCTCTCACACCATCCCATAGTTCCTGGAGCTCAGCCTTATAAAAAATCAGTCGCTCTGATATTCATGACAGCTGACATCACTAAGCTCTCCCTAGATGTTAATGTAGCACATAATTCAATGTGGTGGTTGTGTCATTTGGATTCTCAGTTTAGGTTTCCAAACCAGTAGTCATGACTTCTTTTTTGGTCACAAGCAAAAATGTTCAGAAAACATGTGCTTGACTCTATGTGATAGAAGTAATTAATAGCAGCACTAACCAAAGTCAGAAAAGAAATCATATTTCCAGGTGTGCACAATTTCATACTTGCAGATTCTTCTACATGAATGTTATCACACAGAAATATATGGTAGAACATTATTTGCAGTTGTGTATTCTGCAGTCTGCTCACAGGTATCTCAGTGCACATTTCTGCTTTAGAAAATTAGAATGAAATATTTCAATGTTCCTGAGATCCTTGACATGTAATAATCAAGTGAGTCAAGATTTAGGCTGCTGTTTTCTGTTAACAAGTACAGTAAGAGAAATACAATGATCCTTGTGCATGATTCCTATGTATAAACTCTTTGTAGCTATTATTGTACCAGCAATCGGTTCTCCAATCTTCTATTAAAATATCAATAGTATTTTTCAGAGCTTAAATTGAGCAGTGATTTTATTTAAGGCTGCACCTAGACACCACTTTTCTTCGAAGAATCTCTTGTTGTTGCTAAAAATGAAAGCCATTCAAACGAGTGTGATTGAAACAGGGACAGGGAAAGGAAAAAAATCAATAGAACATTTTCCAGGGTACTATCTCTGCTTTTGAAAAGAGACCATTAATAACATGCTTACAGTAAAAGCAGCTGCTTGTTCAAAGTGCATTCAAGGGTGAGCTGAAAGGATGGCTCTCTACACTGCCTCCCTGGAGAGAGAGTTTGTAAAGATTTCAAAACCCGACCTCAGACTATGAACAAAAGCCTTTCCTAGGCATTTTAAATATTCTTATCTAATATTAGATTGTCAAGCTGGGACTGAAATGCCTTCTAATATTTTGCTCCTTATGAAAGGCAGTGTGGGTTAGTGAATAAGCTATTGGTCTGAAAACTGCTTTACAGACAAAACACCGCAGGTCATACTCGTGCCTCTGAGGACTGTAGGTGCCATGCTAACGCAAATTGCTACAGCCCTCAACAGCGACGGGCAGCGCTGTGGGGCACAGACTGCAGCTCGTGCTGAAATGGAGGGCTGGATCGGTCCCTTCAGAAAATTATGGTATCTTCAGACAAATTCAAGGGATAGGGATAGGGCTGAGTCTTGGATCATCTCCTAAATTCCTTCTAGGATTATTTCATGTGCTGAAAGCTATGCAAAACTTCAGAATACATAAAGGGTCAACAATGCAGTTAATACATGAGAAAGGTTTCTTCACATAGCTTAGCCCTCTTGGGTGTAATTTTGTAATCTTTCACTTGCTTTTTTTAGATAGTTGAAGCAGATCTATAGGTTTTCAGGAAAAGGCGTATCTGTAGAAACAGGCATACCACAAGTGGCCAAAGACCTGAGCTCATACCTATAGTAAGTTACTAGAAGTTACATACTGTGCCCTGAACTGTCTTCTCTATGGAAACAACCTAGTCAACTGAAGAGCTTGTAACCTTCCTATGTGTGAATGTTGTTATCTTTATTACACTGCTGAGTAATCTAGCTCTGTCCAACCCTCACGATCCTGATTCCAGCATTTAGGTAGCTGGAGAAGCTTAGGAATCTCTAACATCAGTGACTAGGGACCAGATTCATCTCATCTCACCTCATTAAGGCCTCCAATAACCTCTGCTAATTTAAGATCCTACTTGTCCTTGGCCTCTTCCAGAGTCACTGAAGAGTGACATGAACCCACAGAGAACAAGTCAGATCTTTAGTTGATTAAGAACAGACTAAATTCTGCATTCTGTGGGGTTTTTATCAGAGGTGTTTGGAGAGAATATCAGACTAAGGAGTTACAGCTGCTCCTTTCTGCCTTTGACTTCTTGTTCCTGCACTCATATTGCAGGAAGAAATTGGTCTGTGTTAAAAAAACCTCAATACTACAAACAACAATAACAACAGCAAGACGTTCACCTTCAGAAACAGAGGGAGAAAGCTCAGTTTCCCGATCCACCTCACACACAGATACTGTCAATAGCTGGCTTGTATCAAGGGACGAAAAAGCAATGTGGAGAGGATATGGTTGCTTCTTCCCTGATTTGGCCCCTAAAGCTCCTGCATTGTGAAATCACAGCATAAAACTAACAGGAAATTCTGAAACAGACACTATGATGGCATATATTACTATAAAAACAGAGGCCATCACCAAAATATTCAGTCAATCCTTAATGACTTTCTTTCTGGTCTCAGCCCTGCTGACTACAATTCCATAGATTTTGTACAGCAATAACAATTTGGCATCCTTTATAGCAATGGATTCGTGTGGGCACTCAGCATGCCAGATCTCATTGATTATTATATCTCTGAGTTTCTATTCTAAGGAGATGCTACTCATATAATCTGCTGGGTTGATAGATGAGGAGATGGCGTTATTGCAACAGGCTGTCCACAGCCCCTTTTCATCATAGTTATAGCTATGGACTAGCAGGAGCCCCTCTGGAAATGAATGTTGGAAATCATAATGGCACTTTGCATGCTGCAATTTTATTTACGGAAATACTATTCAAGACATAAAATAAGGAGCGTCTGTAAAAAGAAATAAACAACTGGAAACTTTAATATGTTGGTTTCAATAAGGAACCTTATTGTTTTCAATAAGAATTCTGATGGCACTTTTATATTCTAGATTTTACCTTCATTTGCTTCAATTTTGTCCAAAGATTAATATGAAATGTTCATTTCAAAGAGAAGGAGTACCACAGTGATTAAATTCTTTTTTGTTATGTGTAAGCAGACGAAGCAGTTATTAATACTGAGAAAAATACTACACATGTCACCCCTCTGCTCTGATTTCTTGTGAAAGCCACCCATATCAAAAAGGTAGGCTTTTCTGGAATACCATTATGATTCATTTCTATTTTTTACCACTAGCTTCCAGAATCATCCATTGTCTAAGGTATATCTGGTGGTCATTTTGTGTGAAAGAATAATCTCTCATTCGAGCAAGCAAATAGGAAAAAAATCCTTGAGGAATGAAGGATTAGACCTCATAGCTGGGGACACCATTTTAGCCTTCCCCAAATGCCTACCTAACCCTCATTAATATTTTTTAGATAATATTTATTCTCTGCCTTTCTCCCTACCTTAATAAGGAAAGTCCTAGTATCCCTATTTCACAAGGCAAAACTGAGACATTTTAATTATTTAATGGTTATTCAAGGAAGAGAGGAAGTCTATTAACAGTAGGCTAAAATTTTCCTTTCCCAGCTGCTCATTAAATACTATCCACCCTGTGTGATTTTCAAGTGAATTTATTCACTGAGGAAACCTGAACATTTTCCCATCCTTTTTTTAAGTGAAAAAACAGGATATTAATTTTATTTTAAAAAATCCCCACAAAAATGCTGAAATCTATCAGTTATGTCAGATGATTTTTTTTAATTCATTCTTTAAATTACACCCACTAACCACTCAGTTGCTGTTGTAAGTGGTAACTGCACACATTGACATATGGGCAAAATAACCATTTTATACATGTAATACAATTAATCTTAAATGAGAGTGCACCAGAGCTGGCAAGATTCCTATTCTGAGGCAAATTTTGACTATTTGTATTTTGAACATGACCTGAATTGAGATTTAGATGTTGAAGTGTCTTGAGCAGGACTGTTAAAGACTTGGTACCTCAGTGGTTTTATCTATTGGATGACTTGACAACATGATTAGAAACTTGGAGGTAAAGACCCTTCAGGTTCAGAGTACATAGCCACAGATTCTTCCCATGCTGAAAAAAATTGGGTTTCAGAGTATGCCACCTTTCAGCAGACCTACCAGAAGGCAGAGAACACCAGGATTCCTGGTTTTGTGTCTTTACACTGGGAGTTTGCAGAGTCTGGCAGAAATAATGTGTGAGATAAAGCAAAAGTCTGTCAAACCCAAAATCTTTCAAACAAAGAATTTTGATGCTAAATAAATCACTGTTTTTAACATGGCTTTATTTAGTCAAAAAGGGTTCATTTAGCTCTATTCATCTCCAACATTTAATCGGGGGAAGGCAAGAGACTGTCTGCAGTACTTAACTAAAGTCATTACCTGAGCAACATCTCAAGTGTAAAAATAATACTGTTTATACCAGAATGATCATTCTGCAGCAAAAAAAAGCAAATATAAGTATACAGTGAGTGGGAATCTGAACAAGGTCAGGATGTGGAGTGGGAGAGCAGCTGCAGGGTCCAGATACAAGGGAAGAAAATGTGTGGATGTTCCTTAGGAAGGATGTTAGTCTGGCAAAATACATGGGGGACAAAAGGAAATGGATTAATTTTGAGCATGAGAAAAAGTGAGGAGATCTGTTGAAGGAAACGTGGGAAGAGATTTAGAGAAGTAGAAGAAAGGAGATAAGATAAGAAGGAGGAAAGAAGGAAAAAGAGCACAAGACAGAAATCTCTTTTCTTGTGAGGCATAGGCACATCCTAGCAGCTGTAATGAGTCTTCGCCAGTAACCACAAATGGATATGTGTGTCATCTATATCACGTCTGAATAAAACCAAGCTACTTCGCTGATGTCTCCGGACAACTTTTCTTGAATGAAGGGAGTGTGATGTGAGTTCAACATGTGTATTACACAAGCCATAAAGTTTCTTTATCTGTTGGATGAGTTTTGGTTTCTCCAGTTGCTGTCTGCTGTATTGAATCCGTCACATTCAGCTTAACATCTCTATCTCACCAAGGTATTAAAGGATGATAGAACTTCAGTAACCAGCCACCAGGGTGCATATGAAAACATTCATCACGTTAGAATCATTTAATTACTCCAGTGCTTTTTAAAGCAGGCTCCATTTATTTCTATTCACACATATGTGCTAAAAATTAAACCAATAACAACAAAAAGTGAAATCCTCAATGGTGAAAACTTTTCCATGTGAAAATTAATCAGGTTTATTTAATCGCAGCATATTTCTTCTGTAATCTTAACCTGCTTTTGAGGACATTGGGAGAATGTTACTACTGGCTGTAGATTTGTTTTTCAGAGTTATCTCAGTTTAACACATGTATACGTACATGTTTTTATGTATGTATAATCCTATGTGGGAGGATTGCTCAGGAGCATCCATTCAAAAAGCAGAGGGTTTTTGTCATTTACCAAACTTCTGTGGCTCTGATACTACAGAACTAAAATTGGCTGTCTGAATGAACTGCAGGTCTGAAGAACAGAGCAAAGGGGTCTTGAGAAGTCTGGATAGTTCCACATAATGGAAGGAAGCAGGCAACTGGTAAGCTCTTTCAATGCACAACTTGTTAAACAAGAAAAATGTCCTGGGGGAAAAAAAAACCAACCAAAAACCCAAAAAGGCCCCACTAACCTTTAGGAAAAGCTGCTCTTATGTTTAGGTGTATTAGGAGAACACAGTGCTCACTGCCTTGAAATGCATGAAAAGACCGGTCTTCTTTAAATAAATGGGATGGATCAATTAAACACCTGCTCTTTAATAGGATTTTAAAACGAGATTTTAATAAATAAGATTTTAATAAAACACCTTCCAAACAGTCACACGAATATTTGGAAAGGTATTAGAGGAAACACAGAACAGTGACACAGCAAAACCCATACGATACAAATTTGACCTTCTTTGTTACCACATTGCACAGTCTTTTAACAGTATAAATAGTAAGGACTTTTAACAAATCTGAATAATTCAGTCATACTCCCTATACCTTTGCTTAGTAGCAAGATAAATTAAAAGACACTGTATAACTCAGGTAGCCTGAGCTTTTCTCACTGTTATTTCTTTCCAGTAAACCCCTTGGTTCTGCACTTCACATTCTTGGTTTGCTTTTGTCTCAACTATGCCACTTGCATTAGGATATCACCAGACAAACAATGTTGTTGAACACCAGCTTTGCAGGCAGCTTGCAAAACACACCCTAACTTCATTAACGTCTCATAAGTACACTTCATACTAAAATATCTTCATTACCTAGTACAAAGATTCTGTATCTAACATACAGTGAATTTGCATGTTAATTTCTTGGATTGCTCCATTAACATGGAATATATGACATTTTCTTTGTATGTCCAAAACCTTAACATTCTTCTGCCTTACAAAAAAGCTTGCAATCATTTAGCTAGACTTTTAGTTTCAAATCCTCAGTAATGAGATGCCTGTAAGTTAGAAGTTGGTACCAAACATGACAATCTGTCAGCTACAGTCATCTCCGTATTTCCATGCATGATGTTTGCTCAGCACAGTAGCTTTCCTGCAGGCTATGTTGAGGTGTCTACCTCTCCCCATACATGACAGCCTGGATGTGGAAACCTGTGAGATTCATGTCCAACTGGGGCAGGAGTAGAAGAGTTGGAAGGTGCAAGTCTGAGTCATACAGACCCAGGTGGGAATTAACCTGATTCAGATGTTGTTGTCTGGAGGTAGCTGAAACTGAGCTTTTAGATTCCGATGGCCAGGGGACAGATGCAGATGAATCAAAGGAAGCAATAAATCTGAGAACAAGTCACCTTTAACTTTCTGTCCATTGAGTATAGATGGAGCTCAGATGAACCACTTTCAGGAGCAAAATTTAGACATAAATTGTGTGCATAATAACAAACACCCATAAGTTACATTGCTCTCCAGCTACATGAAGTGGATGAGCTAGAGAAGGTTCGATGGCCACTTCAGTCAAACCAATCCAGGAAGAAGAAAATAACTATATTTACAACACACCAGAAGTCAAATATGAGGTTGGACACAGAATAGCTAACCATTGGAATAAATTATCAACGGAAGAGCTGGATGGTTTGGTTTGGTTTGGTTTTGGTGGGGATTTTTGCTTCTTTTTTTCTGTAAGTCAGATAAAGGATATTGAGTTCTGTATAGAGTAATAATTTAAGGTGTGGATTATACAGGGTCAGACTAAAGGTTGTACTAGTTTTTGCTGGACTGAGCATCTCTGTTATTTACACTTTTTGAAGCAGGCTAGTTTATGCAAATACAATGGACTCCAAATACAGCTTCAATGACTTCTCTGCTGTTTCCTCCCATACATTCGTATTAGGAAGCTGACTGAAAAGAAGTGCTTTTTTAAATTAAATTCAATGGCAAGATTCACTGCCTGGTGAAGAAAACTAAATTTACTAATTCATGAGAAAAAATAGTTAAAAATGGAGCTATAATATAATAAAAGCAAAACTGCGTAACTGGTCAGAATAGCATTTTTGAGATTTTTTTTTTTAATGTAATCATTCAGTTCCTCATGTAACACCGAGGCTGCCTGTAAACAAATCCACTCCTAGATTGGTGTGATTCAAAAGAAAAATTTGCAACAGCTGCTGTGTGAATAGCACCGTTCTGAGATTTGAGTTCCTGAGCTGATTACAGGCGAACATCTGGAAAATTGAATTGAATCCAAATCTACTAAAAATTACTGTGTCTGTTAGTTTGTTGTGTTCACTTCAGGAAATGAGCAATTTTATCGTAATTTAAGGAATTTCATTGCACGGTTGGTGGCATATACATTGAAAAAATGAAGTAATCTGTATTCCTCTGCTATGGAGAAAACAATCTTTACAAAAGGGTAAACTGTCCCACTTACGTCTGCAGCCATCACCATGAGATCCTTCTCATGGAGTCTGGGCAACCAAATGAAACCCAAGACCTCTGCTTACTGAAATGGGAGCTCATTAATCTACACAGGTACAGATTCATTTAGACCTGTAATCTGGAAACTAAATCCTGTTTCTGAAGTTAGGATGAGCTGAAGCCCACCCAAATGCCATGGGATTGATTGATTAATGCACAAATGTGAGCACAAGTTTTTTACATCATGGATGAAGAGAAAAACAAAACAACCTTTTGACAAAATCAAAGGACTGTGTTTTATTTTGAGATTTGTTGGTTGGGTTTGTTTGTTTTATCTTAAAAGATTTAAAAATGTATACATGCTGAAAACAAAATTTCTTTTTGGCCATTAGAAAACATGGCCTGTCCAGGTTTGCTTAATAACTTTATGTTTTCAGTTTAAGGAAGAAAAAAACCATGTAAAATCATCAGGCATTTACAATATCCATCAGTGTAACTTTTTTCTGGGGAACAAAAACAGAAAGAAAAAAACACTGATGCAGAAAACTCCACCCAGGTCTAGTTACTACTACAGCTAACAGTATCAATTTGCCTCTGGGACAAAGAATTAAGTATTTATTAGCCTACCTATTAATATTTTCTTAATATCCTTATAAATTATCTATGGAAAATTCAAAATTAAATATTATAAAGAACCTAATATGAGTGGCACCTACTAGGGTTGCTGCTATCAATATTTATGAACTTTGTTTTATTTTTAAGTGCACATTTGGAAATTTAAACTCAGGATATTTCACTCGTAAGTAAAAAGCTGCAGTCTTGCTTTTTATTTCTCATTTTGTTTTTGAACCCATTGACCTCATCAAAGATTTTCAACACTCAGAAAACATGTGGGACCGTAGGATGTTCAAAAACCTCAGACTGAAAAAATGCCTCACCATTCAGGGGAAAGTCCCATTTCAGTGGCATGGCATCAGTGCACTGCCAGAAATATGAATTAAGTCAATGCAATTTACACCACATCATTGTATTCATATTAAAATGGAGGGTTTAAATAGACCTAAATAATTTTAAAATAAATTTTGAATTGATGAATAATAATAAAAATTTCAAAAATGTACCCAGCACAGGGGTATGAACTAACAAATATTTAGCTGGACCATCTGCCCCACTGCAGACACTTTCCTGAGGGAGGTTTAAGGTAAAATTCTTCTTTAGGTGCAATAAAGTGCAGGAGCAGATAAGGCAACACTGCCACAGTCGTTGCACTTTGAGATTGCTCTAGAATATTTCAGGCTTGTAAAAATTGTTTCGAGTTTTGCACAGAAATGCTGGATGCACCTTTTGACATTTTGTTGTAGTTTTGAGGTAAACTTGCATCCAAAATAGAGAAGAAAAAGGTGGAGGTAGTGTGACTAGGGGCAGGACACCCCTAGATGAGTTCCAGGCTAACAGCAGGACATATTACCTCATTTAACATGGGGGGGGGGGGGGGGGGGGAAGGAAGAAAGAAAGAAAGAATTTAAGAAATATAAATAAAAATTAAGATAAATAGAGGAAAGACAAAGAAAGAAAAAAGAAAGAGAAAGAAAAGAGAAAAGAAAGAAAGAAAGAAAAGAAAGAAAAAGAAAAAAGAAAGAAAGAAAGAAAAGAAAGAAGAAGGAAGGAAGAAAGAAAAGAGAAAGAAAAAAGAAGAAAGAAAAAGAAAAGAAAGAAAAAGAAAAAAAAGAAAAGAAGAAAAAAAAAAAAGAAAAAGAGGAAGGAAGGAAGAAAGAAAGGAAGAAAGAAAAAAGAAAAAGGAAGAAGAAAAAAGAAAAAGAAAGAAAGAGGAAGGAAGGAAGAAAGGAAGAAAGGAAGAAAGGAGTCAGTCCTTGCTATTACAGCTTCAGCTTAGCTGACAGAAATAAAATGCTGGCCCCAAGATCTGCATGGAGTCATTCAAACAGCTTAATAGCACAGGGGATAAATCACTATTATTATTATGAAACAGGAGACAGAGTTCTTGGGACCTGGAACTGTGCAGCTCAGCTCCAACTGCTGTTCAACATTCAGAACTACCAACTTCATTTCCTCCTAGCACGTAATAAATAACACATCTACCCAACATAAAAGCATTTTTATAATAGCAGTAAAGGAACTGCAGAGAGTGTGATTATCATGAACTAATAACACCCGGTAGAAGATATGCAGCCCAGATTGGGGATGACCTGAAAATGAGACTATGGCTCACGTGGCTGGTACTGTACCAGACCAGACATTGTCCCATTTTGACCATGCTATCCCAAAGTGCTACCACATTTTAATATTCTCTCCCTCTGCCACAGTAATTTGCACAGAGGGAGTCCATTTGTCATTGTGGGTTTCCTCTTTATGCGATGGCTTCTAGCACAAGAGCTAAAACAAATGCTGCCTTTTAATTCATGGCGCTGTTAACTCCGTTCGTGCACCAGCTCACACTGCCTGTAGTATTTTCACAGCATCACACATCTCAAGGAAACAGAAGGGAAGCTCAGCTGGTCTCTTTTTAGTGATACTCCAGCTTTGCAGAGGTGATGACTGTACCCTCTAATGGGAGAGAAGGGGTTGCCTGATGGTTAAAATATACAGCTGGCTATTAGCCAAATCAGATTTGCTCCATACATTTGCATAGACTTGTGTGGCTTCATGCCTCGCTCGTGCTGCCTGTGAAGCAGATCCTGCCTCACTCCATTCTTGCACATGACTTTGTTCTTGCACGTGTTTTACCAGGAACCCCAGCACACGTCTCAGTACTGCTGCTTGAATACCTGCACAGGCTCCACGAGATGCTTATTCGTGGAGGACTGCCTCACTGGAGACCCTTGCACATGCTCTGAAACAATGAAAAATCAACCCAACAGCCCCACATCTGGTATCGTTGGGAGGGAATGAATGGGAACACAGAAATGATAATTTAATAAATGTCCATCCCTCAATTACAACCTCACATAATATCCCTCTGACAGATTTTAATACTGTATGAAAGTCACATGAACTACATAATCTTCTCACATCAGGAAAGAAGCCAGAGGAGTTGTATTCCTATGGTTGAAGTGCCCTTTAATTGTACTCACCCCTGTAAATGACTTGATTTCCTCTATGATGGGTGTTTGATGACCAGAAAATAGTGGCAGTCATCCAGAGCAGTCTCCTATGACAGGAGCTTTTAATCTTCAGTTGAGTATTGGTATCCCTATCCCTGGTGAATACTTCTTGATAGTGCTATGCAGGAAAAAAACATAGGCAGTTCTAACCTTCGAATTTTCGGTCTGAAATTCAGCCTTTTATGGGATTTTATCACGTTTTGGGGACAGCTTCTATAATCTTGATATTACAGATCAAAAATCATGCTGAAGAGAAGACAGAAGCAGTCACAGAGGAAAGACTAGCCACATCTTGATGGAAACAAGACTGATTTGTGCTCTGATCCTCCTCAACCATCTATGGACAGTGAAGAACTGACCAATACTGGTCTGTTTGATCATAATAATCTTGGTAGGGCCCCACTAAAAAAAAAATAAAAAAAAAAATATATATATATATTTTGTTACTTGGCAGTTGAATTAAAGAATGGAAAAAAAGGGGCTAGGTTGATGAGAAAGATTTTTTTTTTCCATTTTCTCACTAAAAAAAATAAAATACTAAATCTGTTTTGCACATTTGTTCCACTTGAATTAGGAAATTTTATTTTTGAGGGAGAGAGGAGGCTTAAATGACCTAAAGTGTCTGCCAGTCTCTTTTTCCTAAAAGTTATGGTTTGGGTCATTTTGACATAATTCAAAGAAATTAAGAGATAGACTAAGCAAGAGAATATTTGCCTTCTACACTACAGTTTCGCACATTGCCTGTAAGTATTTTACAGTTTTGAGTTAGGGCAAGTTTTATTATACTTCAGAAGGATAGAGAGTTCTTAATCCTCTCTGTTGATGCTATCGCACATTGTAGGGACTATTCAAGTACCCATCAAACCAGAATAGTGAATTTTCTTAGAAAGAGTGAAGAGACATCAGGCAAGGTAGAACCATTGTAAGGTGGAGACTTGGCTCAGCTTCAAAAGAAGTATGATATAATGTTAAGAAATAAATAAGAGGGAAGAGAAGTGAAATTATATAATTCAGAAAGCGAGGTGTAAACCAATCTCAAACTTATTGTGAGGGAACAGATTGCCAGTCCCTGAGGGAAGGAATCAAAGGAAGCAACTGTATGCAAATGAACATGATAATTTATGCAAATTATATTTACAAATGGACATAGGATTTTGGGGGGCTCAGCTGATTTCAGTGAGAAAGAAAACAGAAGGATCTGGGATAGATTCATATACTAGTCCAGTCAGACATGCCCCCCTCCAACATAGAGAGGTAAGATACTGGATCAGGACATTTATAAGGACTTTGTTTCCAATAGTAGCTACAGCAGATGCCCAGAGGAGTCTAAGAACAGCCTAGGGGTGTGAGAAAAGGGCATTGGGATCCCCTGGGACAATGTTTCACTTTCCAGCAGTAAGTAGTATAGGGACTGCTGAGCTGGTGACCACAGATGGGCTGCCGTGCCTAATAGCTGCTCTATCATGCAGACTTCCATGGATGTCTAATCTTTTCTTTGAACTCATGTATAATTTTTGACTACTGAAAAATTCTGTGGCAAAGCTTCACAGTTCCATATGCAGCACAGGAAAACCCAAACAAAACCAGCAACAACACCAACAACAAAGAAACAACCAAACTCAAGCAAAACAAAACAACAACAAAAACGTTTACATTTCTTATCTGATCTTTTCCTTGGGTGTCTTGTAGATACTGTACTGTGAAAAAGTGAATTATTTTCTCCCGTCACTTTCTTCACACCACTCCTGGTTCCATAGATCTCTTATAGCCACCATAACCATTTATTTTAATTTTCTAGAGGGTGTTTTATTCCTTTGATTGTGTTTGTCACCTTCTCTCTACCTGTCCCAGTTCTACTATATCCTTTCCAAGACAGTGTGATCAGAAATGAACATACTATTCAGAATACATGAATGGAGTACAGTGATACAAAGCTTATTTGCAGCCATCACTGAATATGTATAGTTAGGGTTATTTTTCCACATGTGCATTACTTTGCATTAGTAGATACTAAATTTTCTCAGCCACTTTATTACCCAGTCAGACAGTACTGCAAGATAATCCTGTGACTCTTTGCAGTCAGTATTAGATTTGACTACCCTGAATAATTTCTAACACCTGCAAGTGTTGTTCCCTTTTCAGATTACATGTGGATACCGTGAAGAACAGCGGGTGCAGTGTGGCTCATAGGGAAACCATCTGCTAACTTCCCCCTGCTGCAAAAATAAATTATGCGCTCCCACTACTTTTTTCATCTCTTAACCACCCTTAAGATGAGAACTTTTCTGTACCGGTCAGACCATGATGACATGCTCTTTGCAGGAGCACCTTTTGGATCTGCCGGGAAATGATTGTGTTGGTCTGTGGAGCAGCATGTTTCTGCACCCCATGGTCCTACCCCGGGAGAAGCAGCAAGTGTTCCCAGTACAGAGCGAGCTGAGGTCTCCGCCAGCACCCACTGCCCACCGGCTCGCTGTGCAGCAGTGCCCATGCCTGGGGCAGCGCTGCCCTCTCGTGTCTGCTCCGCACAGCGAGCTGCCAACCCACTCGCGATGGAGACCGCCCAGCAGTGGTGGCCATCCTCCGAGAAGGGCTCAGCACGGAGGCAGATGCAAGCGTGTAATATTTATGACCGGGCAGGAGATGGTTCACATCACCCATAGTGAGGTCTGCTGGTGCATGCGAGGGCTTCTGTTGCCCCTGAATTAGGAGGGATGGTGGAAAAGTTAGCTGAGTTGGTCAACAGCTGTCTTCTCATCCCGTAGCCTTGCCATCAGTTATATATATATATGTATGCTAGCTAATGCATGGGAGGTGAGATGCCCACCCTCACCCACCTGTAAGTAAGTGTTGAAACTGGACAGAAAGTGGTTGCCCCTGGAAAAATTCTGAAGTTGTGTTGTTTTTCAGCTGATAAAGATCAGGCTGGACTTGATACCTTGACATGAAATCCATGAGGTGAGGATGAATTTCAAGCTTCAGATTTTTGTAGTCTTCCAAGCCCGAAGACACATTTTCATGCATTATGGCAGTATGCAGAGGTGCTTAATATGGTATTTATTTCACGTTAGAGCTGCAGGCTACTGTCTGTTGTAGCTTTAACTGGGCTGCAGGATACGGGCACTTGAGTTGGCTATGAGGAGATGCCACTGACTAGCCCATTTACAGGAGGGCCTGAGAGCACAGCTAGCTTTATTAGGCTTTCAGCGCAGAAGTCTCCTTCTCAGTCCTAGTGTAAACTAACCCCCACAGCAGCAAGCAATACTAATAGTCTCATTGGGTATCAATGGGTATACCCAAGGAGTGTATTCCCAGATCCTGAATTCCTAAATCCACGTCTGCCCACTCCATTTCTCACATTACTTTCACATTACTGTGCTTATGTAAAAGACACAACACACAGGGCTGTTTCTTCCTTATTTTCATCTAGATGGGCATTGCTACTCATAGAAAGAATAATTTTCTTATGTTAACAGTCACACACTGGTGTAAGAGCAAGGAGAACAAGGCCAACGTACACTTTTGGCTGCATTTTGCTCTTGCAGGAGGAAGAATGTATTAGATCTTTACCACATGATCGACAGAGAAATGGCACTGTGTTGACTGAAGCTACTCCTGATTTACACCAGGGAGGAAAGCAAACAGCTGCTCGCAAAGCTGGCAAGGAGAAAAGCTAAATACAAAACAGTTGGAACTGACAACGGCAATGCTTTGTTTCTGGTCAGCACAATCACATAGTGACTGCTTCAGGGCTGTGTTCTCCCCTTTTGAAGAAAACACATCGCTGCAACAGATCCCAGCAGGCTAAACAGAGCAGCAGCAGATCCTCTGATTCCTCCCTTTGGTGTTTGTTGATCCACGAGTGCAGATCTTACTCTGGGTTAATTATGCCCATATTTATGCATCCACCAGAAGCTCTGCATGTTTAGCATGTTCTCTAAATATGGCTGTGCATCTTTTTTGTGGTCTGTTCTGGTCGCCTTTGTGTAGTAGACTCTGCAGATTTCTCTTTTCTGCCTGAATTACCTCAAGGACCAGTTGAATGACATCTTCTGTGCATTCTTTCAGCGCAAAACATTTGCCAAGCACACATAATGTATATACCAGGCTTATGGCAGGAGGGATATACAGCCCTACAGCTACTCCAAAAATAATCAGTAAATGTTTGTTGAAAACACTTACCAATGAAAAGTGGTTTTGACTAAAACGAGAAAATGAACTACAGACAAAACATGTTCATTTTGGGTGAACGTTTTCTGTGTTTAGATAAAAAGTTCTTTTTTTGGAAACTTTTAAAAAGATTGGGGTGGGATGTGGAGTGTGTGGGGGTTTTACTCCTTTTTCTCCCTCTATTTTAAAAGTAAAAATAATAATCTATTTCCTTATCTCCAGCAACACCAATAGTCAAATTGTGGCTAGAGATAAAGGGGATAAGGACAGAATTTCTCAGTCTTGTAGGACTTCTTATACCACATGACTGTTTGTCTACTGTGCAGTAGAAGTGGGAGAGGAGGAAACTATTGTTTGCTCACTTTTTCTCCCCTGAAACCCTGGCAGGTGCCCATCTACTTCCCTTCTTTGAGGTATGAGGAAAAGGATTATGGTTGTCTCCTCTGGTTGGAAAATTATGTAGAAGCATCAAAAGGCAGAGGGCTCAAAAAGGCAGAGGTCTATGTGGTGCCTGTAGCTGAGATTAGAACAACGTTTTGGATGGTTGCATTTCAAGATGTGAAAAGGATATCACAATAATTTGTCATTTTTTGTCAGTTCTAGATGAACTCATGGTGAAAGTTTTAAAAGTTGCCTCCTACCTTTGTGTTCATTCCTTCCTCCAGAATAATCTGGGGGAAGTTCTCTGACAAAAGTCAGCATTGGGGTCTGTGGGTAGCACCCACTTCTTGTCATCATTAAGCTTTGCTTTAGAGCACTGGTTTCAAACAAATTAATGGTAACAATGTTGACCTTTAAGCCTGGACTGGCCCATGGAAGGACTGCAGTAATTGATGTGGATATGCAATCAGCACAGCTTTGTCAAGAGTCCTTCATAGTGTGGAAGTTTGTGGTGGGAGAATTCCACCCAAAAAGAGCATGGGATTAGTTTTAACAAATCTAAAGGAAACCGTTAAACCACAGTGCGCTACCAGCACTGGAAAGGAAAGAAATTGTAAAAAGAGCTTTACATTTTACTAGTGACTGTCAAAAGTGGGAGATGGCTGAGACCGAGAAAGGATTTACTCAATTTCTTAATTTACTTGTTAATAATTCATTAGCTATGAAAGTGGCAATTAAGCCCCAGACTAGCTTTTTCTGTCCTCTCATCTTTCAGCCTGCAAAGATGGACTTTGGATAATCCATTCCTAGAGATCTTCTGTCTGATTTTAATTTCTCTTTCCCATTTTCCTTCATTGCAGCTCTATTTCTATTTTCAATTACATTCAATTCTTCACAGCTTCCTTTCCCAGTCACATACTACTACTGTTCTTCTATTTTCCAGGGTCGTCACCTGGTCCAGGGTCCACCTTCCTGACATTATCACCCACTTTGTTGCAAGAAACCTGATCCTTGCTCTATCATGTTCTTAATCGGCTTTTGAACTTCCCATACTGGTCTGCCCTGCCTGTTTGTAACCTTGATTTTCTCTACACCATTCTATGCTCCATGTTTCATGTTCTGTATTTCCTTCTTTTCAGTTGTCTTTCTGAACATATTGACTTCCTGGAATCCCTGCTCCTCAGATAAATCAAGTGCTGTTTTATTAACCCCTTTTTTCTAGGAAAGGCTGTTTTTCTGAGTTTGCATATGTAGATGGCATTCATTTCACCTCTCCTCCTCAAAGTTAAAAGAGGGCATCATACAGTAATGAGAAGATGCATTAGAAATGCAGTGTGTTTGCTGTGCTCTGAGAGATGGGATTTGTAGACCTTGTGCGATAATCAGTCCTTAGGTCTTAGCCCATAAGCAGTCAATTTAGCTATACACAGAGTATTCTTTCAGAAGAGGGTAATGAAGAACAGCACTGTAACCTGTTAAAAGCACCAGAAAAAGAAGGGAAATCATCAAGACTGTAAAATATCTCCAAGTGTTTCTGTGAAACTCAGAAATAATGCACGGCTATCTTTCACACCATTTGCCTATTTTCCTGGTTTTTTCACTTATATGCAGATATGGCAGATAATTTCTACTCTATTGTTCTCTTTCTATATCAGATAAATATATATATTTCTATATAATCAGAAATACAAGCAACTTGTGGTTCTTCTCTTGGCTGGATCACACAGGCCACATCTGGGGTGGTACAGATCAAGTTAGCACCAGTGACACAGAGATATATTTATTTATACCAGTTGAGAGTTAGACATCAGGCTTTTTTTCTGCCAGTGGGGAAAAAATAACACTGAATTTCTCCTACTTGAAGTGAAACTGGACAATAACAGGTTCAGGAATTGCCTCTTCTAATTTTCCAGGACAGGATCTTCCTGTCTGGGTATTTATACAGCAGCAACCACTGTGGTATCTAAACCCCCTATTGATTTATTAAAGTGCACTCATAAAGCTCTCTGTATTTTTTTTCCTTGCTCTGTTATTTTATGTGGTGTTATTGTGGGAAAGCGAGGTCAATGGAAGAATGTTTTACATTTTGTTCTGAAAGCGCTGAGGTTTACAGTCACTATGATGTATTCCAGAAGCAACTATCAAAATGTGGACCAGTAGCCAAGAAACCTCTGTCTTCTGCTTTCATGAGTTTCCTTCTAGCAGTCATTTGTGAGGAGTGGAGCTCCCTTGTGTGATCTCTCCGATAGCGCAGATAAATCAAGCTGGGATTCTTGGAAACTGAGGAGCAAATTCTGGATTTCATGTAAGAAGTCATCATTGTCAGCTCAAATACCAGTTTACTTTCAGCAGTGGCTTGTTCAGCGGATGGGCTGTTGTGCTTTCCATCAACTGGAGAGTGTGTTTTGTTTTGGGTTTGTGGGTTTTTTTGGTGTGAGGTTTTTTTTTTGTTTGGTTGGTTTTTGTTTTTGGGGTTTTTTTTTTGGTTTTTTTTTTTTTTTTTTTTTTTTTAAGCTTGGCAGTTTCTTGCCTTTCTACAGTTTGATATAGTCCCCAAAGCCAGGAGGTGTGAGTGTGGGTAAGCAGATGTGTTGTTCTTTGAAGCTGCGGACAGAGCTCCCAAGATGAGGTGCAATAGCACCCTGTCTGTGTCTGAGACATGCAGGCAACTTTGGGTGCCCCCAGTGCACACGGGCAGTGTGAGGAAGCACGTTATCTTAAGACACATGAATAATGACAGCAATCTTCCTGGAAAGGAAGCATTGCCTACACTTTTCTCAGCTCTGGCCAGAACAAATTGTTCTTCATTTAACTGCGAAGCCAAGTGGCTGAATAACTTGAGTGTATTCCGGGAATGGTAATATTTGAATGAGGTGATCCAGAGGGAAAACCTGCTTGTGTGTTTCTGGTGTTCTTGTCAATGATCTCTTAGAGTCTTCACTTCACAGGGCAGTTGGACAGGGTGGAGCTGAAAGCAGAGCCTAGGTGTAAGTGTGCACAGATGTAGTCTGGAAAGAAAGGGGCAAAGAGTAGTTATGAGAAGGCATGAGGCATGGCCAGATTATGGTCTTCCACCACCTAAAGGTGGAAGCCGAATCTCAGCTCACCTAGGCCATGTAGGGGTGCTTACATTGTCTGCACCCCTACATATCATGTCCTTGGAAGAATGGCTGTCAAGTCTTATGCTTTGCAGCACAATTTTTAATAGCAATTGCTAATAGCTACAGTCTCTCTCCGCTGGCTTACTGCAGGTCCCAGGCCCCACACGACTGTGCAATAGCTGATTCCCATTCATAACATACCATAGGAAGGGGAAAACATTTATCAATGATACAATTAACTTCTGTAGACATTCCTGTCTGTCCTCCAGACCTGTCAGAGTCCTGACTGACTGGTAAATATTCTGCCAGGGTGGTGAGGATGGGATGGGATGGGATGGGATGGGATGGGATGGGATGGGATGGGATGGGATAGGATGGGATGGGATGGGATGGGATGGGATGTCTGTAGAGAAAGAAATTCACTGCTGGGAAGAGCTGGCTAATACAGCACTACAGAAGATTTCTGAACTATGTACATGGATAAGATTACAAATGGACATTCTGCATGTCATTTTGCATGACAGAAGCTGGGGGACTAGGTCATCCAGCATATTTGCCTGAAACTTGCATACTTAACAACAAAGTAAACCAGTGATATTAAAAATCCATTAATATTTTTTGGACATTCTAAAACAAATTGAACTTAAAACGGTATCTGCAAAAACCAATATGTTGTAAATTAAAACCTTCATGAGAAAAAAAAATATGCCAGTGCTTATTTTTTTTGGAATTAATATGTATTAACTGCAGCCAGCACTTGTTCATCACTGTGCTGTGCTGATACTGGAACAGACATAAATAAAATCAAACCCAGGTCTCTTTCTTTCTCCCTCCTTCTTTTCCATTCTGTCCAACACATTTTAATTCAGTCCATATGAATGAAGTTCAACCATTAGTTTTATATAACCTGATCTATGCCACAGAATAAATAATACAGTATCTGTTGCCAGATTAGAACAGTCTAACTGAAATAGATATGTGCATTTAGTGAAGCCAAGGCATAATTTGCTTGAACCAGTATTAGTACGGCAGCCAACATATGGAATTTTAAACCCAAAGTAGATTTGTATATGGGTTTTTATAATACAAGTGGTATATGTTTTTCCAGACCAGCATATAGTCAATAAAAGCCATGAGCTTCCTGAGTGTCAGCTGATAGAGCAGTGGATAAGATGCTATCTTTCCTCCTTTCTTTTTCATGTTTAATGAACATCTTTCTAAACTTGTTTGGTTTGATTGATTTGTTTCTGACAGAAACATCTTCAAAAGCAGAATTCTTCCCTGTGATTCCAAGTTTGCTCTTCTATTTCTCAGTAGCAGTCTAATGTAATAACTTAATCTAGAAGGAAAGGCGAATTTCCAGTATGTACCTGTAATTATCTTGCAGTCCTCTCCATCCCTGGGATTTGTGCATTCTGGAATAATCATGGAATTTAACCGCCCAAAGGAAGTGTTTTCAGAAAAAAAGGCACTGAGCCAAATCGACCTCAGCTGGTCTAACCATGGTAACTTATTTTGAGCATTGATCTGCATAAGCAAAAATGTTGCTATCTTTGTTGAATATACTTATCCAGAAAAGTGTTTTTATCATTTTCTTTTTCTGCTGCTGAAAACTTTTCTATTAGTGCATCCCTTGCAGGTTCTGCTACTAGATGAAAATACATCAGGTGTAACTGTTTGGGTGTGGTTCACCAAACCAAGAAATCTGTAGCTGATAGTGATTTTGGAGGAGGTGAGAACTGATGTCAGTGACAATAAACTGTGTAATTGTATGTCTGCATAAAGAAATTTCTTCCTAGCTCCAGATGTTAGTGTTTTGGCTTATGTTTCTGGTGAGAATAAATAGGCAACCCTCCCTGCATATGTGTCACTGAGTCTGTACGATATGATCAGCCACTTTGTGCTCGAAGAGGCCTTTTGAGTGCCTGCCTCCTGGAATTATCATATTGGGCTAAAATAAACACAGAAGATTGACCACCAAAACCTTGGACTGTTTGCACTTCAGAACTTTCTCCAAAAGTTCAGTGAAGCAAAATGTGAAGCCTCTCCAACGACTCCAACCAGCCTTGGCTCTTCCCCCAGACTGTGATGCCTGGCTCGTGTTACAGCAGAGGTGGCATATAGATAAAAGAGACTCAAACCCAGCTGAGTATTCCAGGTGCTAAGCCATATTACAATTTTCCCTCACTTTTGAATGCTATGGAGATTTCATTTCTAGGGTATAAAACCTGCTGGTAGTTCTCACTAATCATGTTTTGCAGAAATGCTAAAAAAGGATGTTTATCTTTCTTTTTAACATCACCAATTAAAAGTTTGTTGTGGGTGATTTTGGTGCAGCTGCCAGATGATTGGCTCACTTTGCAGAGCCTGCTTGAAGGTAACTGCTACTTTGACAGTACATAAATCAATACATCTGTACAAAATCCCTCGTGAATCTCTTCATCCGTGTTCTCCAAGGTTGTTATATATATATAGATGTTATTTCATCATATGAATTTTTCCCCTCCTAATCATTGTATTTACCAAAAATAGCTATGCACTTAGAATATTGAAAGCTTTAATTATAGTCATCACAAGCTTAAACCGAGTCCAGAGCTGGAAACAACATACAAGAGTATTCTTTTATTCATCATCTGTCCTAGATGGAAGAGAGGGTAGTTGCCTGGTCACCAAAAGTGTGTACATTTGAAGTGATGTTCATCTTACACACTTTAACATTTCTGCTGTGTAGGTGTCTGTAACTGAACAAAATGCCTTGATTATCATTGTAATCAATGGAGATATAGTCGATATGGCTTAGAGTTGTATAGTCACTGGACTTCCACCAGTGCAGGTGATCTCATCCTATTTTAGGATGAAATAAGCCATATTCTCGTCACCAGACTGATTAAGGGTTTGGATCAATTGCTTAAACATAGGCCTGTAACGACAGCGGATACAGCACCACTGGCTGGCAGGTACAAAACTATGGGAGGCCCACCTTGTACAGGTGGCCCAACTGGACATCTCCGGTGGCATCAGATGTCTGTGTCTGTATCAGGCACCTGTGCTCCAGCAATGGGATCAAATCATTAGCTAAGGATTGAAAGGATCATTCATAACATTGAAAAGGATCAGAGTAAATTAGTGTCTTTCTGTTTCACAATATTATTGAGAAATGAGTGTTAATTCTTTAACTAAAAGGCAGGCTAACTCATATACTTGTTTGGAAATGTTAGGGTGAAATCTTGATCTCATGGTAGCTTCAGGTGAAATTTGTGCTGACTTCAGTTTCCAGGAAAGCTTTAGTTCTCATGAAACAACCATTTTCTAACTGTTCTTGCTCAACAGTGCTACACCAACACCATGGGGACCACGCCAATAACAATCACATGAGGATTTGGCCCTGAATTACCTATTTATGGCATAAGCGCAAGTAGTAACAGTGCAGACCCGCATTAGAGAAGGGCATTCGTTTCTTATGAAATCCGTTAATAGTCACAAAAGCCACTTGAAATTAGTGGAAACTAATTGAAAGTAATGGAGAATTACCTGAAAATGTAGCACAAGTAGATGAAATTAATTGAAGATAATTGATAGTGACTGGAATTAATAAAAAATTGAAACAAATTGGGCTTAATTGAAATTTATTGAAATTGAATTAAACTCAATAACTCAAAACCTATTAAATGTAATAGAATCTAATTGATATTAATTTTATGCAACACTTAATAGTAACATAATATCCTTAAAAGGGATTTTTATTAGATGTTTTATTTGTTTAACACTATTTTCATAAAATAGTAAGAATAAATTTTAACAAGAAAAAATGATGCAGAGCATAGAAACTTCGGGGTCTTTTTGGAATAATTATGAGGATAGCATGTGATACTGATAACAAAAGTTCCAGACAGGATTTAGTAAGATTAAAAAATTCTCATGGATTTTATATCACGGTTGAGACCTTTATTAGAGTTTAATGAGAACATTCTACCTGCTAAGATGTTAGCTTTGATTTGATAAATAACTCCTTGACCAGATATTGAATCGAGCATCTGTCTCCTTTATGAGTGTACTGTGAGAACCCTTATTTGTTGTCTTTAACTATGAAGCATTTTAAGTCTTCTGAGCTTTCTTACAGATTTCCTTCCATTATATCACTAGTGTTCTCACCATTTCCCGCTCCCTCAACC
This sequence comes from Falco rusticolus, assembly GCF_015220075.1. Lineage (NCBI taxonomy): Eukaryota > Metazoa > Chordata > Aves > Falconiformes > Falconidae > Falco > Falco rusticolus. Next base: position 79,237,084 of record NC_051210.1, on the reverse strand, counting down.
TCTGTCAGTTGAAAGAACTAAATAGTTTCTCACATAAGCCCATTAATAGATATATTCAGCCCAATGTTTGAATTATACTTCCCATAGATGTGTGTTGCAGTAACGCGCAGGAAGCTGAGAGAAAATTTGAAATAATTTTTGCTGAACTGATGCTGAGATCCTATTATTTCAAGAATGTGAAAGATGAAGAAACCAGGAAAATCAGGAAGAAAATACAAAAATAGAAAAAATGCATGTTAATTGATTATTTGTCAAATAAACAAAGGAAAAAATAGGACTACTTATGGTATGTCTATAAGCTTTAGTTCTAATTAAGACCAAATGTGTAAGTGTATGCGGAAGGCCGATACCTTTCAGGAAAGCTGAAAAAGCAGATGCTGCTTTTGAAAAACAGACTTATGCCCCTGTAATGGCAAAAATGGGACATGCTTTAAGCTAAACATAGGGTTTAATTTTTACTTTAATTTTTTTTGCTGCTTTTTGAGTAGAGACCAACTATTCAGTGAAAACCTCAGGGATGGTTAGATTTTGTAAAATGACTGATAGACAGTTACAAATGCTTTACATGTCTGCAAGTATCAGTGGTGTCAAACAAATCTGATGTTCCTATTCACACATGCAAATCCCTACTGTTTGTACATATCTGCCAATTTGCTGGAAAAATTAGGTGAAGGTAACAGAACTGAATTCCTTCATGCATCCTTCTTTGTGGGACCTACGCAACTAGTGAAGATTAAACCTAGTTTTAAGAGACAAACAAGGCAGGATTCAACTTACAAACTAGGATACCAAAATTTAGGAGACAGAATGTAGGTTTTTACAAACATGTTTCTGGCATCATTTCTCACTGTAGTCATTGGAAATCTAGTCAGTGCAGTCAATGGAGCCTGGAGACATTCAGCTGACTAAATGCATATGTCCTCTTTAGGTCAGGTTGATTAGATCTCTAGAATCTACTAAATATCTTGGGGCTTGAATCTGTCCTACACATAACATCGACCGCCATTCAAAATGTGGTGGGGATCTAAGTTATCCACAACAGACATTGCACAGGATCTACAGGATACTTGTGGTCAACTGAAGATCACGTAGGATGCCTTAGGACATCTCAAAGAGTACTCAGTGCTTACGTTAAAGCTACTGAATCATGCCCTTGTCAGTAATGAGAACTTACACACTTAGGTCACATTTAGTCATCTTTATGCCAATGTCTAAATTTATGTTCTTTAACCAACAAGTTGAATCATACCACTAGTAGGACTCAGTAATTAAAATCAGCGTAGAGGGTAATCTATGCATTTCAATGTGGTTTGGAGTCAACAGTCATTATGTGGATTTTGCTGGCATTTCTATAAAGGATTTTGTTTGGGGGAAGATATTTGTTTTAGGATAAAGTGTAGGGATGTTTTCTGGAAAGAAGGAAAAATTAAAAAAGGAAGAAGGTGGGAGAACTGAGGGAGAAAAGAAGGCATGAAAAAAGGAGCAAAGGAAGATAGGAGACTGAAGAAGGAAAAACTAAAGAAGGAGCTAGAAGGAATGAGAATTGAATGAATAGGTAGTAAACAATTGCTCTTCTGGACAAAAAAAAAAACACCACAGGTTTCATGTGTTCTCACACAAGTCCTCAGGAGCTTGCTGTGGCACCCATAACTGGTCATATATTAACGCTACAGCTTTGGTGCCATGCAGAAACTAGGCAAAACTGCCTGCACAGTTAAGGTTCCTGAAGTGCAAATAGCTTTAGCAGCAATTGTCAGGGAAATTCTGACGGGAAACAAAGCACACTGTGAAGCTCTGAAGAGAGCCCTGATATGCACCTCAGGAGTGAAACCTGAACCAAAATCCATCTATCCCCATTTGTCACTGTGAGTAAGTTAATGGCCTGCTCTGCCTGATGCACAGCAGCAGACAAGCCTCTTTGATTTACTGATTATCTGGGTGATATTTGAACCACATACACTGCTAGGTAACGCTATGGATTCTCCCTGCCCCCTCCAGCCTATTTACCCACTTCTGGCTTCCTGCTGAGGCATGATTTCCTTTGATTAAGCACTTGAGTTTAATTGTAAAATGGAAACAGCAACATAACACACATAATCCTTTTGAGCTGAGAGAAAACACCAAGTGACTTCTGGGTGGGAAAGGGCACAAAAATTCGTTTCAATGTCCTCTGTTTTTGACTTCAGCCAGAAGCGTGTGGGATGGTGGAGGAAGAGGACAATAAAATGAATCCTTGGAGAATTTAAATTGGTCTGTGTAACCTGCTCCAGTGCTGCGCTGCCTTCCCACACCACAACCTGTGGCTATCTTACCATCTGTTGCCTCTGGAAAGAGTAACATCATCGTTGTAACTCCCATCAAACAGGCTGCTGCTATATCACCTCTCAGCCTCCTTTTCCCCAAAACAAACAAGCCCAGCTGCAACCCTTGTTGTAGGTCATGTAAGCCAGGACCCTGAACATCTTGTTAACTCCCTAATGGACTGTCTCTAGTTTTTCAACACCCTTCTTTAGCTGAGGAACCCCAAATTGCACATAAAAGTTGCCCATCCAGTTGCCCATCAGGTTAGTTACTGGCTTAATTTTTTGAGGCCTAGTATGAAATAAAAAATGTCTTAAACCCAGAGGAATGAAGGATAACTGAAAGGACCTCCGAGTATAACAGATGTCAGAGATCTGTCTAAATAAAGTTTGCACAAAGATAAGTCAATCAGTCAGAGACAGATAACGTGCTAGATGTTGATGACAGAAAAGTTTTCTCTCCTCTTGCTTTCTGGGAGAAAAAAAAAAAAGAAAACTGTAGTAGATTTATTAGATGATCAGGATTCCATTAACATAACAAATATAAGAACATTTGGGAGGAGGAAGAAATCCTGAAGCAAGAATAATGAATGTGCTAAATCACCTAGAAATATATACTGCAACAGTTTTGTGAGCAATAAACCATGTTACAATTCCAATGCATTTATCAGTCCAGTTTGATTTTTTAGAAAATGGCTTTGATTGGCCAAGAAGATTTCTGAGAAGATGGGTTAATTTCTGTGATTAGCTCTGCTCATTCAAAATTGCTGTTTAGATATTCTGAACTGTCACATCATATTCTAGTATGAAAGTACACTTTTGCCCTTTCTTCTAAATCTTGAATTACATTATAACACAGCTCAACATTATTCAGTATCAGCTTCTTCCTCCTTCTTCTTTTCATGGTATTTATTTATTTATATCCTGATAATAACATCCTTGGGGGCATTGTATAGGCAAGACATGTATCTTGGCCTCCTCCTTTCCCCAGGAGTGCAATTGCCTTGCGGTAATTATAAGATGTCGTATGTTATTATGAAGGTGCCTTATTGCTCAAACACATCAGGGATATCTGATAATGTAATTACTTCACCTTATAAAACTATTATAAATCATGCATGGGGAACATTTTTTTCCATAGCAAAGCTGTCTGAAGAATTATCACATTGTGTGGAATGGGAATATCATGGTATGGCTAGCATTATGTTCCCTGAGCCCACAGTAGGCAATGGCAGTATTAAAATAAAATATTTAACAGCAATGATTAAAGAAAATACATTCAGAAAGCATGGCTCCTTTCTAAAGGTCTAGGAGAACAGATTATTATCTGAATGAGCATATTATACACTTGTGCCTTCTGACACATGAATAGCAGCTGCAGATTTCCTGTTTATCTTTTTTTTTTTTCCTTGACTTTCCTCCTTCCTTCTCCTCCTTCCCTGCTTTCCTGAGTGTCGTGTAATTGTTATAAAAGCAAATCAATAAGCACTTGAAACACTGGCCATTGTACAAAGAATTGTGCTTCTATTGGTCATCACTTTAATAAATCTAATGATTATTTCTCCCTCTTTCAGCCTCTGAGGTTTCCTGGCACTTTATTGATTAGAGCTTGTCACAGAGTTCTGATTATAATTAAAAATCATCAATGGGCAAACAGAATGCAGTTCTACTTAGCAATAAACTGAACAGATAATCACTAGGTGAGGTGATGGGACCAAAAAATATTTCCAATAGTACCAGGTAGAGAATAATTGAAAGTCACTTGATGAGTCACAATTCAGTAGGACTTTATTGAATCTTAGATAAAGACTTTTGTGTCCTTAGTAAATAGCTAGTGTTATTGCACTAAATCAGATTCTTTCACATCCAGGATTCCTGACTACCACGCTAGACCGATTTTTGAGATTTTTGGCCTGAAGGTGGCAACATACCTCTCCAGGATTCCCTCAAAAAATGCAAGGCTAGATCTGGTAATGTGACAGGCAAGTGTATAGGACAGGAAAAAGAGGGAGAGGACCTCCTTTGGTAGTTTATGATAGTACACGTGCTCCTGGAGGCATGACCTTCAGGTCACTTCAGCATTCACCTGTTATCTGTACCCAGTTGTGCAGAATGCAGAAACAGGAGCTGATTTCCAAAAGAGGCAATGTGAAATGGCTTCTGTGAAACTCGCCAGTGGAGCTAAGATCCAGTAAAGGTAGAAACAGGAAGAAAAATAATAAGGCTGTTGTTATATAGGGAGGGCAAAAATAAGCATCGGTGCAAGTACTTGGCTTTGAACATCTCCAGAAGGGCTCTGACCAAATTCAGCTACAAATGTAGTTGATGAGCTGATATTTACACCACTAAGTAAATAGCAACAATCTAGTTTAATGAGAAGGAATTGATAAAGAGTTTAAAGTCTTGAACTTTTTCTCACACCTGCTGCTTTATGATCTGAGAGCTTCTTTCTCTACCCATTAACTTTGTCCATAATAAGTACCTGCATTTGAGAAGATAAATCTTGGTTACTGTGATGTGTACTAGATCTTTTATGCAAAACAGTTATTTTTCTTTCAAATATTTAAAAGGCTGCATTTTAAGAGCTGGAAGCTCTAAATATTCTCCACCTTTTTATCCGGAGCTCCACACAAACTGATTTATAAGATGCACTGGGAATTGCTAAATGGCTTCAGCTTTGTCATAATATGCTGAGATGCTCATCTATATTCCTTCTGGTTGTTAAACTTGCATCAAGCTCAAGTGTTAAACAAATATGAGGGAAGATGGTGCTTTTAATTTTATGGCTTGCTTACAGTACTATATGTCCTCTTCATACTGGAGGATACTCTAACTAAGTCTGTGGAACTGGGCTGAAGGAATCTCATTTTTCTCACAGTACATGCAACTGCTCCGGGAAATCTTGTCGGGTGCATTCATCTGAATCACCCTTCAAACCAGTCACCTTGACACAGCTCGACTTTGTGCTTCAGCTTAAAAACTGCACAAGATGATTTCTTAAAAGGTAGGGTGGTTGTCTTTTGTTGTGAGGAAGTTAAATACATGGGACCTGCTATCAGTCTTCACATAGCTTTTGTGAGCTAGCATGAATTATTTACAGACTCATTTTTCTGGCACATAAAAAGGAGTCAGCAGCCTACTTAATTTTAAGTTACCTTATCCTTGCTGTTTACCATGCATTGGCTGGAATCAATGGCCAGGTATCCCCTATGCTTTCAGCATGCTGCTTTCCTTTTACCCTTGGTGTGTCCAGCTCAGAATGGAACAGTCATAAGGCCCGAGCCATCCTGTGCCATCAGCCCAGCAGCAGAGCCTCCCTGGTCTTGTAGGAGCCTCTACAAGTCGGCACTGCAAAAAGTTACTCACCATCATTATCCTCCTCCTCCTCTTCATCATCATCATCAACAAATGGATGAAGAATGCCCCTGTAATGCAGAGCTACACAGTACGATACATAGACCTTTAAATTGTTATTTGTATATACAGAAGTGCAATCGTCTGTTTTCTCAGCTTCTGCATAATCAGTTGACAATTTATATTTTTTTTCCATTTTAGACTGCTTAACACAAGATTAGCTACGAAGAGCACTGCATTTCTTTGCCATTGCAGCATTTCAGAAACACTCCACTAAGGAATTTCTAGTTTTGGTAACTGGCATATATGGACCTGAATTCTGCCTCCAGGGGCCTCCTCTTTGTCCAGACAAGGGCCAGGAGGAGTAATGTGCAAGTGGTTCTTCTCAAATGGTTGCTGCACTCTGCTGGTGAGCATTGACAGGCCACACAAACTTTGTCTTTATTTGGAGGACAAGGCAGCTTTCCTTGTCCTTACATATGTGTGTAAATGCGCAGTGGGAATAGAGTAAGAAGCACTGGTTCTTCCCCGTATATGTTACTAGGAACCATTTAGTTTTCTGTAGGGTGAAAATTTGCTGTGAAGGTGTGGGGCTGGGTCTGTGGATCCAGCTGAGAAGGCAGGTACACTATGTGCCATAGCAACAGAAAGGGTGCCCCAATAACTAATGCTTCAGAGCATTGCATTTGCTCTATCCAAGATGAAGTCACGGAGTTCACAACCAAGTGAATGTCAGGAGAGCCACAACCAGTGCGTGACTGTTCAGGGTAATCAACAGGAGTCAGCAGAGTGGCCACATAGGAGAAAACTGCCACCCTGCTTATGTAATGGAGAGATGGAAACTGTGTAAGAGGAAAAAAAGTGAAACAAAACCAAATACCCAATCTCTCAATTTCCCAAAATAAACATTAGCTTAAAATCTGCCCCATCAGACACGTCCACATTTCTTTAGGTAATATTTGGATGTTTGGAATTTTCTCCTGTCGATTCCGTGTCCTACCTCTTCTCCTGTATTACAGCTCAAGCTAGGAAATGCCCATTGCAGACAACTCATTGTCTTTCTGCTTTTCATGGCAAAGCTATACGTGACTGATACTGAGTTTTACCAATAGCTGACACAGCACTATCAATTAATGTTTGCTCTGTGTGTCTATAGGCTCCTGCTGAGTTGAACGTATTGGCTGCTATCTACACTGTGGAGCTGCTTTCCTCCAATTAAAATGCATGTTAAGAGGACAACATTTGAATATGATAGGTCAGCAGTGGCTGTACCTCCACAGACTTCAAAATGTTGAGCAGATGTAGGACTGTACCATTGAACTATCTTTTGCCAATATTGTGTAGGTTACACAGTGATACCAAACACTTGTGGTCAACTGTCTACACTGCTGGCTTTTCTGAAAACGTCGGTTTTGCCTTTATCTGTTCTACCTGTGCTCTGAGGAGGTCAGGCATGACCTAGTCTGAATCAAAGGACAAAATCGGTGAAGCTGCACTAGTCCTTCAGTACACCTGAAGTGATAAAGGCAGCTACAGCACCAAAGAGGGCAGTTCATCACTGATATCTTAGTTCATTTACTTGGGACTCATTTTGTGTTGCTATTTTTATTCCCTAACTTCTGCTGCCCACATGTCAGAACAGTGCTTTGGATCTTTTTGTCTAGAAACAGTGCTGTTCATATTCCAGACCAGACCAGAGTATATTTTTCATGTTGGTTTTACTAACTCTAAGATGGAGAGTGATCCTTTTTAGACACAGCACAAAGGTACAATTGTGAAGTTATAGAATCATTTAGGTCGGACCGTTAAGTCCAACGATTAACCCAGCACTGCCAAGTCCATCACTAAACCATCTCCCTGAGCACCACATCTACATGACTTTTAAATACCTCCAGGGATGGTGACTCAACAATTTCCCTGGGCAGCCAGTGCTTGACAAGCTTTTCAATGAAGAAATTTTTCCTAATGCCCAAGCTAAACCTCCCCTGATGTGACTTGAGGCCAATTCCTCTTGTCCTATTGCTTGTTCTGGCGCGGGGCCGGCCTCGCCCGGCGGCTCCGCCGTGCCAGTGACCCACCGCCCCGTTACTGCTGGGCGGCACCGGCAGAGCCTCACCCCCGCCGTGCGGCACCGGGGCAGCCGGGCAGCCCCAGCGGAGCCGCGCAGCAGCGCCGGGCAGCGCCCGCCCCCACCGCCCCGACCCCGCCGGCCGCGGCCTTCAGCCGGGCGGGGAGCGGGGCCGCAACGCGCCCTGCCAGGGGACACTGCCTGCCAAACATCTCAAGACATGCTTGTACCACCTCTTTCTGTGCTTACACAATTTTCACTCAAGGGCAAACCAAAGGCATTTGTAGGTGCAGTCTTTGGCGTAAAGCAGTTTTATTTACCTCTTCACCAACGTAACACACTTTCTTTGCATATATGTTGTCGCTGACAGTGCAGAATGCCTCTGAAGAATGTTACGTGCTGCTTTATTAATAAAATCACAGAATCATAGGATGGTTTCCATTGGAAGGGACATGTGAAAGTCATCTAGTCCAATGCCTCCACAATGAGCAGGGACATCTTCACCATTGGTTCTCATCTGTCACGGCCAGGCCCAGGTCAGATTGCTAACTCTTGGGTTTCTGTAGTCAACAGCATTCTCCTTCCCAAATAACAGGCCTCCTCACTCTGAAGAAATGAAGATTTGCACCATTACTTGCATTGGCCGACAAGTGCCTCTAAGAGTACCAGTATTTTCCATTAAAAAGCCAAGCAGCAACAGCAATTCAAGTATAAAACAAGGGAAAGTACACAGGGAAAGGACTTGTGATATAGTCTACAAGTGTCATGTTGAACCAAGTGTTAATGCCCTGTCTCGATTGAAGTCAGCAGGACCCTACAGGACTTTACACAAAAGATCCGTGCAGCATCAAGGACAGGAACCAAGAGATAAAAGAACATCCTGAATGCAAAGCTTAGTTAGGAAGGCTGCAGTGTACCTTCTTTAGGGTCTCCTTTTCTGTCTTATTGTCTGGATGGTGGAAAGGATTGAGGATCTATTACATAGTTGCATGTCACTAAAAATACAAAGTCTTGTTATTAGTGAGTCTGACTCTGAAGTCCCATGCTTGAAAGTGTGGGCTGTTTCTTCTCACTAGCCCTAACATATCTAAATCTTAGTGAAAAATGGGTGAGGAATATAACATAAATCTGAAACCTAGGAATCATCCCACTGGAACCTAACAGAACTGCAACTCAGGTGAGATTTGGGAGATCCTATTTTCCAGAAAACAAATATTCAGCAGAGCTAAGCATGTCTTTGTTATTAAAGCAAGGTAGTTTAGTCTATATACCCGTGTGTGTATGTCACTTGAAATTAAAGGTGGGTCAAATTACCCATAAATAATCTGGCTGGTCAGTGAACCACAGGGGCTGGTATTTCCCAGATGCCACAAATGTTTTCCCATTCACTTCACTTTCATTTTATTCAAAATAAACTATTTGATATCTAAAATGACTGGGGTTATTGCAGCCGGAAAAAAAGTACAGTTGCAATGTAAAGTCTTTTCCCTGTTCTTGTTTCTCATAACAGCCTATAAAAGGACACATTTTGATTGATACAAACTATTATGACACACAGGAAGACAAATGTATTAGAAACTGAACAAGGTGCATTGTTGCTGATTGTTCACCCATTACTTTAGAGTATCAAGCAAACATGTAGTCTTGATATTGCAGTATTATACATTTAAGCCTGATATACTGAAATCAGTGTAAAACTTTCTATTTCTGAGGGTGTTGAATCAGGCCCTAATGAAATTGTAAAAGCTCCCCATTTGTTTAAAATATACTCAGAAGCACATCAAAGCAAGAGGTTTCCCTAAACACTTTACAAAAGGCCTTCTGAGCAGCATAGATGAAGTCAAAACTCTGCACAGCCACTTCCCTTTGTGGTCTCTAATAATAATATATTTCTGAATAATCCATAATTAAATGAGAAGAGCATAACATTAATTATTTCACTAGATTGTTAATCAGCAGGGTATTCTATGCCCCCCTCTTCCTAGTAGCTAACCTGTCAGGGTCTCATAATTGTTGCCATGAACGGGGTTGGGTTAAGGTCCCCAAGGAATGCCAATTCTCTTGTTCCATTAGTGAAAGCACATATAGATCATTTTCAGTACTAATCTAGGGCTAAAATCAATTATGTCTCTTGTATTTAAAAATTAAATTGACTCACCATGGGAGTAGGATAAAGGGAAAAAATACATTCCTCCTATTATGTGTAATTACAATTGTAAAACATTTTCCTTCAAAATGTAATTGCTGCCTATAGAGACTGAAGCTGGAGAGCTTAAACTGTTTAGCTGACACATTCAGTTGTCTTTCAGGTTTTTCCTTTGGATTATTTAATGTGCGGATACAGTTTTAAAGACTTCTTGACTTTTAAAGGCTCTCAGAAACAACTCAGGGTTTAAGAAAAACAAAAAGAAGACTGGACAATGAATTAATTCTGTCATCTTATTAAAAAACATGATGAAAGTAATTTATTCGTATATATGCTTTACTCTTTCAGGAAGAAAAATGATCAAAAGTTTTCATTTTCTTAAAAACTGTATAGCTTGCTGACTATGTCTGGCTTTTCTTTTCATTATTGGGTTCTAATGAGACCTTCAAGAGTAGTTAATCAATGCTATGCAATATATATGACCTGCTGTTCAGGGACAAGGCTTTGAAGGTCACCAGAGAGTGTAATATTCGTCCTTTCCTCTGCTGGGCAGGAATACACTGAAGATAATTTGGTTCTATAGGATGGTGATTTGAGTGTGACCAGGAGGACCAGGGCAGTGCCCGTCCCCCTGCCCTCGGCACTGGGGAGGCCGCCCCTGGAATGGCGCGGTGGGCTCTGGGCCCCTCGCTCCCAGACAGACCCTGAGGGGCTGGAGCGTGCCCAGAGCCGGGCAGGGGGCTGGGGAAGGGGCTGGGGCACAAGTGCTGTGGGGAGCGGCTGGGGGAGCTGGGGGGTCAGCCTGGAGAGGGGGGGCTGAGGGGAGACCTTCTGGCTCCCTGCAACCCCCTGAGAGGGGCTGGAGCCAGGGGGGTCGGGCTCTTCTCCCAGGGAACAAGCAGCAGGGGAAGAGGAAATGTTGTGCCAGGGGATGTCTAGATTGGATAGTAGGAAAAATCCCTTCACTGAAACGGTTGTCAGGCACTGGCACGGGCTGCCCATGGAGGTGGTGGAGTCACCAGTTCTAGGGGTGTATTTAAAAGATGTGTAGATGTGTCACTTAGGAACATGGTTTAGTGATGGACTTGGCAGTGCTGGTTGAACAGTTGGACTTGATGACCTTTAAAAAGTCTTTTTCAACCTAAATAATTGTATGTTTCTAAGATATCACTTAGAGACTCAACAGCTTTGGTGCCATTCAGGTCTGGGTTCAGGTTGCAATCTGCCAAGACTCTTTATCAGAGGATTTTGGTTCTTTGCAGTCTTTCATGATACCATTAATACCAGGTCTGTGCATCAACTAAATATATATGCAAAAGAAGAAGTTTCATACAACATCAGAAATCACTGGTGAGGAAATTGGGCTTTGTTATTTACACATATATATATAGGTCTTTGAAGGAATCCTGAGTAATAACAGTGCAAAAATAAGCTGGATCACCTGTCACAGTCATCACATACTAGGAAACTGCTTTTAAAGGATTTGTAATATGTCAGTGTCTTCCATAAATCAGTTGAAAAATGGGAATATGCTTTTGAAGAGAACTGTATCCTTATGTTCATCGACAATTTTCCAGTTCTCATTGTGTTTGCCAGCTTTAGAACTCCTTGAACAATAGGATGAATTGTTTGCAAGAGCACACACAATAAATGTCTCTAGTTTACATTTTGTTTCCTGTATTATTCATCAAGTCTAGTTACATGCATGTTATGGATATGAATGGTTATCTATATAGTTACAAGCACCTTCCAGGATGATGGTTTCTGGACAGCTTATTATTCATGTGGTTTATTTGCCATGTTTAGAAGTAACTTCTGACCTGTAGATTCTATAACGATTGATTAGTCATTTATTAAGATGTCTAGGAATCCATTATTCATCCTTCATAAATTATTTATAAATGTACTTCTAATTTGATGCATGACTGCTATATTTAGAGTACATAAATAAGTCAAGAAAGGCTAACTCCTGCAGTGTCCTAGCATTGATAAGGATTGTATCAATAACCAAGTACAAATCTAATGGGAATTTTAATTTAAATGAATGTTTAGTATTGAAACAATTACAAGTTTAACCTCAGTCCTTGCATGCCAATCAGACAACTTACTTTAAATGCTTGTGCATTTTTGGGGTTTTTTTTGGTTTGTTTTTTTAATAGAAGTACATCATTCCTATCACCCTGAGCAGAATGAAACACTAACCTTTGATTTGTGTGAAACTAATTCTGTGTTTTCCAGGGAGTGGCAAATGTTATTTCTTCACAAATTTGCTACATAAACATGACAAGGTATTTACATTTTTCACAGCTGCGTGAAAAGGTTGGACTGAATCACAAGCATGCTGAAAATCCATGGGTGGTTTGTCTTCAGCCTGGTTTAATAAACTCAATTTTTTGAGGCTCATGAAGAATGAATCGATGTGAGATGGAAATGCTTGTGCTGGTGGGAAGCCAACAAACTTCTTGGTGTTCATCTGATTTCTGTTCTATCCTGTCCTGTCTTATCTTATTCTGATTCATCATGTAGTGCCTGAGTCAGGAAACCATATATTTATCCGAGTTGTTTTCTCACCAGATCAGACAGAAAAACTTTCAGTAATTATTTGTTAATTTCTGTTTTATAAGAATACACCCATTTCCATGTAACTTTTCAGATCAGAGGAAATCTAAGATCCAAGAACTCTTTGCCCTTGGAATAGAAGGGGATGAACTGGGCACTCGTCCTTCTGTGGTCATTTGGTGAACTGGTACCCAAAGGAAGAGGTTGTGAAATACTGACCACAAGTCTTAGATAACGTGGGTCAGATGATGAGACACCCCAAAGGCAGAGATCAAAACACTGAACTGCATTGCATACTGTGTGGCGAGTCCACACAGGGAGTCTAGTGAACTTGCAGTTAAATTCTGTTCTAACTGGTATTACCTAAAGTACTGGAGAGAACTGGACATACTGCAGTAATTTACTTCAGCTGATAATTAACATTATAAACAATGGAAGTAATGACACATACTCTGTAAAAATAGCAAATAAAAGCAAGTGGACATGATTGTCTAGCATATCCAGCTTCCAAGCTAGGGTGATTTTCTTTGCACATTTGTCTTTTTCAGTGACTGAGTTGAATAGTATCCATTGTGGTGCGGGTTTTTTTCATAGTGTATACAGAAATGTTCTTTTTCTCTTGGACAAAGACTAAGAATGATCCCCTCTTCATTCCTTTCCTCTCTGCCACACCAACACTCATGAGTTGGAGTCAGCACTGGGATTTCACTAGCTCTGGCATCATCAAAAATAGTGTGGCTGGCAATGTGAATAGTTTGTCCTTCATTATACAGTGCAAACTAAATAAAAGTACTGGGCTTACAGAACATGATTTGGGATATGATTTAAGGGCATGAAAAATCTATGTTACTGTTGAAAATTAAAAAAAAAAAAAAAAGTGTGACGTTCAGATCACAGAATGACTACATAGAATTAGGGGAAAAGTGTTTTAATGCAGTAGACATCAAACTCCAGCAACACTATTTTTTACAGACCAGATGCTCAGCTTGTTGAATTCTAAGAGTGCTGATGACTTAAGCTGAAGATCTGCCCCAGTAAAAAAGTAATTTCTGACTATAAAAGTTTTCCTCATATAATGTTGTTCATTCCTCTGAAAAGACTTTCTTTGTCTACAAAACTGTCCATTGAGATGTGTTTCTGGGGCTGAAGTTCAGATGTTCTTGTAAACAACTATTATTCTGAATTTTCACAACTGGAAAGTGACAGGTTTTGCAAAGCCCAGCAGAAATAAGAAAGCAACATAATCGCTTGAAAACCTACATTTTACACCAGAAGGTAGATGCTAGAAGGCACAACAGAACTGCATTTTGTGCTCCATTCTTTCCATGACCGTGCCCATTAGTGAGATACAACTTGTGAAAAATCAGGAGCGGAGAAGAGGCCAAATATAGAAAGGCAGCGAAAAGTGAGATACACTCTTCCCTGTCACCTAGAGGTGACCAGTTTATTTCCAATCTATCTCCCTGGGCTTGGGAGACTGGGGAATATCGTGCTGCCTCTACATTCTTTGCAGATAACTATCACTCTCCATTACTGTCAATATGCAGGTGCCAAAATAGATACTGTGCAAATACAAGCCTTAGAAATGCAGGCAGACAGACAGTAAGAATATAATGCTATTTGTCAGCAGTAAGCCATTTTAAAACTCGTCAGATTTAAACAATTACTTTAAATCCCTTCTTGGTGTAACTGATGCATAGAATAATGAAAGGGAAGGACCGAGTGTACCTGGGTGTTTTTCATGGATTATTTCTTTTTGCTCACCCTCACCATAGAAACAAGAAGCATCATGTCCCAGTGACATCTGACTCCTTCGCTATCTTTAAATGCTTCCCCAGACAATACATTATTGTGTTTGTAGCATCTTCCCTGTGGTTCCCACAGTGGCTTCAAAACCATTCTGGTTTGTTGACAAAACAAATGAGCCTGAGACATTGCAAGAAAGGACACTCTTCCCCAGAGTTTTCATGTAGAAAGGGCCACTGCAGTAGCCATAAACGTGCTGTTTAAAGCAGAAGCAGAAGATAAGAAACCTTGGCAATTTGATCAGCTATACACAGGGACTCAGAATCTTATTTGACTGGAAAATATCTGATTGACCTTGAACCTGAAACAACTTGTCGGGGGATCTGTTAGTTCAATTGCTCTCTGTCAGCTCCTTGGCTAGCAGCACACCGTTTCTCCCTTTCAGATTTCATCTTAAAAAAAAACCACAACGAAATAAACAGACTGATGGAAGTGTGGTAGCACTAAGCCAGGGCAAGAAGAACCCCATCTTTGGATAGGAGGGAAGTGTATTGAAAAGAGGTTTTTTGCATTTCCTTTTATGCAAAATATAGTGACACCCACTGAATCAAAAGATATGCTAGATCTGAAAAAGAGATTAAAAAAAACATCTCAAAAGAAATGTTATGGCAAAAGGTGGTCAGGCCTAATGTGAGTGGATTTAAATGAATAAGCAACTAATATAAGGATATTTATTTAGGGAACAATGCACAGAGTTAGGTAAGGGTTCAACCATTTAACATTGTGACAGATTTTGAAATGTTATTCACAATATGCAATGCATTTCTGTGTTAATCAACTTGATTTGTATGAAGTTATGAGATTATTTATGCATTAAGGTACTTACCAGTAACATCATATGGCTATTGGGTACCACAGTCCCTGCCAAAGTAAGAATATTCATATATCATTGCTACGGTGTGAGTAACCCAGTCTTAAAGATTTTCAGTATGGGAATATCCAAAATTTCCAAGACAGCCTTTTCCAATGCTTTGTTATCTTCATTGATGCAAGTTTCTTTAACTCCCATTTTGACTTCTTGCTGAAATTAACTGTTGCCCTACCTACCAGGAACATCAAACACAGCACCAGTTCCCTCTTCTCCAGCACCAGTCTGCTACAAATGTGTAGACTACTATCAGCAGCACCCCTAGGCTATCCTCTCTACACTAAACACCTTGAAAATTCTATCAATAATAAAATCAATTGAAAGATCATTCAATCTTTCTGCTCTGGTCATTTTGCTAGACCTCTTTTGACCTCCCTTCTTATTTATTTTTCTGAGTTCACCATACGCAGACCATTCCTTTCTTGAAGTAATGTGTTCAAAACTGCTTCCAGCACAACATTGCAGTGATGTCTTAAGAGTCTGGAGATAACAGAAGACATCCTATCACTAAGCACTATTAATAAAGTTTAGTTTTTATCATTGCAAATTACCCTCATGACATAGAACTGAATCATCTACCCCAGAGAAAAGAAGTTACATGTGATCTTGCCCAAAACCCAAGGAAGATATACAATACCAACCTGTTCTTTCAAAGGTATAAACTAGTTTTAAGAACTTGAAATAAAAATAAAGTCCATCCACTAAGCAATTCCATCAAATCCATTTAATTTTTCAAAATGGCAGTGTCACACAATAACATGCCCATTTGCCCCCAGTGACAGCAAGGAGAACACAGTGGACTTAGCTGTCCTTCAAACATTTGATGATAGGCAGGGTCAGACCTACTTTCCATCATTGCTTTTGTGCTTTTCTAGTGGTGTTGCAGAGTAGGAGGAAATATCTTGTCACAATCCCTTGCCACTTCCAGGCACTGTTGATATGGAGAAATAATGTGAAATGGGGATAATGGACATGGATTGTGATTGTATGTGTCTGCTTAAGGAATGTGGGTATGGTGACTAGTCATGGGTGCGGTGACAACCACAGTTTTGAGGAGACGCCTGCCCCTCTTCCTCTAACAAAGGGGAGACGCCTGCCCCTCTTCCTCTAACAAAGGGGAGACGCCTGCCCTTCTTCCTCTAACAAAGGGGCTATTTAAAAGAGAATAAGAAAAGATGAGAGACATTCAAATGCTATCTAGAGGGAGGGAGTGCTAAGTCTCCTTGCTGGAAAAGATTGGGTGGTCACAATCACCTGAAGAAGATCGGATGGTCACAAGAACATGAATCACCTACAAACCTGCAAGACCACCACATTCCAGGAAACGGACTGATAAGCTAATTAACATACGAAGCGGACTGATAAGCTAATTAACATACGAAGCGGGGTTTAGGTAACGAATATGTATAGGCGTTAATTGAATATTCATTTGTTCATTGTATAAATGTGAGATGGTTCGTCACTTCGGGTATGCACGCTTGTGGAGGAGCGATCCCCCGTGCATCTGCGCGCAATAAACATACCTACTTTATAACTTTCAAGTTATAGAGTCTAATTCCGCACGTCACTGTAAACAAATGTCGCCTGCCTAATACTAGTAATTTGGTTTTCTCTGCTATTTGTCCCAGGCATTTTGGAAGCCAAGAAACTCTGAGAGGTGAGATTCATGGTTAAGTTACTATATCCTAACTATTACCACACATCAGCTGAGACACAATCCATGTTCTTATTCTTACACTGCAGCAGCAGATAGGAAGTAATTTCATCTACCACATAAGGGAAGGGGTTAATCCCAGCTGAAGAATTTTAAATTTTCTGATGTTAAAGCCTGCATAGTAGATACTGCTCTGAAGGCAAGAACTGCCGCAAATGAAGAGTCAGGACGTAGCTTGATGCAAGCAAGATGTTGATTTATTAGTGATTCTTTTACATTAATATACATTTCTACCTTCTACGTGTTAGACACTGATTGGTTAAATCCTAAGTGTGAACTACACAGATTGGCTATCTTCTAAGACGCATCAATTAAACAATAGGTACTGATTGGTCTATCTTATCTTAGCATCAATCTTTATTCTAAGATTAGGGGTTTCCTTTCTACTTGACTTTTGTAAATAACAAATTTCCTTATCAGCACTATCCCTTCCCTTATCTTGCTGTATGTCCCTCTTTTGTCCATAGGGTTGGCATCCCAACTGCTATGGCTCAAGAGTCTGCTGTTAACTTTTTCCTTTGTTCCCAGGGCTTGTGCCCTACAAGTCCTAACAGGTCTCCATTCATCAAGCTAAGAGTGCTCAGACTCTCATCCTTGAGGCCTTGCCCTGCATCTCCCCCTTCCTGTTGCACAAAAAGAACCTTTGAAATCGAACGAGTTACAAGTTTTCATAAGCTTTCTAAAAGACAAGGTATAAGTAATAGAACAAATAAAAAAGCAACTAAGGCATATATAATTGTCTTTACTAAACTTCTTAACCATCCTGAAATGCCCCAGGCACTAAACAGTTTATCTAACCAATCCCAAGTATCACTCTGTTGGAGATGAGAGATTCCATCCTTCAGTTGTTGGATGCTAGCATGAATCGACTCTGAAGGATCTGAAACGTTCATGCAACACATCCCTTCAAGCTCCTCACAGCCGTGACCTTGTGACAAAAGCAAAAAATCTGTTGCAGCTCTATTCTGTAATATCACGTGGCGGACACTGTCAACATCTAACAAAAGACCAGACAGGGCACTGCTTGTGGCATTAGTTTGTTTGGCAAGCCAGCAGCCATGCTTATCTAATGTTGCCAGAGCATTTCCTGCAGCAGCCCCAGGCAACAAAAGAGATGCAGTAAAGCCTTGGCCAAACGACCAAAATTGCATGTTATCATCACAATCGGGGGCAAATGCATGAATGCCACACTTTATGCTTCGAGAAAAGCGATGTTGTAAAATCATAGATGTGTTAGGAGTCAGGACGGAAAGTCACCCTAGGCTACATGGGCCTCCTTTTATATGAGAAGGAATGACGGGCCATGCTCGATCCCCACAAATAAGAAATACTCCAGCAGGTAGTAAGAGCAGAGCATTGCTAGTTTTAGACAAGTTGTTAGTGATATGGAGAAATAGTGTGAAATGGGGACAATGGACATTGATTGTGATTGTATATGTCTACTCAGGAATGTGGGTATGGTGACTGGTCATGGGTACGGTGTCTGGTCACATAGGCACACAGCTCTGAGGAGACACCTACAGTTTTGAGGAGACACCTGCCCTTCTTCCTCTAACAAAGGGGCTATTTAAAAGAGAATGAGAAAAGGATGAGAGACATTCCAATGCTATCTAGAGGGAGGGAGTGCTAAGTCTCCTTGCTGGAGAAGATCGGATGGTCACAAGAACATGAATCACCTACAAACCTGCAAGACCACCACATTCCAGGCAATGGACTGATAAGCTAAATAACATACGAAGCGAGAGTAAGCGGGTTTAGGTAACGAATATGTATAGGCGTTAATTGAACATTCATTTGTTTTATTGTATAAATGTGAGATGGTTCCTCACTTCGGGTATGCACGCTTGTGGAGGAGCGATCCCCCGTGCATCTGCGCGCAATAAACATACCTACTTTATAACTTTCGAGTTATAGAGTCTAATTCCGTACGTCAGTTAGCAGTATAATTACACCAGATACTGGCATTTCTAAACCCGGGATGAATAGGGGAAACGTCCCATGCCCTAGATTGATTCTTTCCCGTGTAGTTAAATGTTATACAAAAATCCATTTTTACTGAACCAAGGAGTTCAATTCCCTGTGGTTCCAAAGTGGCCAGCGGGAGATGGGGTGTCCATACATCCCACTTGTCTGTCACATTTTTTGATATGTTTTTGGGAGGAAAAAGATTCTGAAGGTTCTTAGGTATAGGCCACTCATCTAATGGTAAGCCCATAAGACATGTGGAAAAAGGCTGATCTGGGGTGGCCATAGCAAGACACAGGGTATCCTGTCCAGTCAAGTTTGCCAACATGACCCAAACATTTACCTTTGGTAAAAAAGGGGGGTAAGAACTACCTTCAGTAGGCCAAGGTCCAGGTGTGAACATCATTATCCATATAAGTGAAGTGCGGAATTAGACTCTATAACTTGAAAGTTATAAAGTAGGTATGTTTATTGCGTGCAGATGCACAGGGGATCGCTCCTCCACAAGCGCGCATGCCCCAAGTGACGAACCATCTCACATTTATACAATAAAACAAATGAATGTTCAATTAACGCCTATACATATTCGTTACCTAAACCCGCTTACTCTCGCTTCGTATGTTAATTAGCTTATCAGTCCATTGCCTGGAATGTGGTGGTCTTGCAGGTTTGTAGGTGATTCATGTTCTTGTGACCATCCGATCTTCTCCAGCAAGGAGACTTAGCACTCCCTCCCTCTAGATAGCATTGGAATATCTCTCATACTTTTCTCATTCTTTTTTAAAATAGCCCCTTTGTTAGAGGAAGAAGGGCAGGCGTCTCCTCAAACTCTAGGCGTCTCCTCAAGGCTGTGTGCCTATGTGACCAGACACCGCACCCATGACTAGTCACCATACCCACATTCCTTGAGCAGACATATACAATCACAATCAATGTCCATTGTCCCCATTTCACACTATTTCTCCATATCATAAGTGATATCAACGCCTGTTTCTCCTTTTCTTTTCCCATCGTCGTTTTATAGCCAGCCAGTCCTCTGGTCGTACTGTCCGCGACCGAGGTACTGCAATTGATTGTCCACACTCTAATCCTACAATGATGTTCTTGTTAATAATATAAGTTCTGCTTGCTAATATAATATATTGAAACAACAACCATGCAATAGCCCGTACTTCTAGGCTTTTAATCAATGATAAAAAATTTGCAAAAGCTAAGTCTGGTAAAATCTTAGAACCTGACCCTATAACTCCCTCTAATTTCAAAAGAGGCTTTCCCAAAAAGCGTTCAGCCCAAATCATATGATAAAACTGTAACAATTGATTATTACACCCAAAACATATCCAATGACCCTATTTGTCTTTAGTCTTACAACTCGCCAGCGATCCTGATCACAAATTTCACAATGAATCTTTATCCATGGTCAACAGAATGGTCCATGTTCATAACAACATAACTGTAGAAATTGAGACATTGTTCAATCTGGTCCACAGCAGTGGTGTTGAAGGGCAGATTCTCATTTCATTCTGTAGTGTTGGTGTTGGCGTCAGCTGTCTGTGGTAAAGGTTCACGGAAAGGTCGTAGATTCTTCGCTGGGATCCACCTGGGTCCCTTTTCTGTGGAGACACAAGCACAGCCTTTTCGCCATGTAACAAGAGGATACGGTCCCATAATTTTACCTGTTTCTGGATCTCGAACCAATACTGGGGCTTTAACCCATGCCTCGAAGGAGGCATTTGCAGCAAAATGTTGAACTATTGGTGGGTTGTTATCTATTCAGGAACAATTTAAAAAATTAAAAAAATACAGTGCTTTCTGTAAATGTTCTTCAGGAATTGCCATTCCCATTCCCCTTTTTTGTTGTTGTAATAAACATTTTAGAGATTGATGAGACCGTTCAATGAGAGATTGACCGGTGGGAGAATGAGGAATGCCAGTAACATGAGATATACCACATAAGGCAAAAAAGGTTTTTTAAATTGTTGAAATATAAGCTGGGCCATTATCTGTCTTTATTTTAGAGGGGATACCCAAAGTGGCAAAAGCATGCATTAAATATCTACGAACATCTCATGCCTTTTCTCCTGTATGACAAGAGGCAAACAAGGCACCTGAAAATGTATGAATGGAAGAGTGGATATATTTAAGGTTATCAAATTCAGAATAATGTGTAACATCTGTTTGCCATAATTGTAGGCTTTGTAATCCTCTAGGGTTAACTCCTGCAGCAATTGATGGGAAATAATATTTTTGACAATCAGGACAGACAGCAATAATATTTGACGCTTGTTGAGAAGTAAGGTCAAACTGTCGTTTAAGAGCTCCAGCATTTTGATGGAAAAAAGAGTGACTTAGTTTAGCTTGTGCAATGTGGTCTGGCAATACTTGAACTGATAACATAACAGATCAGCTCACCGATTACCTTCTGTAAGAAAACCAGGTAGTGAGGTGTAAGACCTAATATGCATAACAAAATAAGGAGCAGAGAGAGAATCCAAAAGGAAGACAAGCTCCTGTAACAGGGTAAAGAGCTGCAAATGAGAAACATTACGCAACACAGAAGCTTACACAGAAGCTTCAGCTCGTGTAACAATGCCTGCAACACAGGCTGAATCAGTAACAAGATTAAGCGGTACATTCCATTTTCGAAAAACTCGAACTACTGCATTTAGTTCTACTATCTGGGGTGAACCAGAGACTGTCTCTATGTCTGAGTCCCATCGTCTCTGTTGATCATCCCACCATAAAAGAACAGATTTATGTGATTTGCCTGATCCATCTGTAAACACAGTAAGGGCCTGTAGAGGCTGATCGTTTCTTTTGGGTTTCAACATCAGACGAAAGTCAATATTAAACAGTTAGTGAGAAGGCGGATGAGAAGTGATTTGACCTGTATAGTCGGCAAGCGCCATAACAAAGGTATCTGATTGCTGATAAAGCCATTGTAAGTATACTGTCGTTACTGGTAAACAAATACAAACAAAATCCTTCCCTGATAAGGTTAACAGGCGTAATCTAGCTTTAACAATCAGAGAGGCAAACATTTCATGTTGTGTCAAAATAGTTTTTGTAGACTGGTTAGGTAAAAAGATCCATTCAATGACTAATAAGTGGTCTGAGTTCTGAAGGTCCCATTGAAATATCAGGGTGTGAGGCTGTCGAGCAGGGTTTAAAATAGTCAAGTAAAAAGGTAGTTCAGGAGCCCATCGATGGGCTTGTCGAGAAGCGATAGCTGAGGCAACCTTTTGTAAAGATGTGTCTGCCTCAGAGTTAAGGTTAGGGGGAGAACAAAGATTAGGGTCTCCTTTTAGTAGTTCAAACAGAGGACTCAGGTCTGTATTAGAAATTCCCAATAGTGGTCGAACCCAATTTATTGTTCCCAGTAATTTTTGTGCATCATGCAGGTTTCTTACATTGGTATTGATCTGCAAGGGTTGAGGAACAACAGTTTGTGCCCTTATTCACCAGCCCAGATATTTCCAAGGGGGAAACTTTTGGTCCTTTTCTGGTGCTATACAGCAATCTGCCAAATTCATGACATCTGTGACAAGGGCTACAGCTTTCTCCATGACTTCGTGATGTTGTGCTGCCACCAAAAGATCATCCATATAATGATACAACAACACACTAGGCATAGTGTTTCGGACAGGACTAAGTATTTTCACAACATACCATTGACATATCGTAGGACTATTTTTCATACCTTGTGGCAGTACAACCCACTGGTATCTCTGCAACGGGGCTTGCATGTTGACACTTGAAATTGAGAAAGCAAATTTTGGGGCATCATCTGGATGCAATGGGATACTGAAAAAACAATCTTTAAGATCTATGACAGTTAGATACCAGTGTCGAGGGATCATAGTGGGGGACGGGAGCCCGTGTTGGAGGGCTCCCATATCTTCCATAGCGTCATTAATTTTTCTGAGATCATGGAGCAAGCACCACTTACCAGTTTGTTTTTTAATTACAAAAACAGGTGAATTCCAGGGGCTAGTAGAGGGTACAATATGTCCTTCGGACAGTTGTTCTGAGACTAAATTTTGGAGTGCACAAAGTTTCTCCAGAGGGAGGGGCCATTGATCCGCCCAAATGGGAACATCAGTTTTCCAGATTATTTTTAGGGTGTCGCACACTTCAATGGCCCCATCTACAAATGGGTTCGGATAGACATTCCCCATTGTGACAATACATCGCGTCCCCACAAAACCATAGGGACTGGTAGCACAAAAGGTTTAACAGAAGCCACATGTGACGTGTGGAATTAGACTCTATAACTCGAAAGTTATAAAGTAGGTATGTTTATTGCGCACAGATGCACGGGGGATCGCTCCTCCACAAGCGTGCATACCCGAAGTGACGAACCATCTCACATTTATACAATGAACAAATGAATATTCAATTAACGCCTATACATAATTGTTACCTAAACCCGACTTTGTATGTTAATTAGCTTATCAGTCCGTTTCCTGGAATGTGGTGGCCTTGCAGGTTTGTAGGTGATTCATGTTCTTGTGACCACCCGATCTTCTTCAGGTGATTCATGTCCTTGTGACCACCCGATCTTCTTCAGCAAGGAGACTTAGCACTCCCTCCCTCTAGATAGCATTTGAATGTCTCTCATCTTTTCTTATTCTCTTTTAAATAGCCCCTTTGTTAGAGGAAGAAGGGCAGGCGTCTCCCCTTTGTTAGAGGAAGAGGGGCAGGCGTCTCCTCAAAACTGTGGTTGTCACCGCACCCATGACTAGTCACCATACCCACATTCCTTAAGCAGACACATACAATCACAATCCATGTCCATTATCCCCATTTCACATTATTTCTCCATATCACATGTCCCTCTGGTCCTTGAATTCGAATTAGTCCCAAACTTTACAGCTGTTACCGGTCCCCCCTATCCCAGCCAGTGTCTGAGAGACATTAGTCAGTGGCCATTGCGGAGGCCATTTGGCTTGAGAAATTACTGTGACATCAGCTCCAGTGTCAATTATTCCATTTAGTGCTATTTGTTGGTCATTGTAAATAAGGGTACACTGATACATAGGTCGCTGTGGAGAAATGGATTGTACCCACAAAATGTGAGGTAACCCTGTAGATCCAAAACTTCCTCTCCTCTGCGGAGGATGATCCGTGGTAAGAGAGCTTACCCTTGCCAGAATCAGAATCAATTGCGCTATTGAATACCCTGAGGTATCGTACAAGGCAGAAATGGAGTCCATGCCATGATTTTGATTTCGTCCACACTGTCAGAGTCAATAACACCTGGTAAAACAAATAGATCAGCCAATGCTGTGGAAGATCTGCCAATTAATAGAGCTTGTGTATTGGGGGGTAATGGTCCTTTGACATTTGTTGATAATAAATGAACAGAGGAATCAAGCAGCGTTACTGTGTGTGAGGTTGCCAGGTCCAATCCGGCACTGCCTGAGGTTGCTGGACAGAGACTTGAGGTGTCGGTGCTTCTCTCCGAGGTTGTTGAAATGTCAGCTGTGGCACTTGTGTCTGCGTACGTCGCTGCACCGCGCTCCGTGGTCGGTTTCCCTGTATCAGTTGTCCCTGATACTTAGATCGACATCGATTAGCAAAGTGACGCCCTTTCGACATTTCAGACAAACTCCAAGGCCAGGGGATTTTTGTTTATTTCCCACAACCCAAGCAAGACAATTTCTCTTCAGATGACCAGGTTTACCACAACCATAGCAATTCCCTACACCATGCATTGCTGCAAAAGCAGCAGCCATAGCCTCAAACTTGTGGTCAACTGTACTGATTCGGTTACATGCTTCCACCATTTCCAGCAGAGTGGGGTTTGGGTTAGGAAGAGACTTCAATAGCCTTTTACAATCAGCATTAACATTTTCAACAGCTAGTTTTGACAACAATATTTCCCGAGCTTCCGCATTATCTACTTGACGTTCCAAAGCCTGTTTTAGCCTGTCAATAAATTGCATATAAGATTCTCGAGGCTCCTGAGTGATGGTAGTAAAAGCTTTTTGTGGCCTTTGTGAGTCAGGGACCTGGAAAAAAGCCTTTTTTGCCTCTTCCCTAGTTGCTTCGAGAGCCTCACGGGGGCAGTTTTGAGCTTGTGCTACCAGATCAGCATGTGCACCGGTGCCCATAAGATGTTCTATTGTCAGTGCAGCTAATGCAGGATCATTATGATTGACATACGTGAGCAGGAGTGCTTGCAGTCCTCCTCTCCAATGCGACTCACATAACGTGTACTGAGTCGGGGTTAGTAGCAATCGTGCTAAAGATTTCAAATCATGAGGAGGCATGACATAAGTATCAAACACAGAAGATAACAAACTTGTAAAATAGGGAGAGGAAACACCATGTTCCGTAACTGTGCGGCGCAGTTCCTTAACAACTGAAAAAGAAAGAGCCTCCCATCGTGCTCCTCCTGCCCGATGCTGATTATACAAGACCGGAGCAATTATAGTTTTAGCCACTTCTAAATACCCCTCCCTTAAGGCCTGTTTCTTTATATTTGCCCATACATTGTGTGGATCAAAAGGATACAAATCAGGTTCTTTTTCAGGGTCTATCGGTCCTGGGTCAAAGGGTTCTTCTTCTGGCGGATACCCAGCTGCATTCACACCCAGGGATCTAGGGCACTGTGACTTAGAGGTCAGTAAAGAAGGAGCTATAGGAGCTCGCCATTCCTCCTCCTCTCCTTCCTCTGTCTTTCCTTCCTGTGCCTTCATAGTTTTGAAAATGACTCTCCACAAAGAGAGCAGGCGGTGGGACTCAGTATTCCCTTTTGTTGCAGAATCCCACAGTTTCACCCCTGTGTGGTCCCAAAGTTCCATGTAAAAATTGTACATGCAGTCACGGCGGGCATATTTACTTGCACCCACATAAGCCTTGCTTTAAGGTCATGCCCAGAAATACTTTTCTTACGTTTGTTAAGGAGACCTTTCATAAGCTCATAAACGTCTCTTTCTGGGGACGAAGCCTGATTCCCCATTACGGATTTCCCACAACTCACCTCTCAACTCCAGAGGGATTTCTGGCCGGCTTCCACTTCCTTTCAGCGGTTCATTCAAAGTTCTGTGGGATTCGCTGCAAGTTGCTCAGTTAGGCGATTCGAGAGCCCTTCACGTCAGATCCTTAAACGCATCACGTCGGGGTCACCAATTTGCAGCAAATGAAGAGACAGGACGTAGCTTGATGCAAGCAAGGTGTTGATTTATTAGTGGTTCTTTTACATTAATATACGTTTCTACCTTCTATGTGTTAGACACTGATTGGTTAAATCTTAAGCGTGAACTACACAGATTGGCTATCTTCTAAGACGCATCAATTAAACAATAGGTACTGATTGGTCTATCTTATCTTAGCATCAATCTTTATTCTAAGATTAGGGGTTTCCTTTCTACTTGACTTTTGTAAATAACAAATTTCCTTATCAGCACTATCCCTTCCCTTATCTTGCTGTATGTCCCTCTTTTGTCCATAGGGTTGGCATCCCAACTGCTATGGCTCAAGAGTCTGCTGTTAACTTTTTCCTTTGTTCCCAGGGCTTGTGCCCTACAAGTCCTAACAGGTCTCCATTCATCAGGCTAAGAGTGCTCAGACTCTCATCCCTGAGGCCTTGCCCTACAAAAAACTTTAAATTACAGAGTGAAGATCCCTTAAACTGAAGGGACTTTGTCAAAAATGTGAGACAGAAGACTGTATTTCCTGAAGTTATTCTTTCCCAGTGTTTTTAATGCTTCACAGGAAAGAGCTAAAACATAACAGCAGCCCAGTTTGCACATCAATTTTAGTATTAAAAGACCCAATATTAATGGTGGTTAGTTTTAATACCTCCCACTTACTAACACCATTACTGTGACATGTCCTTGTCTTTGAATTCTGATATCATCGAAAAGAAGAGTGTCATCTACCCTTTTCTTAATAGGGAAAATCATGGAGGCAAGTCAAGCCAATATTATCTCTGAAAGCTGCTATAGCTTTCTTGTCTAAAGAGGGTGCCTGGTGCCTGATCCTTTTATGACTTATTTATTTTCAAGCAGGTACGAGAAAGGGACTGCACCTTCTCTGATGTTATGAAGACAGCTTTTGAGGAGAGGCTCCACTTGCAGTGAAAAGTTAAGAAAACATCTTTCTCCATCTGAAGGCAGCTCAAGAAATTTCCATCAGGATCTCTTAACCACCTGTCTCCAGATATGTTGGTTCATGCTTTCCTCTTGAAAAGTCAGTTGGTCAGATGTCCAGTAATATATGATTAATGACCCATAAGATGAAAGTTGTCTGATGAATTTTCAACCTTTTTAAAATGTATAGAAAAAAGGGGAAAAAGCACTATTGCTATCCTGCCTTGCTCTAGTCTAACAAGGTGTGGGACCAGAAAGCAATTGCATTTGGAGAATATTCTTTCTCTAAGAAATTTTGGTGGGGGAATCTAGTTCAACAGAATGTTAGCTTGTTCATGGACTAGTGTGATCATTATTTCAGCACTGTATGTGGCATTAGAAATAAGCAACCTGAGCACTGTGTGTCTAAAAAATCCCCTTACAGCAGAGCATTACTATGGCAGTACTGGTGGTAAACCAGTGGAGTGGAGACCAGCACCAGCCACTGAGCAGAGCATTGCAGTTGCAATTACATCTACATTATAGAAGTCAGACCTTTTCCTACAAGCCTGTGATCTTTTGAAAGTGTAGCTGCACTGTGAAGGGTACAATTTGCCTCTGGAAGCCAGGCTTCCAGGCAAAGCCTGCTGAGACTTCCGTGTAGAAATTACAACAAAGATGGAGAAGTTATACAAAGGGACCTAGAGACTTTACAAATCTGAACAGGAAACAGTGAAATGAGGTTCAGTCTGGAACAGTGGGAAAAAACATCATCTAATGCCTCTAGAGAGAGGTGTGCACAGAGCTAATCTGAAACAGGCAAATGGAAGATGTGATATTTAGGTGGCAATAACAGTGAAGGAAACCTGTGGGGTGACAACGAGCCATTTCTCTGGTAGTAAAAGACAAGCAAAATGGGCAGCAGAGAGTGTGAATGTGCTTTTGGGGAGTCCTGCAAGGAAACGTGACTTCATGGCCCAGGGAGGAGGCACAAGTCTTGTGTCACTCAGCCATGCTGGAATGTTAATGAGCCAAAGATGTTGTTGCAATAAAATGAATGAATACAAATGGTTGTTTTCAACAAAAATGACTGAAAGCCAGAAAATGACTGGAGGAGATGTGTCTGATGAGACAAGTAAGAAGCAAGAAGGGGAATAATAACTGCTTGCACAGTGTGTAAAGCTCTTGATACTGGGAAGAAGGGGGAATTATTAAGGATGGTCTAGGGGGGTTAGGCAGGAGAAACAGAAAAACACTAAGCAGAGAAAAAAATTAAGCTGAATTAAGTCATTAACAGTTCTTAATAGTAGTCTATTAGACAAAGAAACATCCTCCTAAGAGACATGGCTGTAAGCTCTTCAGTGCAGGCACCATGACTGGTTATATGTTTGCATTGCACCTAGCCCAGTTGGGATCCCAATCCTTATTTGATCCTGTGGGTTCTACTGCAATAGAAATAACAAACAGCAACAATTATGCACTGTGGTACAGCCATGGGGGATACGTGCTGAGGCTGAATTTTCCTCTTTGCTGCACTCTGCTGAGGTCAATGGATTATTTGGATGCAGGCTGGTGGCTTTAACAGGACAGTTTGGCCCAGTTCATCTGTAAAAATAGAATATGTGTGGTTTCTGCTCCCAAATCTACCTACTTGTTATTTGTGGTAGAGCCATACAGGCTAGATTATTTTCCAGTTTCACAAAGGGGAATGCTTCGTGCCCAAAGAACTCATGTTGTAGGGCACACTGGTAGATGATGTACAGGGCCAGGGACTGGAACAGCAGCGGGTGTTTGTTTAGAGCAACAAAATTTGCTAGAAGCTGCAAAGTAGAAATCTGCCCTTTTAGGAATGGTTTTTGGGGAACAAGAGTGAAGCCTTTCCTCCCCTGTCATTTGCATTTCAAGTAAATTCTCATTCAGGATCTGATTTTTTTCTCCAACAGACAGGAGTGAATTGATAGAGCAGATCCTGAGATCAGTTGTGCCAGTCCTGCAGAAACAGGGACACTGGAGAACATGCAGACAAGAGCCCCTGGCAGTGCTGTAGCTTGGGACAGGTGAGCTTGGGACATTTCTCTAGGTTACATGGGGATGGTAGCCTTCACTAGCAGTAACATAGTACTTTCCCATCTAAAGTGCTGGGGGGTTGCCTTGTTTTTCCCTGAGTGGACCACATCATCACCATTATTATTATTATTATTATTACTACTACTGCTACTCCTACTATTACTATCATCATCATCATCATCATCATCATCATTATCGTTACTGTTACTGTTACTGTTACTGTTACTGTTACTATTTTAATGGCTGAAAGCTAAGAAGAACTGGGGCTTGTCAGGAAATTGAGCAATTGATGAGAAAGCAGTTGATGACAGCAGTCCAGTTCTAATAATTTCCTGTCTTGCTTTGCCTGTGCTGGCATGTACTTTAGCAAAATGACTGAAATAAGTGATGCATTTTCAGTCAGCTTTATCCCTGACTCTTGTGCATCTAAGACCCAGAAGTGGATTTGGCAGATAAAGTGGAAGGCAAGACAGGAACTACCATTATGAAATGCAAAAAGTCAATTTGAATGTCAACAGCAAAGGCAGGGGATGCAAGCTTTAAAGAGCTCCAGTTTGAGAAAATGAGGGCACCACACTGTGTATCCCTGACTAACTGCTCATGTTTCAAGATTTAGAAGAATGAGACATTTAGATACTTTTTCATTACACATTGATTTTTGTTATTTTAGACCACAGGACTCCCCAAGCTTCTTGCAAATGCTACATAGGTCAGAAGCAAATGCTGCCAAAAGCCATGACATTTGTGAACATCAAAACTTAATTGCATAAAGTTTTCTCATTTGGATGGAACTAAACTGCACTCTGGCACTATCTAGGGAGAAGATCCAGCTGCAGTGTGGTATTATATAATACCCTTCCCTCTAAAACTTGTTTTAATGGGAAAATTGCTGTACAGAAAGGAAAGAAGAATTCTTATCTCGCTTTTGGAGGCTGTAAAATCAGTGAATGGAGAGGTGAAGTAACTTGCCTAGATTACAGGAGCCATGGGCCACCACTACCATTAGGCTTCACTGTTTTTGATAAATCACCAGAAAGAAAAGAAAAAAGTAATGAACAAGAAATGGGGTTCAGGTTGATCACTAAAGCCTACAAAGGTCTCTGCATCCCATTTAGCTCAATTAATGCTGTGATACTGGAGAGATGCAACACACTTAGTGACCTACCTTGGTAGGAGGCAAATGTATAAAGTTCATTGATTAAACACAGACATTTTACCACTAATGTTGAAACTAAAACCAAAGTGTCCATCTTTATTCCTGATGAGCAGGTAATACTCTGGCTCCTGGGTTTCCAAATCAGTCGCCACATGACAACAAATAAATGTGGTTGTGGGATTTTTTTGTTTTTCTCTGTTTATCTGCATGTCCCAAAGGGACCCTTCCCATGAGGTGCTGCCATTCAGTAACTTTCAAGCTCTAATTTCTTCCCTGACACCAGCCCTGTGTTTCCATCATTTCCTCTCACTGCCTGAGCAAAACAGACACTGTAGAGGTATGATTCATCCACACTTGAGATGTCTGTTTTAGGATGAGGTGAATCATGCTTGTTTCTATCCATTGACTATAAAGGGAGACAAGGGTGACTAATCAAGATGTAGATGTCTGTAGTGCAGACATCTAACATTAAGTGAAATGAATCCCACTCTCAGAGCCATCTCAAGTCTGATAGAAATGATGACAGCCAGCTGGGTTCAGCAGAACTTTGGCTCTGGCACAGCACTGCATGAAAGCATATTGTTTCCAAGGTTATTTCAAGACCAAATAGCCACCTTCTTCTGGTGTTTAGAGCTCAAGTTAATTAGCATGGTTGACACAATCTGGCCCAATGCAGAACTAGGGCATTTTTGCATGTTTCTCTTAATTAAAGTAGTTCTGGGGAGTTTGCTACAGAGGCAAGGCATAGTAACTTAGGTTTAAACAATCTTTGTGCTCAAGCATAACATTGACCTTGCTGTGCATGAGCTGGCTCACTGCAGAGCTTCTTATGGGTGTCTTCTTTCCATGTTTCTAAAGCAGCAATGATGTTCTGTGCATTTCCACAACAAAATGCCTGTGCTGGTCACCCTTGCATTGTGAATCTGTAAAGAGCTGATGGAAATGGATTTGGCTCCAGCTTAGGTCTGGAAGCGTTAATGTTTTTAATGCCTGTTTCCTCTGTTGTCTGTATTATGCGAGACCACATTGAAATGCCTATCTGAATAGGCTGAATGGTCTACTTTTATGACCACCTCGCTGCATATGAAGAAATACCATGGGTATTTCACACCTAGTCACAAACAGCATATTACTTTCTATGCGGAACCCAAGAAAAAATAAAGTAGACCCTTCTGGGTGTGTAACAAAATTATTGAGATTGTCATGACCAAGAAATAGTCATATCTGATCTCAGAGTCCACAGACTTGCTGGCTGGACTAAAGACTTGCAAACATACTGGAAGTGATCATAACCTTTTTTTCCTAATTCTAGTCAATAGTAGTTAATGGGTTAATGGCTTTCCCATCTTATTTGTACCTCATTTAGTGATGAAGTGGGCAAGCTGAACTCTCAGCAATGCCAGAGCATCACTGAGATGTCTAAAAGAAAATCCTGCTTCCATCTCCAGACAGCTTCATCTGGTTCCACAAAATCTCTCTGCGATGACACCCACTCTCAATGAAGCTTTTGAGGGAACTGCGAAATCCATAGATAAACTTTTCAAGGAAAAAATCTGTAAAACCTACAAAACAATTCTAATTCATAGGAAATACATGCCCCTGTCCTCAGCAACAGTAAATCCCAATTCTCAACATTCACTCTACGGAGGTTATTTTCCTCCATGCTCTCCAACAATTACTGCTCAAAGAAACAACTTGCCCATGCTTGTCCACTGAATTTTGAATAGGTGATAGAACCAAAATCTCCCCCTTGTACTTTGGTCTGAAAAATCTTGATCGTTAGCTGTACCATAAATGTGTCAAAAAATGTGCCAAAACATAGCATGAATAAAGTTTCACTTTTACTGACATTTTCGTATCAATTGTTTGTTGAAAAGCCCAAACCTACAAAGCTTAATTTCCCCATGTATTTAGTTACTAAACACTTCTGGAGAAGGTTAGTCAGCCAAGATGTATCTTCTCTCACCCCTTATTTGTTAAATTTGTAAGCAAAACAGAAGGCAAATTGTGTTTTCAATAAAAATGATATTTAAATAAAATATTTTATTTCTATGGAAAAGTCAGTCCTAATGGAAAACATATTTTTCACTGAGAGCAAAATTTCAAATGAAAATGTACACAGAATAGATGTGTTGCTAGACAGGGTTAAGTCTGAACACAAGGGAAGATGAATGTTTGCTTTTGTAGTGTGAGGGGAAGAACTGAAAGACCGACAAGGGAGGCAGAATAGTAATCAATGGAAGCGATGACTAAGCCAGTTTTATTTCCAGCAATAGAGGTAGAGTAAAAAACAAAGACACATTTAGGAGATATTAACCAGGCATAAGTGACAGGATTTGGAGTCTGAATATGGAGTTCATCCTTAAGAACAAACTGGCTTTTGAATTAAACCATCCATCAGCGTGGTGCCTTCAAAAGGAAATGAAGTAAAAGCTGCTTCGTATGCATCTTCCCACTAACAAAATTATAGAACATTACAATCCAGGAAACAGATCGTCCGCTGACAGATCAGTTATGAGCAGAGTTTCCAATGGCACGGCTACGGTCAAGGAAAGAATTAAAACATATACTTAACTTCACCCATCCATCACAGAAACAGAACTAAATAACCCTCAGTGTGAGAGTAATTTAGTAGCTCCTGAGTTTTAATGTATTTATACTCACCATCATGAAGTTGACAGTGCTATTTATTATCCCAAATCTACAGGAGGGGGCTTAAACACATTTAGAGCAGGTTTTAATTCCCTTAGAGTTCAGTTCTTTTGAGGGTCTGGGG
Source organism: Falco rusticolus (assembly GCF_015220075.1). Classification (NCBI taxonomy): domain Eukaryota; kingdom Metazoa; phylum Chordata; class Aves; order Falconiformes; family Falconidae; genus Falco; species Falco rusticolus. The sequence goes on along the minus strand of NC_051210.1, from coordinate 79,204,227 downwards.
CTATAGATCTGCACGGTACGATGAAGCACAGCAAAGAGAGATCTGAATCGCTGCCAACTGAGCCAGCTTGTAAGCAAGGCTTATTAGCGTGGGCACAGCACCATCCTAATGCTAGGATGTTGCTTCCAGCCCTGAAATAGAGCTCCTGCACTGTGCAGCACTGTTGTTTTTTTGTTGTTTTTCATGGGCACACCAGCTCCAAATAATGCTGGCTTGGTGGGCACTGTGCTCTGTTAGGCAGCGTAGATTTAAATGTGTTTGCATCGGTCACCCATCAGTTCCTCAGCATACAGAAAGACTGAATCCAGCTTTATGACTCTGACACAATTATCCTAATGGATGGACTACTTGTCTCTTAGGAGCTGGACACATAGCTCCTTTGGCTTCATCGGGCTTATCTATATGTTTGCTTAGAGATAAGCACATTCTCAGATGCTTGCTAGGACCAGGGCTAAGATGTTACTAAAGATAGGGGTTCCTGGGAAACAAAAAAATACATTAAAAAAATACTTTCAGAATTTCTAGACAAATGGCATTCTCAATCACTTCCATTAATAAAAAAAAGGGGGGGGGGATGTAGAGAAAAAAACCTTATATTTTCTATTCCCTTTTCTTTAAACCTTGTGACTAACTCTAAACAGGGATTCTAGAAAAACATTTTAGCTGAGAACAAGACATTAGACAGGAGTCAAACTTCACACTGTGGCCCTTAGTGATCAACAACTGACTTGAGCATTAATGAACTAAGTTTTCCATTAGGTAACAGCCAATAGATTGCTGCAGTCTTATATTGTCTCTGTGTTCCAATGTCCTAGTTTTCTCCAACTGCTAATTTAAAATGCTTTTCACTGTTGCAAAGAGCGTAGTTAACTGCTAAAGAACAATTTTATTGCCCTAAAAGTAATATATTTGCATTCATTACTATGAGCCTTAAACCTATTACTGATATAAAAGAGAGGATAACAACATGAAGGGTTTGAAGGGCAGTAGATAATAGTCTGAAAAGGGCTGTGAAATGCCTGAAGTATCAGACATAAAATAGGAATGATAAACAAGTTCATTATTTGTTAGTGACGGTTATGCTGGAGGGAACATTTTTTATATTATTTTTTTCCTTTTTAAAGTTTTATGGAGAATATATTTCAGTCCTAAGCTGGGCATAAATTAAACATGTTTTACCCGGCTGTTCAGTTAAGAAATAGCAAGAACTAATGAGCTGTATAGTGGTAAAGCTGTTAAGCCAATGTGAAAGGACTCTATAGGGCAATCTATGAATAACAAAGGAGAGAAAAGTCCTCTTTCCATAGCCATTTACTCCTTCTCCCACATTTGGGTTGAATTCAGTTCTATACCACCTTGATGTATATCTGACCAGCAGAGACTATCCTATGTTGACTGTTTGGCAACCATAAAGGAAAAATGTAACTATAAATGAAAGGCCATAGAGATCCCTTAAATCAAAAGTATACTTCCATATCCTTCATACTGACAGGTTTAGATCGTTTGTTCAGTGCCTGATTTGTTAGGTCCTGACATATTACTCTTAGAGGTTTTGTTTAAAGGTAGAGCTGGACAGCTTCTTTGGAAATCAGGCCAGTGGTGATATTAGACCTGTTGAGAAGCTTGTAGTTAAAGACAGTATTTCCTTTGGAGCACCTTGGCACAGATTGGTGGTTTTCAAGTCATGTTTGAAATTGAACATAGTCAGACACAGATTTCTCTTCCTCTCTTGGATATTTTCTTCTTCAAACACTGGGTGATTCACTTCTTAGCAGTATGACTCATGAAGATTTGGAATTTCCACACAATTTCAAACATAAGAGAAAACACAAAGAATAGTCTACAGCTACTTGCAGTGCAAAATAGACATCTTCATTGCTTTCTTTACTAATTCCCACATGAATGGCTGAATTCTGATCATTTTATTCTCTCTAGCAGTTGAGGTTGAAACACTATCTAAGCTATTTCCTTAAACTACTGTACAGTATTGCTTCTCAAGTGGTTACAGCTTCAAAATCAATAGCTCGTCTACCCTCTACATACTTCTAGCTTTTGAAACTGTAAACACTCCATAAACCCCAGCCTTTCAGCTCCTCCTGGGGAAAAGTTGAAGAGAAGTCTTGAAGGATGCTCTGTAGAGTTGGGCAGAGGTCTTCTGATTCACTCCTCTTGAGATTCGATGCCAAGAGTTTCACTGTTAGAAATCTGAATGGAACCAGATGCTTTATCAAGCGATTACAGAGATCTACACCACTTCTATTCCCACCCTTGAATATGAAGAATAAACTCACATTTCTGTGTATGTGTGTGTGTTTTGCATATTTGATTTAGCTCAACATGTTTGATTAATGCCCAAAGTTTTCACGATACCTAATATAATGGGATCCAGTCTGCCTATGATTTTTAGGTACCACTGCATCTTTCTCTTCTTCATTATTATCATTATCACCATCATCATCAATCCTATTATTATTTTTTCAGTTGTCATTAAAGCATCATTAAAGTGTTGTCATTGTCATTAAAGCATCCTCATCCCAAAACAGAAGAGCTATCAGCATAAAAATCATATTAAGAAAGGATGAATAAGGATTTACTTGATGCCTGACCTAAATTTTAGACTCCCTTTACAGCTGATGAAGAGAAATTCACCTTACTTGGTAGATAAATCCACTTCAGAATAAGATCAGTCTTTCCCTAGCAAGCTTGTAGACAGAGGTCTCCACATCCAGTAGATATTTCTGCTGGATGACAGGAATTCATCTCATCGGTTGTAGGTGACAGTCTGTTTCAAAAGTGATGTCAGGCACCCCATATACAACACACCCAAGAAGTTCTTTATAATGTTATCAGAATGCAGAAAACTGTTCTTCTGCATTTCTGATTTCATAAACTGCATCATGCATATTATTAGGCTCTCACAGAACAGTCCTGTGAATTTGTCGTGCTATAACCAGCAATGAGAAAAGGAAGATATGAAGGACCATCTTCCTCCTTTAAAATAACTAGCCATAGAGTGAAGGTGATTGTGAACTGCGGTGAAAAAAGAAGATAGATAGGAAGAAAGAGGAAAAGAAGAAGCAGGAAAAGAGAAAGAAAAAGGAAAAAGAGGAAAAATAAATTACTGTGTTGAATTTCCGGGGTGATTTTTATTCAGCTGTGCTAGGGCCTCTGTGCCCACTAATCTGCATTGTGTTTTGGGGGCCTGGGAGGGTGTTTTGGCTTCATACAAGTGCCAGGACTGTCTTCAAAAAGCATTGACAGGAGCAAAGAAAGCTAATTATATACAGACAGTGTAGAAACAAACCAAGCCAAAGTCTCTTTAAAGAGTACTCCAAGTTTTCATTACTATAGTGTTGCAGTCATCAGTGCATTTCTATGTTCTTCAGACATAGCAGTGATTTTGGTTTTTTTTTTGAACTGAAAATTACCTTTGTCATTGCATAAGGTGAAAGAAGGAGCAGCTGTAAATGAAGCACACACAACACTACAGTTGTGACAGGAGCAGAGATGACCTCAGGTGAGTCTTTGGCTGAACTGTTTGTGTTAATCAGTTTCACTGTAATAACGAGCAGGTTCAAATCATTCTCTATCTCCTTTAAAAGGACAAAATGTACTATTTTAAAAAATATCCCTAAGAAATCAGTCAGTCTCCCAAGACAGGGTACCAGGGGCTAAAACGTGTGGGATGTGGTCATGCTATATAGTATGGTAGGACTGAGGTTAACACAGTCATAGATGGATCACCCAGTCTGCAAACGGTGATTCCTCATAAATCATTATGAAAAATAGACTGACTGTGCTGGTTCATAAATTCAAGGCAAGTGTCTATTTCCATAAGGCCCAAGCAGACAGACAGTGTTAGGGATGCAAACATGCCACCACCACATGCAGTAGTTAATGTGTTAGCATTTTAACAAATCGAGCCACTTCACTGGCCTATTTATCAGTTCAAGCTATTTAGAAATGTTGCTACCATATGTTGTCCATTGAAATGAATGCTAAACACTGCATTTATAAATGGTAATTTATGACTCATAAACGTCTCTGCTATTAAGAGTCATTCTGCCACTGTGAATGGAATTGATAGCAGTTTCTGCACTTCATGTTTTGTTTTTTCACTCCCCTCATTTCACGGATATTGTTGATATTAAAGCTTTAGTGCCTCATAGAGGATGTTATTTAAAAGACTGCATCTATCAGAGAGAGGTTATTTTTGTGTGCTATCTACCCTGTAAATTGATTTCAGCTTCCGAGTAAACTTTTAGGACTAAATATTCAAAGAGGACCTCTGGAGTATGCAAAGTGATCAAACAGTTTTCAGTTAAATATATATAAAAATGGTTTAAAACCCATATAAGCAATCAAATGAGTTCCATGTTTCCCTTCTCCTGCCCCTCCCTGCAAAGCCTTTTCCCAATCCATATTTACCACAGTGCAGAAAAGTTGAGCCTGAAGTCACAACCTTTTAAATCCCTCTCATGACAAAATGCAAATGCTCAAGCGTATTTGCCTAAAGTTTTTTGTTGCTTTTTAGTCTTGGAATTCATTTTGGTCAAAATTATTGACTGGATCTTTTACGTATATTTTTTTAAAGTGTTGCCTATGTGCTTTTCTGTGAAATCTACTTCCTAATGATAAAAAGCTTCATAGCAGGTCTTGTGAAAAAACTCTGAATTTATAAGAAACTTTTTTACCAAGTTGGTAAAACTGCAAGTTCCAAAGTGACTTCTAGGATTAACTTTTCAGAGGCAAACTTTGGAGTGACACTCCAAAGTGCAAATCATCTTGAGGTTTGCTGCACCCAGAAATTTGGATAATATCATTTCCCACAATGGGGAAAGACCTTGACAGGTCAGTTCATCCTGTGTGTCTCAGACAGATCTGTACATGGCACGAGTTGTTCTTAAGAAGGGACTAAAGAAAGAGACTTATGAGTTAATTTGGACCAGATACTTGAAAGTAGCTCAAATTAGGTAGGTGAAATACCAGCCTGGGAAAACACGCTTTCATGTGTCTTATGCTTCTGTACAAATATCCAGAGGCATCCAAAGGAAATTAGGTTTGTATCTAGAAGGACTGTCTCAAAATGGAATAACTGCAAGTACAAATCTGACACGTGAACACAGATACAAAACTCACTACTCAGTTTGAGAATTTCTTCAAAATATAGGGATGATTTCTGTAAAGTTGCCTGTGTACCTAGAATGAGGAAGTATGTATCATTGTGTTTATGTCATCTCTGATGAGGACACACCACACTGCACTGATCCAAATGGTTCAGTTTTAGTGCTGAAAGACTTATTTTGCCAGAACATAGTCCTCATGGGATTGTGCCTCTGATCAAGCAATATCAGTGCAAAGTATCCAACCACCATCTTGGTGTAGGAGCGTTATTTACTTTTTGATATTGAAGGTGTTTTGAGTGTATTATCTATAAAAAGAAAAAAAAAAAAAAAACCAAAAAATAAAGAAACCCAAAACAACAACAACAACAACACAGACTTCTAAAGAGCTACTCATATAAATCTTCATTTCTTATTTGGCTGGCTACCAGGCAGGCTGAGTTATGAAGGAGAACAGTAGATTTGACACATTGTGTCTTTTTTTGAATAGGGGCTGTGTGACTATAGGTAAGTCATTTGGTCCAACATATTTTATTCAGTTGTGTAATAGAGATCGTTGTTCATTCTTATCTCAGAGAGGTTGAGAAGAAAAAATTTATACCTGAGTGTGACATACCCAAATGCTATGACTGTGTTGGTCAAGGAAAAGGATGGATAGAAAATCATTAAGCATCAAATGATCAGAATTTTAGGTCAGACACTGATCTCAGTGAGAACATAGTTCTCAGTTTGAGGATTCTTGTAATATTGTCTGAAAAACCACCTGGCACAGGATCTTGAAAAGTCTTGCCATTTCTAGAATAATCCCTTCAAGTAGACTCTATTCAAAAAAGAAATTTAAAAAGATCAGATGTTTTCTTAGGGGTTGCAAGTACATGGGATGTTGAAAAACAGGCCTCATTAAAACCAGGATGTGTGGAACAGGTAAAACAAAAACCAGGTATTAAAGGAATATGTTATCAGTGGCATTAATACTAAGAAGTCATATTGCAACATTTACAAGGAAATGTCTTCAAAATACCTTGTACAGACATTAGCTAGACCTAAAAATCAGACCTCCCCTGCAAACCACAAAGTATTTTATCAGTGGAACACAAAGAAATAAAATGACTTGCTCAACATGCTGACTTTTGGATGGCATAATGCAGAGCAGAAGGCGTGGCTGGAGCTCCCTCTTGCCCAGTTTTAACAAGCATTTTGGGACATTATCTGCTGTGCTTCTGGCTTGTGCTGTGAGTGTTAACGGCTTTTACAGCTGAAGTGGAGTCCTGTGTGGTCAGCAGACAAGTGAGAGTGTTGAAGGAAATGGAATTGGTATCACGCAGTTTTATTTCCTCTTTTTAAGTGTTGTTAATTGTTCTGTGGAAATGCCAGTTTCGGGTTGTTTCTTCAGTTTTTTAGGAAACCTTTGCCACGTGACCCCATTTTGACAGTAAATAGTTTTTTTGGAGTTCTTGACAAGGAAAAAATAAAAAAGTTGAGATTCCCACTGAAATTTTTCCTTTAGAGTCTATGTTTTATTTTTTATTCAAAACAACATCTGTTTGTTTGTTTGTATTAATGCTTATGAAATGCCAAAACAATTCATCTATTTATTTTGCAAATGTTAAATTAAATCCAGACTGGAGAGCTTGACTTTCAGAAGTGCAAGTCACTTTTTGCTCTGGCTAAAGTAAAAATCACGTTTACGAACTCAACACCTCTGACTCATGAAAATGTTCCTTAGAAATGTTTGACTTTGTTTCAATAAGCCCATTAAAATATTTGCATCCAGTGACTGAAAAAAAAATGTCACTTTCAAAGGAAACAGAAGTCTGGTCTGTTATGTATTGCTGACTTCAAGCATTAATCCTGTACAGCCAGTGTGATTTTCATTCAAAATCAATAAAAATTAGAACCAACAGATGGCAGGTGTTAAAGCATATTTTCTGGCAAAGGAATTGCTTTTCAGCTAAATAAAAAACAAAACAAAACAAAACAAAACAAAAAACCCAGGAGACCTTATTTATGTTGCTTCTAACTCTGTCCTGCTCTTAGAGAGTTTCTATGCTGCAACTGCTTTCTTCAGTGGTCCTTTCCAATTCTGAACTACTCATGTGTGTGAGGAGAAAAGGACATTATGGTACTGTTGAAATGGGGTAAAATACTGAAGCATAATCATTCCAATGCAATTTGGGATTTTTTATGCTCAATGCTTTATGCTTATTCTTTCAGTGGTAATGCCACATAAAAAAAATATAGACATGAAATTAGATATTAAATTTTCAAAGTGAATTTGTTTCATTCTGAGCAAGGTGACAAGGGATTGAACATGCAGAGTTTCGGTATGCTACAGTGACTTCTGATGACTAATAAAGTCAATGGGGAGAAATGGGCATTTGAAAAGAATGATTAATTTGGTGTATTTTCAGCATTCAGAGAGGATAAGGTGAACTGTAGCCTGCCTGCTCGTAAACCAAAGGAATGTAAGATGGCTAACACAGGCATATAGCTCTGCAATTTAAACTTTTTTTTCTTTTTTATAAGCTAAATCCCAGAAAAAAGAAATTTTTCACATCCTTGATGTTTTCCACAATAGCCATAAGTAACAGAAGCATCTAGGGGAACATGGAAGAAACCAGACTTCTTTTTTAGAATTATATGAAAATCTATGAAAGCTGAATCTGACCTTAAAAATGAAAGAATATGTTAATAAATAATAATAATAAAAGAAACAGAAAAGAAAATGGGACAACTGGAATACAAGGGTGAATGAGTTTTCCCTAAAATACTGCTCCTCAAAAAAAATTATCTAACTATTTTAAAGGCAGGTATAAGCTTCAGTTCATCTGTTGTGGAAGAGCAGCCGTTGAGAGTGACTGTGGAAATGGTGCAGTCTGCTCAGAAAAGAAGGAACCCACCCAAACCTGTACCCTAACAGTTCTCAGAATGCTACTGCCAGGGAAACTCTGCAGTGCTGACAAATCTTAGGGTATACATACAGGCTCCTAGATAGGGATTTACAGGTTTAATCTTAGTGATGTTTTTTGTTTCATCCTGTCTTTTGAATACCAGAAGAATGCTGATATAGTATTGGCTTTGTTTCTAGAACTAACAGAATACAGTCTTTTTTCTTTTCTTTTTTTTTTTTTTTTTTTACCAATTATGTTAACAATTGAGTACAGAGTGATCTGTAAATATTTTCTGCTATTAATGCTAATTGCCCAATATAATTGTTTGCTAGAATAGTTTTAATAAATGGAGAGAAACCATTACAGCCAGAAACTGAAAAAGAACACGTTGTTACAACTTTTCAAGTAAATATTTGTCACTGTTGTCTGATTTTGAAATTACTGAAATTATCAATTTTCAAAAGCTGAAGCTGTGTTTCAAGTTTGCACCAAATCTCTAAATTATGAAGGCAAAGGTCTGTCTCAGATCAGCCTAGTTTCTCTCTGAAGCAAACCCTCGCCATTCAGAAGCTCATTTTATTCACTTGAAGCACCTCTTGCTAGTCCTATGAATAGTCATTCTAGTCCATCTGGCCATTGCTGCTAACAGTTACTGGAAACCAGAAAGCAAGGGAAGAGTTTTAAGAGTAGGCAAGCCCCTACTGAGACTTTCCTCAACATGGAAAACTGTAAGAAATTTAGAATATTCATTGCCTGGAATTCTTGAGCTAGATATTTGTATTTAATACCCATATTTTTTTCCTAGTGCTTTGGGGAGCTCAGTCTCCCCCTGAGCTGACATCAGCTGGCAGCACCAACAGCATCCCATGGCATCTTAACTGTACGTTGTGCAGAGATGGAATTGCTCTTGTTTCTTTAAAACCTGCCCTCTGACAGCCTCCTTTGATACCCTTACCTCTTGCATTAGAAGATACAGCAGAAGTCTTTCCCTGCTCAGCCTTTCCATGCCAGTCACAGCTTTATAGACCTCTGTGCTCGTTCCCCAAGGCTGTGACTTTTCACGCTGAAGCTTTTCCTATATCTCAGTGACCCTATACATGAGAACCGCTCTCCACCTTCCACCTGTCCAAACACTGTTCTTTGACCCTCCTTGATTGAGACACTGAGAGTAATGAGATTTTGGGGCATAGAAGCAATGATGCTAATCCAGCACAACAATTCCTGGGGGTCTTGTTAGTCAAGTCAAGCCCTGCTGATTTATTCCTGACAGCTGACAGGATTTTCATTGCAGATATTTTCAGTTTAGGGATTGTTATTATACCCACTGGAAAACCATTTCACTGACAAATATGGCCCTGCATTAGAACTTTCTCCCCAAAACTTCCTTAATTAAATTTGCTTCACTTCAATAAGAAAATGTGAGAAAGAAAAAGGAAACAAAACTTACAAAGTAAAATCGAAATGTCCTTCTTAGTTACAGCCCAGTCTTTCCATCACAGGGAGAATGAGAGGCTGGACTATTTCTTTCCACACAAAGATGTGCACTCTTCCTTGGGTTATGAGGCCATATCAGACAATCATAATTGTTTCCTCTGTGTCTTTTGGTTTTTTCTTGCTTGGCTAAAGAAAAATGGCTGTGTCTCAACCACAACAGGATATCTTTATTTGTAGTCTTTTTATGGTACTTAAGTTTGACTGCCAAGTACACAAGAACCAGTATCAGAGAGGTCTAACGTGGTATAGATGCACTGATATTATGAACCTGCACACTGGCAGGTGGTTAGATAGCATACCAATAAATGTAGAGATAAAAGAGTAATTAATTTTGGCTTTGGAAGGTACAACAATGGAAGAGATCTCAAAAGTCACTGTTAAAAGCTGGAATTTATACATACAATAGAGAGATGTATGTAGTAGTGAGCAATTTTTTTTATGGTCCTCTGGCTTTCTTTATACTTGCAAAGTTCGTACATACTCGGAGGGTGTGAATCATAGATTCAGACATGATGAAAGGGGCTTCTGGAAGTCTTTGGTCCAAACCACCACAACCAGTTAGATGAGGTTGCTCAGTGCATTGCCCAGTAGGGCTTTGAATCTCTCCAGCAAAGGAGATTTCACCATTTCTATGGAAAACCTGTTACGGTGCTTGACCACCCTTATCACCATCCAGAATTTCCTCCAAATATATAAGCAAAATTCCTCACATCTAACTTGCACCTGTTACCCCCACTCCTACCCCAGTGCGCCTTCAAGAAATCTGACTCCACCTTTCCCACACTCTCCCATCAGGTAGCTGCAGACAGCAGGAAGATTCAGCTTAGCCTTGTCTTCAAGCTAAATAAACAAAATTTCCCACCTTCTCCTTGCATTTCCAGACTCTGCTCCCCTAACCATCTCCTGCTCACACAGCCCAGAGTGCAGCTGGCCACCCTCACTGCACAGGCGCACTGGTGACTCCTGTTCAACTTCTTTTTCATCAGAACTCCCATCTATTTTTCTGCAAACCTGCATTCTATTCAGTCGGTCCCATGTCGTCTCCGCTCCCCCCCCCACCCCCCCCCCCCCCAGTCCTGACAAGTAAATAAATTGAGACAGATTGCTCCTACAAGCAGCTATTTTTCTCCATAAACTGTAGAAGGAATCTAGAGTTATTAGCTCAAGTGTAGCTATCTACACTGAAGATGCCTAAACTTAGGTAAGAGGCATGTATCCATAGACTCTTCCAAACTCCTGCACTTGGTTGACAAAAATTTCGAGTATCTGGAAGAGAATTTAATTGTGTTAGGTTCGAAGTATGGAGAGATATCATAGTGGGAAGTCAAGGAGCAAGAAGACATAAAAGCATCAGGAAAGATTGCCCTCCTTCTTGGGCTCTTGCTTAGATTTATCTCTGGACATTAAATTGCTTCCTAGGAACTTAACACGAGGCTAAGATTCCAAGAAGAATAGATTATTTTGCCTGCTGTTTGACCATCTCATGCTAGGCTTGCAATTAAAACAGATTACATTTGGAATACATATAGATTCCTTATCACTGATTTTTTTTTTTTTTTCTTTTTTCTCTTAGGAAATTAGCCCACTTATGTGACGCTGACATCAAAACAGTAAATTAGGGAGAAATAGTGAAAGAATATATTCATTTTCTTTTAACTTTAATTTTCCCTCCTCATTGTCCTGAATCTATTGCAAACTTCTATTTTTATTTCCACCCCACCCCACCCCCCCCACCCCGGTTCCTGGCTCAGAACCAAAGCAGAGCACACTGAGGAAAGGCATCCCACTTCCTATTGAAAGCAGCTGGTTTAAGAACAGTCAGACAATTTGCCATCATAAACATCCATCCAACACTTTTTTGAAGTTTATTTTCTTTCCTTCAAAATCACTCCGTAATTTCATAATGATACAGTGATAATGGCAGAACAATAACCTTTTTACATATTCAGCAGGTTCTTACCTAGCAAAAAACATCTTACACATCAGTTAAAGCAATAGGCATGTATTTTCAGGGAAAGATTTCTCCTCCATCTGTTCAGATGGTGCATTTTCCAACGAAACTATCACCAAGCTTTGTAGCTTAGGAAAAAAATAAAAGATTTATTAAAAAAAAAAAAAAAAAGTCAGCATCACTTTGTGACTTACTTAGCTTGGGAACAGATGAGCCTTTGCTTAACACAGGCAAAGAGCTATGTGGGATGTGTCAGCTTTGCAACACAGTGGTCACTTCTTTGATTTGGATTACAACATTTTTTTTGTTGTTGCTTCTCAATGTGAAATGAGAACAGAAGTTCTAGAGCTCACCCTTCTTCATGAAGAAATTAAAGGCTGTGGAAGCTTTCACACACCTTTGCTAGAGCAGGAGTACCGGGGGCACAGTAGTGCAAACAAAGTCTCTGAGGAAGTGTTCATCACTGTCACAGCTATGTTTCTACCACGGGCACTTAGAGCCAGTCCTGGAGTCCAAGGTGCAGAGCAGACCACCCGAGCTAGGTCTGTGTGGACCAGTTCAGGTCTGTAAGGATATTGCTGCATCAGCAAACATGGGAGAAGCACTCCAGGAGCTCAGCTGGAAGGGGTTCCGTATGAATCAGATTGCTTTGCCTTTAGTTCAGGGGACACGGTAGCACCCAGGAAAAGACAGATCTGAGTAAGGGACAATAGTACAAAGAGCTACAGATATAACTAAACTCAACCCTGACCAAGCAGTTTGGCAACAGGATTCAAGAAGTTGGGATCTCTCTCTCTCTAGCAAAGGAATTTATAGGTTTGGTGCTCAAAATTAAGCTATTTATCCAAAACTCCTTCAATAATCAGTGGAGAATAGGTCCAGAGAATGATTCATCTTGTTTAAGGACAGGTATCAAAGATGGGTCAAACAATATGCCCTCTGGCATATTGAATCTCCTCAATTGGGTAAAAAGGGTTTAGTTGAGACTGACATGTGAACACCCAATTGCTCTACAGTGGCCACAAGTTTGGTTTCCCCTAGGCCTGCATGAGTGTTCTTATGGGTGCTTTTGGTCTGCGTTTGCTTAGATTGTGAGAGGGAATTGTTTTATACGGGATGGATCCCTAACCCTTTTAAGAAACTGCAGGTCCAAGGTCACTTGTAGCTTGAATTATTTGATCACCAAAACCTGCCCAGGAAGGTTCTCTATTCAGAAAACCAGTGGCCATCCAACCCTATGGAATCTGCCACCTTGTGCACCTACCAACCTTAAATTCATCTCTAGAGTGCTTCATATTCACTTCAAGTCACCCACAGGAACTTAGTTAAGGTTTGGGCAGGGTGCCAGTGCTAGGTACTCAGTGAAAGCATATCTTAAGCCCAGTAAGAATTAGCTGCACTGACAGAGTAATTTTATACCATTTCTGCACATTTGCTAGTCCACCCAAGGCTGGTGTAGGTACCACCATGTGCATCTGTGTTTTGTCTATGCCTCTAGTAGTCTAATCTGATAAAATACATCTTTACAGATGCCCCTGTCTGTTTGTCTCCTGGCATCTAAATTCCTTTGAAATCTTGGTCCCAATTGCTTGTTTAAATCACAGCCACTAATTCAAAATAATACTTGATCCTCAAATCTCCAGCATTTCCAGCGACCTTCCCAGTTTTTTTTTTTGCTCTGTGTTGACTAACAAAATAATGTATTTGTAAAAGAAGTTCCAAAACAACTATTTTAACTTTGGTTTTCAGTTTATGACACTCTTTGCCGTTCATTCAACCCTGATAATTCATTTGTCTCTTTAAACCTCTCTTTATCTTTCAGCCATGTCTCATACTTTCGAGTTTCCCACCCCTCCCAGTAGACCCCGCACCGTCCCCCTATCCTGAAGCCCTCAAAGCTGAAAGGATAGCATTAATTTCACTTTGCATTGCTTTCCTTTTATAATAATAAACCACCCACAAACACAGGGAAACTTTGGACTTGATTTAAAGCCAGCTCTCTGATGTGTCTCCAGCTTTGCCTTCTGACTTTCTGTCTGTGCAGATGTAAATTATTCAGTGAGGGGTGTTGTAGACATGCCTCCTTCATTAACGTCAGTAGGACTTGTGAGGCTGAAGGAAAATCTACCCTCCCCATAGGCATCTTGCATTGGAAATTTACACTTTATGGCTGTCTGGTAGGACCATATATCACCACACTCTTCAGAACTGTTATTCATTCTCCGGAAGGAAAAGGAAAAGAAAAAAAAAAATAAAGGGGGGGAAAAAAAAAAGAAAGCTCTGGTGTTCTTTGCATTATACAGATCCTTTGCCACATAAAAAAAAAAAAAAAGGGGAACATAAAAATAAAAATGCTTCTGCTAGTGTTTACCAGTCAGTACTGTCAAATTGTGAAAGGCAAAGAAGTGCCCAAAAGTGGGTGTCATTTGTGATGCTGTAATTAATCACACATAATTGCTTACAGTCTGTGTAGTACCTACTAAGTGATTTTGTAAAACATGGTTAGACCACAGATGTGATCCAGTCGGTGCTTTGTGCCCTTTCCTAGATTTCGCTGCTGAATGGATTGTTAGTTAAGACATTGACAGCCCACCACCAATACATCATGTGATCCATATCAAAGCATTATTTGGCCCATGGGCAGTATAGTATCATCATTGTTGCAAAGCATAGAATAATAAGGCAGAGACATATACTAACAGTTTGGGATAGCCAGATTCATTTGATTCATTTTAATGAACAAGTAGGCCAGAAAAGCAAACCAGACCATCTGTGCTGCAAAGACACTGAATGCTGGAATTTTTTTCCCCTTCATATTGCTATATCAGCACATGTGCTAACTTCAAACCTTTCCCATAACACATGTGCTCCAACTGCAATCATTTGGATGCAATTTGGTTTATGCTTCCATTTCCCCCCTGTTGATATGAGCGGGGTGGTTGTTGTTGCCGTTGGAAATGCTTTGACATCTCTGTCTCAATTTCTTAATGTTCTTCTACATGACCTTGTCCAATCAAATCTAACAGGTACTGGCACACACGTTTCTGCCTTGATCTGAAAATACGCACAATTATGTGCTAGTCATTTGTGATTTGTAATTGATGGTGCTTGAAAAATATGCATATAGCTTTTCTAATGAGGTAAACAAACAGGCAGGGCCTGGTGCAGAATGTGAGGGTGCAAGAAAAGGCATCTTACGTGTTCTTTCATTGAATATTAAACCACTAAACTTGATTTTAAGCCAGGTGACCCACAAGCAAATACAAACAAATAAAAATGATCCCGATCATGTAAAGAAACCATCAGTAGTCAGAAAGCCAGCAGCTTTTTCAGTCGTTTTTGCCTGGACTCATTTACCCCGATTTAGATCCTCAGTTTGTGTTCCTTTTCATCCCTTTGGAGCCATGAAGAGGGGGAGGGAGGAGCTCACTCCAGCATTACTGGACTATGTGCTCCATCCAAGATCTAAACCAGCCTCAGTCTCTGCCTCTCTCTCCACCGCCCATGGAAAGAGCATGGGGTGACCAAGCTCCCTGTCTAGTACCTCACTTAAAGCCTTTGTTCTGCAAGATGTATTCAGGAGAATTAATATTTAATCAGAAATGTAACCACAGACGTATGGCATCTAAGGGAACACCACGGAGCAGTCAGTCCCCTTGGCAGTATGGGCAGGGCAAGCTTTGGAGTTAGGCACGCCGTGGCACATCGGTGAGCCCTTCCACCCGATGGCAGCCTTTCCTAATGAAGCTTCCCTGCTTTAGGGGCGTGAGTACTTGTGCGTGGCTTTTAACTCATCTAAGCGGATACGTCAGCTCAATTGGCATTAAGCTGGGGATCTCGCCAGTTGCTCTAGGCAGACATAACCCTATTATTTAAATTACTATTGGGGTAAAGTGAGACATACGGAGCAGTGCTGGACGCACTGATTCATGCTAATTGCAATAGCTTCGTTTCTCTTTGCTGAGCCAGGGGCTTTTGGAAGCTGATTATCTATTCCATTAACAAGGATGTTATAGGGTGAAAGCGTATTGCAGGTGTTAAGCGGATGGGCTGAGCAAATGCAAAATAGTGTCAATATAGTTGAATATTTTGCTTATTAAATGTTTTTCAGTTGAAGGTGGCAGGATGCAAAGCCTGCATGTGGGAATTACACAGTATGGGAGGGGGGGAGGAAAACTAGTTAATGGACAAAATGTGGTCATGGTTAAAAATAATGGTAAAATTCTGTCTTTGTGCTCCTTCTGTGGTGAGAGGATTAGTCTATAACATATTTGCATGGGTACAACAATGCTGTGTGAGAAGGTTTAAGGAACATCCATCATGTAATGCATGTTTCCAGAAGTCTCTCCGCACTTATCCTGGCAAGAATATTTGCGCTTACTTACTAACCCACTGCTTCAGTGCTTGTTAGATAAAGCAGGGCTGTCTCTTGCATTTGTTGAACAGAAGTTTTGGCCTCATGTGCTTTATAGAGAAGAACCTTTTTCTTCATTTCTATAACTTCTTTTATGCTGATCCCTCTGGGATTTTAGCTGATGAGTAATTGTTGCAGGGTTTTGTTTTTGCAGAAAAGCATTGCTGAAATTATTGTGGTTAATAGATATTAAGGTTTAAAGATACTGTAGCAATTGTATCTGTCCTCCTGTGTGTCATCACCCTGGTAAGTTCTGTATCTACCCTGTCACTTACTTTTGGATAATAGTAAAATTTTTAGACAAAGACACCTGAAATGAGGCATTCCAGGAGAATCTGTTTTGCTGTCACAGCTGGAGCGAGGTGAAACCTCAGAGATGAACTCCCCCCCCCAGCCCCTCCAAAACAGGCATATTTGAATCAGATGAAAACAAAAATCTGAATAAAAAAATCGTATTCTCAAAGAAATGCACAGTATGTTGTTTTCTTGACAGAGCTGAAAAGTTTTGTTTCATGCAGAACAATTTGGATACCTGAACAAAGCTGTCTAAATCCATTTAAATACTTTGGAGCATCTGACACATCTACATGAGCCTAAGTGATGCAGCCCAGGATCCACTGAAGACCTTTATCTTTGCAAAGTGACAGCTGGAGGTTGTGTGGGGAAGCCTGGAGCCTGTAGAAGAACTGGAGACACCCAAGGTTAGGTGATGTAATCCCACCCAGAGTATCTTAGCGCTTGGTTTCATATTTTGTTGTTGTTGTTGTTTTGTTTTTTCTATACCAGGTAACAAATATATAAACAAACAACATAAAAACAAAACAAAACAAAAACCAACCAAACAAAAAAACCCCACACCACAATTCACCACATTTGAGGTCATTAAGAAATTCTATTCTACTCAGGGTAATTTTGGGGGTTCGGCAGATAAAACATTCTTATCTCTACCTGCCTTTGAAAATGAAACAATACCAACCCTTTCCATTTACCCTCCTCTCCCCAAATATTTCCAGTTTAAACTAATATGGATCATCTAATTCCAAAACAGGTGTTAACAAAGAACCCCAGTTAGAGCTGCTTGTTTCTGCATGGGTGTAAAAAGGACCTGTATAAAAAAACTGTGGTCAGATGCCTAACATTCATCCAGCTAAACTGAGGTGAGATGAAAAGCAACCTTACAGGCAGGGTTTCCTTCTGCTTCTGGGTTACTGGAGGCAGGATTTTCTGAAGGGCATATATAATTCAGGGCAAATGGGAGGGGCTGAGATTGCCATTAATCCTATGGTTTGGGAGAAAAATTACCTAAGACCCTAAACACTGCTTAAAAAACTTGTGATGGAAATGACAAACTTACAGCAGAAGAAATCAGTTATTTAGCAAATTATGTGGCTGATAAAAGTTAATGAAAATACCCCAATAAGGATTTATATAGTTACAATATTATTAAAAGTTTATAACCACTTGCTAATTGGCATCATTAATGAAAATTAATGTGGCTACATGCACTTGAGTATTTAACACCGTAATGTGGAAATGAACAGTGACATGAAATACTACTAATAATTAATACTACATATATTTTCTAAGACAAATAGTAAGTCCCAGGCTTTGCCAAAGAGAAAGAAATACAATTAACCAGCCTGTGCGTAAAGCAGTGGTAACGAGTTAGCATTCTAGCTAGAGATGTTGAGAATAATGCTTAATGATACAGATACATCAGAGAACCCACGTCACAGAAAAGACCCTAACAGTGCTGAACCTGAAGCAGAAGTTTCTGACACATCTCCCTTTGTCATCTGGGACAAGTTAGGTGCCATCTCTCTGTGCCTCAGTTTCACATTTGCAAATACAGATCCTATCACTGCCCTCACAGTGTATGGTAAATAAATAATTATAATAAAAAGTATATATGGGAATGGGGAAGATGCTTTGGCAGTAGGGCTGCATAACTGCAAAGGCAAGATGCATCAAAGGACCTGCAGAGCTTGCAGGTAGATCCTATAACAGCTGTAAAAGCTAGAATCATTTGCTAGGTACCAGGGCTCCCTGCACAGTGCATCATATCAAAAGCATCCTTGGCTGAGAACTATCTTGTAAGAAGCATGAAAGACAGAAATGTGTATCACAGATCTTGTCCTTTTTTGAATACCAGACACTTTGTTCAGTCTCTGAGAAGTACCATAACACATCATGACTGAAACCCAAGTCTCTGTGGAACATAATTAACATATTTATTTATGAACTCCTTTCCCCGCACCCCACCCCCCATCCCAAAGGAATTGGTTGGTTTTTGGTTTTTTTTTACATTCGTATGAGAGTTCAGTGATTACAGCAAGTCTTAAAAAGTGGGTGGTCCAATTTTGATTTCCTCTTTTTCTTGTAATAATTCAAATGCCATCTCCATCATCCTGGGAAAACCTGCTAACAAACAGGATAAAATTGAATTTTCTAACAGCTGGATGAGATAGAGAATCAAGAGCAAGCACTAGAGCGCTAGTCTATTTCTAGCTGGACAACCTAGGCATACCTACCCATTCTGTTTCATTCCTTTTTCTTAGGTCCAATTAATAAATCTTTAATTCTTTCCTATGACATTAAAATGATTGCAGAGCAGAGAATGCGTCTACCCTAATCTCATTTGTAACATAACGGAGAGGATACTTTCTTGTTATGATCTGAGCTGGGAAGGAGCACTTTCCTGATGCCCTGTTGAAGCTTTGTCATTTAGCATAAAAAATAATAAATTCAAAATTCTTCAGATGTAAGGAGGGAAAAGAAACTAAATTCCTGCAGGAAGGAAATGAGCATAGCTTTCCTAGTCCTGGAGGGCTGTTATAATCACACAGTTACCATTATAAAGACAGATACTATCATTACTTTTTCAATCTCATTCTCTGGAGGGAAGCTAGATGAAAGACTTACAGAGTGTAACTTGGATTCACTGCATGTACTCCTCTGAAATGCAGCCATGAGAGCCAGGGGTTTTATTTTGTTCTTATTTATTTTGTTCTGGGCTATGAGTCCACCCACAGATCAAATAATTTTTATCAATTTTGTTTCAAGGTGACAAAATGAGAACTAATTTTTGTTTGCTAATTACTGTGTGATCTTTGATATAAATTCCACCGAATATGTGAGGTCTTTTAATGATGTAACTTCTTCGACCGTTTTCAGTCATTGGATGGAGTAAACTGGAAGTTAACTCCCATGGGAGTTAATATACCTTTCCACCATCCAATGTACCCTGCCTTCAGGAAAGTATCTAACCAGGTACCACTTTTTCATATGATTTCTGCTCTTAAAATTGATTGTGAATTTATGCACAGAATTGCTCAGGTTTCTTTATCAGCTGGAAACAAACCCTACAATAAAGCTTATTACAGTGAAACCCTCCATTTTTCATTGACTCTTCATTATTTCTCCTTTCTCACTCCATGATTATTTAAAGAATAAGTTTAAAGTACGGTTGCAGAGATGTATGACACCTTTTGCCTTGCCCTCATCATATGTGAGCAAATTCATGCAACAAACAGAATTAATTTACCCCAACTGTTACATGTCGTCAAAGGGCTAATCTGTCCTCCTCTGGCTTTCTGTTCTAAGTTTTGACCTTCTTCATGATGACTCACCCTGGTAGAATGTTTTCCCAAGGGATGTTTGTCTAATAGGTAAGTGATTTTATTTCAGACTCAATTAGAAAGTCACCTTTTGTCTATTTACATTGCTTTAGAGAGATATATTCATCTTTGTGTTCAAAACTCCTTTTCATCACCCATTCCGTTATCTGGATTACAAAAAATAAGATGACTTAAAGTGTAGCCTTAATTGCACCTAATTCTGAACATCTGACTTGTGGATGTTTCCATCTGAGCTGTTACTATAGCTGTCGATAAAGGCTATAGATAGAAATAGGCAGTTTTAGAGTGAAATGAATGTCATTTTGAATTAGACAGTTTAATGTAGGACAGAACAGTCCTGCTTTAAAGAATGTAATTTATTTTTGTTTTCGTAGACCATGAAGAGAGCCAGTGATGAGTATCTCAGATGGAGACATCTGTATTGTAACTGTCAAAAGTTAGGGAAGATGAATCCCATCCAGAAATGAGATGTAATGGTAGCATATCTAAGACCACAAGAATATGTTTCCTCTCTCTGCTCTTCCAGTCAGAGGGGAATAGAGTGGCGCTGGCCACACATCACAAATAAGATAAAAGACACAGCCAAAGTGAATAGATTAGCACAAAGCCATATGTAGAACCACTCAAAGCTGCTGACAAATAATGTTGAACTTCTAACAAAACGCTGAAAATCAAAGGCTATTCAAAAAAACATTGCAAGAACGGGGGTGGTGAGATGAAGGAGACAGGGGTGGAGGGCAGACAAGTGACATTAATTTAGTAAATTTTTTAGTGAGAAGGCAAGTGTAATCTCAGGCCTATAGCTTGTCCCTTGAGGTTGTTAAGTGTTCTCCTGTATTCAGCAGAATGGGAGAGGTTTACAGCACCCTTCCCAACAAAGCAATATTTGGGCTGCCTTCTCTCCAGTCTACTTAACATCCTCATTTATATGCTACCTTTCTGACTTCTATTAAAACCAGGCTCCTGTTCCACAGTCCTGCTGCATGCCACCATTCTACGGTCCATCATTAAATTATATCCTTTTCTTCTTCTCTTCTTCCTCCCTTTCTTTCTTTTCTTTTCTACCCTGCATCTCCCAAAGATATTTGCATTTGTGTGGCAAATACACTGATTCTTTTTGCATGGTTTGCTCCAGCATGACACGAACTATTTAATTGTAAATTATTAAGTCATCTGTACTTTCCTGAAATGATTCATAGTGGAATGACAGGAAATTATTCCTAGTGGAATTACAGGATATGATATGATGAAATCACAATTCACATGTAAATTGGATGTCTGCTGATAGAAATCCAAAGTCCACTGAGAATTCACAAAAAGAATATGCTGCAAGGTTTATCCATTGGGTATATCATTTATTAATGGATATCCACTCTATTAACTCTGTCCACTCTTAGTTCTTAAAACCCCAGGTTTTTGATTTTGTTTTTGTTTTTGTTTTAGCTGTAGTTTGATGTGAAGGTTTTCAACAAACAGTGATATTACTAGTCTTTCCATACATATTTTCCCCTCAAGTATTTAATTTGTCAATCACACACAAGCACACACATATACAAAAATATATAAATATATATATAAGGTCTGACCGCTAGCTGGCATAATTCACTGTAGCTTTATTCCTTGAATAGGTTTGCACCAGTTTATCCATGCTGATGTTCTGTAGACCACAAGACCACAGATTAAAGTGTACACAGCTACACAGAAATTGCCACGCTTCTTTATTTTTCTTCCTTCTACAAAGCTGTCTGCACAAATTATCTCTTTGGCTTCCTCGGATTTACTTTAAAAGTGTTACATTAATTTTAAATGCAAATTGCAATAATTAAATTTGACCTTATAAACTATCAGATGTGATGGGAATTTCCCTTCCTGATTTTTTATCTTAAATTGGAAAGGAACCAGATCAAACAAGCAGGGAATTTCAAAGTCAAAACAAATACCATTCGTGGCGAGGGACTCTGCTACAATAACAAAAAAGAAAGCATATGCATGTATGTGTGTATGTGTATGTGTGTATAATATAGATGTTAACCACAAACTCTCCAAAATCTTTACATTTGTATATAAAACTGGCAGTAGCTCGTCTTTTGTTGTTAAGGTGAAAAAAACACAATCAAAGTGACCCACATATATATAAATATATATATATTTTCTTTCTTTAATAATGGATACTTTCAGACACTTCCTAAGGTCCTATTCCTCCTGTCATGTTTAAAGGGTTTATTGTTTCCAGAAAAGCTTTTGCTGCTCCCTCTGGAGACTGAGCTGATCTAAGGTAATATTAATTCTGTGCCTCTCTCTTGTCGGAACTCAACTTCAAACGGAATAAATGAGATGAGAGCTGAAAGAGAGGTTATGCAAGCTGTCATCCTCCATTGTGTTGGAGGCATCAATGACTCTCAGAACAAATTAGGTGTCACTCTACTAAATCGCAGTCAGAAAGGCAAATCAGTTTATAGAAGACTTATTTGGTCTCCTGGAAAGCTCTTGCATTCAGAGCACAGTTAATCTTCCTTTTCTTTCAGTAATTTTAAAAATCCTCATTTTTTATTTCTTTTTAAAGGAAGATGAAGCAGAATTTCCTCCTGATGACTCATAACGTTCCCCATACAATTCATGCTGATTTGTTCAGTCTAATTTCTCACTCTCCAAAAGAAAAAAAAAAAAAAAAAAAAGTCCCACAGAGATTTGTTTCACTCCTAAAAGAGAAAAGAAAAATGACTACATATGTTTTATTAGACTTCTTAATTTTGGGATTGTGGCGTGGGAGAGAGCTCTATGATAAAAAGAGTATCTGAAGAAAAAAGAATATTTATGAAGCTTGCCAAGTATGAATTCTTCCAATTTTGCAAATCTTACTCATTGTATTCATTCTTTATTAAAAGAGTCTCAACTTATAGAAAAGGAACTAGCATAAGTTAACTACTTGGTTAAGAGTTCCCCTCTGGCACTTGAGCTAACACTCCCCTCTGCCATCCACCCGTGCCAGTAAAGAGGGTAAATGGATTTTTGCATTCTAGGCTGCACAAGATACTTTTTTCTTTTACAATTGAGTCATGTGTAATCAGATTTTCACTGAGAAAGACATGCTTGTCCACTTCTTGAAAGAAGAAAATTGCCATACTTCAGCAATATCAGGACAAAGATGGAATACACCTCCCATAAACTGAGGTACCTATTCTAATTTAAGGTTATGTCTATACAAGCAGAGTATGGTGCAACAGGAGTAGATCTGCAGAGTGAAACAGCTGCTATTGAGGGCCATTTTACATTTTAAAAGGATTTTTTTTTCAGATTAGCTTTAGTCTAGACCTGTGAACCAGGTCTGCAGTGCATCAAATGTGCTTTTGATGATCATCTTTAAGTTTTGCTTCATTTGAAAGGTTTTGAGATCCCTCTGTGATGACAACTAAAGACTAATAAATGGGGCACTTGGGAGATTTGCTTCCAAATGACACTGTCAGCCAAAACTGGATGGAGATATATCATTAGTTTCTCCTAAAGTCCAAGGTAGGAGACTAACAAAGATGCCTAAAACTAAAGTGGGTCACAGAACTCACTATGTTTGTGATTGGAGCTGTGACTTGGGAACCCAGTGCTAAGTTTCCAAAGACAAATCACATTTAATTGCCTGAATTTTAGGGAGGTCTTTATATGTCAGCAGGGTTAGAATGCTTAGGTTCCTTATGGAGGAATGGTAGAGGGGGTTAAATGACTAACATAAGTTTCAGGGAAGCCACCAGGCTGATATAGGAGTCCCCTAAACTTTCTAGTGGGAAATAAGGAGGGAAAATCAGAAATGAAACCCCACTATCAACAGTTAGCTGAACAGCAAACCTTCTCCTTGAGCTGAACACCTGGAAGAAGTGAACCCAAACAGAAAGAAACCAGAGACACTCCTTCCCCATTGTGAATGACAGAAAAACCATCCATGCTCTCGGATTGAGGAGATCCATTACTGAAAGCTCAGCCTGCCTACTTTGAAGCAGGGATTTAAAAATCAGTTCTGTTTTTCTAGCAAAGTGCCGACACCACAGACATATTGGCTATTTGAAAATGAGACTTTCTGAATCACTGCTGTTGACATTTTTCTGCTTCGGGAGATAAGCTGTGTACTTCTGAACCTCCTCAGGCACAGGAGGGAGCTGAACTCAGATCCCCCACATGCGGAAGGTAGATCTAAGACTTGATTAGTCATAAAAACACAGTTAATTCCCTTCATTCCAGCTTTAAAAAATAAAGACTTTTGCCTGAGCTTGCTTGCTTTTTTTCATAGAGAGACAGAGGGATTATGGTTGAACATCCCAACTGGAAGTAAGTTCCTCTTTACGGACAAAGATGGCAAAATCCTGAAATGACACAGATATTCCTTAGCATTTCCTACAGATTGCTCTAAATGATTTGCCAATCCTCATCCTCTCACATACAAACCCCATACTGCAGATGCTGTCACAGTGACTAGGAACCTAAAAATTAAGCTGTGTGTTAATGAACAGCATGGAGTCAAAGTGTAATTGAAGGCAAAGCCACATTCCCAGGGAACATCAGAGGAACTCAGTCTTAATGTTCGTGGAATGTAAAATGCAACTGTAAAATAAGATATTTGAGATAAAAGGAGGAAGCAGGATCAGTCTCAGTGTCAGCACTCTGATACTTGAGTGATAACATCTCCCTTTTTTTCCCCAGCACATTGTGAAGGCTTCTGAGCAGAGATGCTTGAATGTAACTAAACATTTTCTATCAGCATTCCTTCCAAGTAATAAACACATCTGATTTGACCTTGCTCATACATCATTTATACTCACTTTCCCTCGATATTATGGCAAATCAGTTAACTGGAAAGATTATTTGCACAACCATCTCATTTTTAAGCTCATATGGCAAACTATTAAAAAAAAAAAAAAAGAAAAAGAAAAAGAAAAAGAAAAAAAAAGTTTCATATTCATTACAGGGAGTATCCACAGTGCAGGAGATTCAGTTTTATGAGCTTGATTTACACAATAAAGTGGTGGAAGGAGCTTTCAGACAGTGCAGCAGCACAGAGCTGATCAGCCAGAGGATAATGACAGGTCTGGAATGGTAGGGTGTTATTTGCACCAGGGTCCACAACCCAGCTGCTCTGTGTCACCACGGTCAGGACCCTCACCCTTTGACTGCTGGACTTGGGCCAGTTATTTTGCATGGAAGTGTGGACAGCAGGTATCTGAGACACAGAGGGAACAAGCTCAGAAAGAGTCCTCGTGCTAATCAGGTGCAGGTGCATGATGGGAGACCTCAGGACCCAGTATAAAGTTGTCTCCTCTAGCTAGCAGTCATCACATCGGTATCAGCACTCACCATGAGCATCAGCAATGATCACGTTGCACAAATGGAGAGGGCACCCTTTCTAGCTGAAAGCAGCCTGGAAAGATGCAGCATTCTCTCATAACCTTCTCTTAAGACAAGGCCAAAATCAAAGTTACTCTTTTTACAAAAATTGGGCTGGTTTCTCTTGTGCTGCTGTTTCTAGAGACAGTAGTGATGTCTTAACAAAGGGAAATAGTGAAAACTTTCTGCATGTTGTCCCTTCATCCTTAACGACTCAAAGAGAAAAATGACACAGTCCTTCCATAAATAGAAATATGAAAATTTCTGACATGCTGAACCAAATACTTAACTTTAAACATGTTCCTTTCTCACACATTTCCAAAGCCTAGGCCTACCAAAGGGATTTCTAGAGCTGTTAAAAACTGATGAATAAATAAAAGGAATATATTTCAAGACATGGATGGAAACACACTGTATTTACTGCACAAATTGTATTCAAAGCAGTGAGAAAAACTGTGCACATTGATGCTTAACCACACTTCTGGTTTCACTTATTTGATGTGCTCATGGAGTACATCAAACATGGGCTGAAAATCGGTGAAAGATGGGAAACAAAGGGAAGGAATAAATAGTCAGTGGCACAAGGTGAACAGTGGGATGCCTTGCCTCATTGTTCTGCATTAGATCTCATGTTTGAAATCTGTATTAATGATCTTGAAAGAGGGTAATACTGAGGTTAGCAAAACTTGCAGATGACACAGTTATTTAGCTAGCACGGACCAGAGAGATCCGTGAGGAACTTCAAAGAGACTTAGCTAAACCATGTGAGGACTAAAGTGAGGGCAAATGAAGTTCAATGCCAATAAATGCAAAGTAAGGCATACTGAAGGGAAAAAAATAAATTAAACTGCTTGTACATCTGACAGGGGTCTACATTCACTGTCTCAACCCAGGAAAGGGATCTGGGTATCAGTGAAGACAGATTTCTACACCATATGCAGCTGTAGTTTTAAGAAAATATTCAAACAAGATGTGTGTGTTCATAAGAACTGAGATGGGGAATAATGCAGTAAATGCTCTACAGCGAATCTATAAATCAAAATGTGGTCTCATCTGCAATTTTTTTTTTTTAAGTATTATTGCACAATCATTAAAGAAATAATAAAAAATAGGAAGAAGTTTATCAAAATTAGGAAGGGGTTACCTGTGACAAATGAAAGTGATCCATGCCTTAAAATATATAAATAAATTAAAAATAATCTGTCATGTTGAATAATTGAAAACATTGGGAAGAGTTACCTTAGGATAGGGACAAAAGGACATAATGAAAATATAAAAACAAATGACTTTTAGAGAAGATTGATTAGGTCCTTCTCATCTCCTCAGCCTGTAGCAGGAGAAGAGAATGTGCAATAAAATTAAGGAGGGTAGCAAGTTCAAAACAGATAAAAGGCAGCAGTGCTCTTTTTTGCTACAATGAAAGATTAAGCCAGGAAACCTTCTGACACGCTGAAAGTGAAAACTAAAGGACACTTCAAATAAACATTTAAATGGATAACTGGAATTGCTGAAGTTCAAATAAAATACCCAAGTAACTGTTGGGAAGTATTTGAAAGGTGGGTTGTTGTTTTTTAAAAGCCAGATTTCTTGAACCGTCTTTTGAAGAGGTCTGACGTGCCCAAATCCCCCAACCCGTGGAGGAAAAGACCCTGAGGACCGAGGGACTCATGATGTTTGCATAATGTGATTGCTGTGTTAGAGAGCTGTTCATGCTGAGCACCAGTATTCATGTTCTGCACACAAAATTTTTCTTTATCAATGCACCAAATATTCATTTCCAGACACTCAGCAGCTTGATCTGCCATGTACCTGGAGAGATGTGTAGGTACAGGTGAATGTGCTCATGAACTGCAGTTCAGACACTGATTCTGCAGTGTAGACTCTACAGAGTTTCTTGACATAGACATGACCATTTAGTAGGGACACTAAAGATCCATGTGATGTCCTATGTTTACTCTCCCAAATTCTTGAAGACATGGTGCTGGCAAGCGATGGAGACAAGACACCGGGCTAGATGGATTATAGATCTGACCCAGCATGGCAACATGCACATTGCTCTAAACTAGGTACAGAGCCAGGTGGTCTGTACTGACACAGCCTGTTATTACTTGTCCTCCCCCTCTCCTGGACTACTTGCCTCACCATATCATCAATATTTATCTTTCGTACTGCAGGTTTATGGAGTGGAGGTATGATGAATGTCTTTGTGTTTGTAGGCTGTCAAACACAATGCAGCTTCCACATCACTGAAGCCTTAGGTTGGGTTAGCCAGAAAATTGTGAAACATCAAAAACTTGGAGCAGTACCAGTGCATCCCAGGGAAGGAGCAAAGAGGGCATATTCCTTCCTTCAGATCATGAATGCCAGCCCAGAGTACCTCAACATCTGACACTGTGAGTGGTCACCCACACCTCTGCTGTCTGGCCACTGGGACTCCTCTTTACAGTCATTAAAATGCAAATGGCATCTGACAGCCATGAACATCATTTCACTTCAAGCTTCCCCAATTATCTCCTCCTTTCCACTGCCCTCCCACTCTCTGTGTGGTGAGAAAAATGTTTTCAGAACTGTCATTTTAAGGAACAAATACTTGAACCATCAATAACTGTATGCACTTTGCCCCAGCTAAATGAAAGCCTCCTTTGTGAGCACAGAAGCAAATAATACACAGTTAAGTGGAAAGAAGCTACCTGAATGTACTTATTTCGGCTAACTATTTCTGTATTATGATAGCCTGCTTCCAGTACATCAAAGAAGCCTGGCAGTGTTGTTTTTTCACACTGTGAGAAGCACAAACATCATTTAAATGCCCCCTCAAAGTATTCATGCATCAAAAATCCGTTGAAGGCTCAGTCTATTCTCAATCTGGCTCTCAGCCAACATTGTTATGTTGTTGCTGCATCATGATGGAAATAGCAGACAGTGGAAAACAACAAACAGCAAAGACAGCAACCCTTTAAATTCAATTTAAACAACAACCCCCTCACTTTAACACTATTTAAAATTTCAATAATAATGAAACTCATTGATAATTGTTCATTTATTGATTTAGTTCTAGAAAATGACATTTTAAATGCTAACTTCTAAGATCCTGTTTGCAGGGTTTTTCTAACCCTCAGCCTTACGTTTTTTATTTTGTTCTGTAAGATATATATAGCGCGGCTGGATTTCTCAGTTGATGAAAGTAGTGTAGCTTCACTGAAGCTGACAATTAGCTCTTTCATAGTTAAGGCCAAGTATGTAAGCAGAAAAAAAGTAAATAGAACAGTTCTTAGTATCTGCTGAGTTTTTTGCATGACAAATGGTGAAGAATCTTGTATCAAGCCATTAATGTCTTCAAGAGCTCATCTCTGAGAAAGCTATTGAGTTTCTACTTAGAGGTTTGAAAAGACGGGCACCCTAGGTAGGTTATTCCAATACTTTGTTATCCTTCACTAATCTTATAATTAAAAAAAAAAAAACCACAAAACCAACAGAAACAAAACCAAAAAACCCCAAAACCCCACAAACATGGTATATGGAAAAGACTATTTACAGAATACAGAGAGGAAATCTATGTCACATAATGTGACATAACTTGGCTAAAATGTTAACATGCCCTTTGGTCTTCTGCATACCTGATCTTACATGGCTATGATCCAGTGTATCTACCTAATGTGATAGCCCCTATCCCCTGAACACCAGTCTGCAGGCTGACACCTCTGAAGATATGCAAAATGCAAACCTGTCCATGTGGAGACACAGAATCCCTCAGAAACTATCATGTCATCACCCCAGGAAGCAGCCAATGCAACTTCTCAGCTCTATTGACCCTGCGCTGCCTCAGAAACCTCTTTAACCACAAAGACATTGACAATCCCTGTCCACCGTGTTGAGCTTGAGCCACTGTGCATCCAGAACTGCAGCAGTACTAAGACCCATGGAAGGACAGCCAGGAAAAAGCCTGACTGCAAGTTGATAGAATATTCATTTGGGAAGAGGTAAGGCAGGATTTAAGTTTCAACTCTATGAATGCAATATATGTTGCAATATATGTATTTTCTTTTCATCCTTCATTTAATAATACACTTATTTAAGTCCATGTCTATGTTATATATCTATGCACATATACAAGAATAACTCCTGGAACAAGAAATAACATTCAGAATTCTCTCAGCCTCAGCTGGATCATCAGTCTAGGATCAAGTCCAACAAGAATGGCAGAACCCTCATTCACCATCAGGGAACTGCTGCTGGGAGGCAGACAGTTATTTTTCCAGGACAGGCCCTTATGATAGTGCACAGAGAAGTAGATATAAAAACTGTTTTTTGACTGAGTAGGAAAATGTCTAATAATTTTAGGTGCCTACAAGTTTTGGTAGTTTTGAAAAATATATGAAGTGGTTTAGATTTATGAGAGCAAATTTCATCTAGACTTTGACAGATCTTCTCTGGAATCCCTCATTTCTCAGCTGTAGTTCTCCAGGGCTTTCAAGCCTCAATCTCTAGCTCACCTCAATTGTGTGCCAGTGTGGTGCCCTGGGATGCTCTGTGATTTCCACTTCAGGACTGCAGCACATGGGAACTGTGCAAACTGAAGCCACTTGGCAAATGCTTTGTGGGAGCATGACTGCGTGGACCACTTCACTCTTTACCCTTCAGCACTTTCACCATCAGACCTTTGGCTCCCTCCTGAATTCATTGTTGGAGATCAGCTCCCAGGTCTTGACGTCTTTCAGATAAGACTGGGCTGTCATTTTAGGCCTATGAGCTATATTTGCTGGTTGATGGATGCCTCCACATTGCGAACTGAAAATCATCCAGAAGTCAGCTATAGCAGATGTGCTGTGTAATTACACTGTCACTGAAGGATTCCAGACATTGGCTTGGTAGTTCTAAGAATCCATTTCTATCCATCAGAAAATTCCCAGTTATTTTTCATAGATATTAAGAATTTCAGCCATTGTTACTGTGATGAAAGATGTGTTCCAGCAGCCTTTTAAGACAGCAAAGCCAAGATTCATCTCGTGTATTATGCCTATGGCTAACACATCTTGAGCTCAGAGCCTAATCACCTTCCTTTCCCTCTTTAAGACGTGTAAGAGAGAGACCTCCACGCAATCATTCAGACCTTAGGTTGTATGACTCACCCACTGGAGCTGCTTTTTTATATCTGCTGGTAAGGAAGCTTACAGTACTGTTGGACTCCTAATTTGGGGGTCTCATTTAAGAAACTAAATACAAATGAGCTTAAGTCACAGAGAGACGAGGAGGCCCATTTCTTTTCTTTATTAAACCTCAGATAGGGCATGAATCAAAGCAGAAGGTGTCAGAGTGCCAATGTTATAGCATCTGATATACTGTGCTTTGGGCACCCTCATATTCAGGACAGTTGCTTAGCAACTAGGATACAGGCTGAGGATGCAGAGTCTGGGATCTTTTCTCTGCCCGACACGATTAGCATGACTTGGATAAATTATTTCACCTTTATGTATTCTTCTTTCCCTTTATACATGTATTTATTCTGTCTTTTACCAAATGCTTCAGCAACTCCTTTGAAGCTATCACAGCCTTCAGGTAATTAAATTATTCTTCTGCTATGAAGCTGCAGATCCTGGACAAGGGATTCAGGTGTCACCTCCTCTCACGACCTGTCTCTCACAGGTAACCGCCATCCTTCTCAACTGTATTCATCACTGACACAAAAAAGCTGCCATATTCACTATCTACAAATGGAGACATCTCAGTGGAGAAGTGTTTTTCCTCCATGTGCGTAAATTGCTGAACACAAATTGTTTTCAAAAATCTAAGCTGGCATTTGGCAGAATGTCAGTAGACTTTATACAATAACACTATCCAACTAGACATATTAGAACAGAATCTGCAAGACAGCATACTTTTGGCTCTGTTACATATCCATACTACTACTACTACTACTACTACTGCCACCACCGGCAATAAAGACAGGTGGAAGGACAGTGGGGCTAACAGTAGACCTTTGTGAAGGCATTCTCTGCTTGACTGATAGTTCGTAACTATTCAGCATGGACAGTGAGGTGTGAGGTTTTGTCATCCAAGTTAGGAGCTCTGGCTGATCAGCAGATGAATGAGGAGTTGGCTACAAAGCCTGTAACCCTTTGATTTCATGGTTGTTTTCTGCATCCTGCTCTTGCTGCAGCTGCCACCTCAAAGAACAGGGTGAGAGTAATTGTGTTGGCTTGCCTCCAAAGCCCGGAAGAGTAGTCACTTGCTACTCTCCCAGATTATCTGCCAGGCGAAAAGAAAGGTTAATGATGTAGAACTTGATTACTCTAGTAGAAAGAATGCAGTCGGCTTGATCCAAAAATCTTTATTGTGTGTGTAAGGGAGATACATTAAAAGGGCTCAGAACAGAAATACATTGTCTTCTCTATTCCATCTTTGAACACGGAAGTATTTGCCTTCCGGCAGGTATGGTCGTGTAAGTAATAGCTTTTTGCTGCACATACATCTTTTTGCCTGAAGCTTGTCTTTTAATTTTCAGACATTTACAATAGTTTTGTTGTTAAGAAAGTCAGTCTTCTTCAAGACATATCAGCAGAAGAAACATTTGCACGTATTTGTCCCGGGAACAGACTGAATGCCATTAATTGAAATATGTTCATATAAATGCACATCTTTATATAAAAATACATACATGTATGTGTGTGAGACAGAGAGACACAGAGAGAGAGTGTACACATATATATGTGTGCCATAAGCACATGATTTCTGGTGGTGATCTTTGAGATAAATGCAAGTCAGGGCTATCAAGTCAAATGCATCTCCTCCAGCAATCCCACAATAAAAAGGCAAGGCAAGGCAAGGCAAGGCAAGGCAAGGCAAGGCAAGGCAAGGCAAGGCAAGGCAAGGCAAGGCAAGGCAAGGCAAGGAAAGGCAAGGAAAGGCAAGGAAAGGAAAGGAAAGGAAAGGAAAGGAAAGGAAAGGAAAGGAAAGGAAAGGAAAGGAAAGGAAAGGAAAGGAAAGGAAAGGAAAGGAAAGGCAAGGCAAGGCAAGGCAAGGCAAGGCAAGGCAAGGCAAGGAAAGGCAAGGAAAGGCAAGGAAAGGCAAGGAAAGGAAAGGAAAGGAAAGGAAAGGAAAGGAAAGGAAAGGATTAAACAAAATAAAGGCAATCAGAAGCCGCCAGCTGAATGAATGAAAAACAACAATAAATCCACAGGATAGGGAAGGTAAAAAACAGTTTACCATATCTAAAGACAGTAGAGTTTATAAAGGTGTTTATAAAGGTTGGCGCGCTTTTTTTTGCCATTTTTTTTTTGCCTTATTTTTTTTTTTTTAACAAGAGTCTGCTTTGTGGATACGTTTAATAATAAAACAAAAAAATGAACACATTAAAATGGAAATCTTCCAGTTTTTGGTTGATAACCAGAATATTCTGGCCCAGGACTGAAATCTGAAGCCAAAGCCTAATATACTTTATAATTAAGAAGTATCTTGCATTCTCCATGCAGGTTTGATCCTCTGGCTGATCACTATCTCTCCCATGATACTTGGTAATTAAATATCCCTTTGACCCCTAAACTTCCTTCAGTAACTAGCAGCTTTCAACAAATTTAAACTTTCCATAGGACAAAAAATTATGTTCTGACTGGCTCTACATTTTACTTATTTCATGGCCAATGACCTAGTGAAAAAGAAATACATAATAATTTGTTATCTCTTCTCCTGATGATTTACTGATGAATCTAACACATTGTGATTTGCAGCTAGCTTCAAATGACTTTATCTAGGAAGTTTCCAGTTTGCCTTTTTACATTATACCATGTAAAAAAAAAAAAAAAATATTTAACTTCAAAATCAAAATTTCAACTCGTCTGTGGTGCATTTTTGTTGCTATTGGGTTTTTGGGTGGGTTTTTTTGGTTCTCACTTGTAATTAACTCTTTGCTGTTAGCTAGATTCTCCTTAAATAATTAAGTTTATTAATTTCTCCTTGCGCTTATACTTTTGTATTTGATGTTAGTTTAGGCCAAGCCAAGGGTGTCTGTACTGTATTCCTTGACATAGGTGCAGAGCTAAGACCTGGAGATCCACCGTGGCCATGTCCCAGCCCCAGAGCAGGTGTGATCTCTGCCCTGTTGTACTGGCAACTCATCTGTGTTTCTTTGTATCTTAAGATACAAGATGATGAACATCTGCATGTTTTTTTATATGCTGGTGGAGAAGAAAATGCTGTTAAAAAAGAACCAAAACATGTCAAATCAATGGTATTTTCCTTAATAGGGAAGAGTATGGTGCTGCTCACAGCAACTGAGAGAGGAGGAGGATTTTTATAAGGCTTAAAGACCAAGATAAACCCCCCCTAGATTCATAAGCAAGAGAGAATCAAGTGGGAAAGGAGTGAGTGAGGGAAGAATTCAGGACAAATGTCTCAAAGCAGCTCTGGAAAAAGCTCTTAAAAAACACAGAAAACATTCTGAAAAGCTGAAGAGACAGGAAAGATGCCACCAAAGTTGCCTAGAAGTCAAGAGCTGCCAAGTCAAGGCAGGCTTAAAAAACCTAAAAGTCAGGAAATGTCATTCTTCCTAAAAATCTACTGAGGCCCAGAGGCAAAACAAAAGAAATCCACTACAGCTGCATGGCAATTGGTAAACTCTTGTTCTCATGCCATGTGCCAAACTCCTTTCTCTTTGCTTCTCTAATTCATGCGTCAGTGTATGGAAGTAATCCACACACTGAAGGGACTTTTGTGCTAGAACATCAGTTAGGAGACAACCCTCAGCTCTTGACAGGAAGATGAATATATAAAAAAAGTTTAAAATACAGAGCAGAGCGTAAAGGAACTAGAGGTGGAAAGGAGAAGGTAGCAGACAGTGGGTGAAAAAATGAAGCCAGTTTTCTGAAACACGCAGGTTTAGTAATTATCCCTAGAGTGATATCTTGAAAGCAGACAACAAAGATGTGTATCATGCCATCTGAAATCAATGTAATCCTATCATTTGAAGTAAATAAGGTTTTGAGATTCCACAAAACAGACACTCAACAAAAAACCATTCATGACTAATTTTTGAAACATAAGTGATGAAGTGTGATGTGCACTAAGGGAGGAGGGCAGGGTGTGTGTGTGCATGAAAAGAGTATCTTTTTATTAACCTGACAACAACTATGGTTCTGCTTGATTTCCAAAAAACACGTAACACTATGCATGGGCTTTCTGAACTAGCTTACAGCCTAGTGAAGAAATACAGAGAAAATGAACAAAAAAAGTGTCACTTGGCTTAGCCAGTGACAGCAAAAACTCTACTCAGTTACGTGCATGTCCTTCTGCTCATAGCAGCCATCATATCACTGGAATAAAATACAGTGCTTTTCAAGACTTTGTGGTTTATTATTTGCTGCTGAAAACGTTATTGGTGTCCAGGTATGCCAGTATTTAAGACAAGCCATGCTTTCAGCAGGTGCTGTGCTGTGGAAGGGAGAGCTGGGAACAGATGGCAGAGAAACTGCTTTGACTGCATGATGCTACCCAGGGACCTCCTTTGCAGGAGAAGTCCTCCAGGGGCTGAATTCAGCAGTTTTATGGGTGTTTTGTGTCTCTGAAGTGTCTTTCTTGTGCTTTCATGTAAGGCATACCTGCCTCCAGGGAGTAAGTCTTCCTTAAAGAGGGGAAGGAATTTGGTATTCATATTCATTCACTATCTCTGTTTTACCCCTGCTAACTACCCCTCTGGAACTAAACTGAATAGAGTATTAAACCACTTGTCCTTACAGGAGAAGGGATTTGAGTGAATTAACCTGCCAGAAAGATATCCGCAAGGTACATTCCCTTATGGGGAACATATTCTCTGCTCCTTTGAAAGAAGGCAAATAGAGAAGATCACCAAAGTGAATGCTTTTTACATTTCAGTTTTCATTTGTAGCATTTGAAGAGGCTGGGG
Source organism: Falco rusticolus (assembly GCF_015220075.1). Classification (NCBI taxonomy): domain Eukaryota; kingdom Metazoa; phylum Chordata; class Aves; order Falconiformes; family Falconidae; genus Falco; species Falco rusticolus. The sequence goes on along the minus strand of NC_051210.1, from coordinate 79,169,454 downwards.
CACTTTAATTTAGGTCTTAAATTCAAATGTTAAAAAAATAACCTTTTCAAAGCTTGACATTAGTACGAAACTCTTTTTTCTCATTATCATTCTCTCATCTTTAAAGGTGACAAATTTGATGCAGTATTTATTACTCCAAATGGCAATGTGGCATGCTTGAGAATGACCTATGAAAACAGGAAAAGGAATAAAAACACATATATTATTTTTTTTATGTATTGAACGGACGCTGGATAGAGGACTTCAGGATTTCTGTTCCGCTGAGCCTGTTTCTTCTTCTATTTGTCTTTCTTTCATAAGCTTACCAGAGTGTCACTAAGTATATGTTTAAATGTACTCACAGCCTCCAGGCATTAGCCTGCACCTAATAATCCCAAAATAAATACATTGCATGATTGGTACAAAGCAAGAAAGATAGCCTGCCTTCATTTTAAGTGTTATAAAAGCTCATGTAGATTTAAAAGGATACAGCATTTCACTCCAGATGTTCACAGTTCTTTCAGTTGTAGTAATGTTATTAGTAGCAGGTGTAATATTCATATATTAAAACCTTTATTTTAGTAAGGAAATGTTCACATGATTGGCATCAGATAACAAGGGCAAGATAAAGAAAATAAAAATGGTAACAGACGTAAAGGCCTCTCTTATAACTCTTTTATCAATACTTCTCAGTTTCCTACAAGAGAAGTAATAATCGTTATGGCTGGTTTGCACATCAGGAGCTTGAGGAGTTTAGTCTCACTAGATTACCCAACCATCTCCAGTGGTTAAAACAAAGGACATTATTGCCATGAACAGCAAAGATTGCTGCTGTTTTTCAGGCCATAACACCTTTCCTTTGCTTAGGATGCCAGCAGGATGGCATTAACACTCTTGCTTGTCCAGACCACTGTTTTATTTTCAGTAATAAACCAATAAACCCACCTCATTGTTATCTCTACCACTTGGGACAAAGCGATATCCTGGTTGGCAGTGGTAGTGCTCAATGTCTGTAGTAGAGCTCAGTAAAACAGGGTGCCAAACAGTCACAAAACTTTTCCTATTACAAATCAGGAGTAAACTAGCATACAAACCAGATGAATGAAAAAGGGTCGTGACACCTTTTTGCCTGAATCAAGAATCAGAGCAGGCAGGCAGATACCTACATTGAAGGAAGCCAGACATTTGTCCAGGAAACCTTTTCACTGCACTATTGCATTACGGATGAATAATTAGATTTCCAGTAGCTCTATGTTTGTTTGTTCTTTTTTTCATCTGAAACTGGATAATTTGTCATGAATATGTTGATAAATAATTAACATTTTTATTAGAATATGCAGCTGTTCACTGAAAAAATGGATGGCTATCTGCTAGTTACAGAAGCCATCTAGATTTTAGAGTTACATACCATAATCTGAGGAATAAAATGAGTGTGTGTCTATGAGTGAGTGAGTGAGTGAGTGAGTGAGTGAGTGAGTGAGTGAGTGAGTGAGTGAGTGAGTGAGTGAGTGAAGAGGCCTGTTTTGCTTATTTTTAGGTTTCTAGCTTGGGTGTTATGAATTGTACCATTCATACCTATTATGATCCTGAAGCATTTGAAGTCAACCATATGAACATCTGCAAATACCTTCCCAAAGTTAATAAACCGACCATTCTGCTGTTGTTCTGTTTGAGGATTTTGTTGTTCTTGCTTATTAAGTTCAGGAATTCCAGATTTGATCTCTCATACTGAAAGTTTCTTTGAAAACACTTCACTACAAGGAAAAATAAAGTTATGCTTTAGCCAATAGACAGTTTCACAAAACACCACTAATTTTACAGAAGACAACTAGATGGCCATGCTGCTCAAGACATGTAGAGAAACCCAACTCCTTCCACAGCAGGACAATATTCCTGTGCTTGTTCTCCATAACAAGATTATCCAGGTCTACAAAAAAACCCACCATTTACATCACTACAAAGCATTTTAGGTTTTGATCTTAAAAATTTGACTCCTGGAGTCATAAAGGACCATTTACTCTGTCTTTTTTGTCTTTTTTCTCTTGTAGTGGTTTTGAGGGGTCTTTTTGGTGAGGTATGCAATTTAGAATGATAAGACTGAGATACACCAAGTTTTAGTACAGGTAGTGTGTTTTTGTCTCTGAAGTCTGAGAGCATGTGAGTCATCGTAATGGCTTCAAGTTGTAACTAACATCAACGATGAAAACATTAAACCACAAAAACAAGTTACCCTTATAATGGTTCATTTACCCTGGAGAAAAATAAATAACTAGATGAAATCTCTTTAAATAACTATGAAGGATTATCATGGACAATTCATCGCATCTGGCAGACATTTGCAGACTATCTCCTAGAGGATTATTAGGCTTACATATTTATGAATCGTTGTATATATTTACTATTCTTCTATTTACAGCAATGCTACAATTCACTTTCTTAAGATTCAAGGCAGGGAGGTCTGTGGGCCAAAAAACCTTGACATTTAACTGTAGACAGACACAGATCAGGAGGAAGGAGGTGATATAAATGAACTCAAATCAGTTAATTTATAAACAGCATAAAAACACTATTTCCTCAGGAAATTAGGCCTATATTTTTATATATTTATTTATAGGCCTATATTTAATATATGTAATATTTGAACCTAGAATGTTTGGTTGCCCTGTATATCACTAGCAATACCTCTAAGACCTCTGAACATCCAGTTCAGAAGGCTTGCATTTTTGTCAGGCTAAGGGGATGTTGGCTGAAACTGGATTACTTTACTGAAAAGAAAGTGATCAGCAGCGCAGGAAGGATTGAGAGCTGGCAAGTGCTGATGTGGGTGACAGCTAGCAGGAGGGAAATCTTGGATTCAGCAGGAAGCGCATTAATGGGAAACTAATACACCCTACCTGGGACTGGAAATTTTGCTCCAAGAGGCAATTGCTCAGGTATTGCACTGCCACACAGAAACCCCTCTGGGCACGCATCACTTAGGATCATTTAGCAACAAGTGCTGAAATAGCAGAGAACTTAGGTTTTCTTTCCTCAACGAGGAAGCTGAGCTACAGAAATAGAAATACTTTGTTGTCTTGTCAACAGTGGATAAAATATCATTTCAAGTGCAATGAGAATTATTGTAAACAAACTGAAATTTGTATGCTGTACCATAAGATGAAAGTCAGTTTAGTTGCTTAATAATCTCATTCTAAAAATCCATCATGAAAGACAAGTGACTATAGGTCTCATAAACAGAAAAATTTAGCTTTTGAAGTTGCATTGGTAACTTTAGATACGCTTTTCAGGGATTTGATTCCTTCTGAATATCAGTGTGATATATGTTACATCCACAACAAATGTAATGCATATTATTAGGTAAAATGATAAAAAGCTGCTGTTGATACTGGCAAGCAACATTTCTGCCCATCTTTTCCTTAAGTGAATATTCACTAGTCAGTTTCTTATATGAATCATTCCAAAAACATATCTCAGAGGGAAACCTGAAGGGAGGCAACAGCCTCGTGAGTTGGTTTGGAGAGAGAGCTCTGTGTATAAGGCTTCACAAAGGACACACAACATCTCTACAACTGGGTGATCAAGGGGAAGAAGGATCTGTTAGGAAAAAATATGAAGAGCAGAGATGAGGACAATTTTGTAGGAAAAGCAAGAATTCATGGAAAGATTCAGTGGTCAATGATTTTTTTTCAGCTTGATGTTTAAGACTGAACATAATCATATGGTAAACTATCATTTCTACAATACTTAAGAAACCAGTTAGAGCAGTCTCTGTACTGGAATTAGGTATTTGCAACTTACAGAAAACAAGGAGGTCTGGATGACTGGAGGAAGTTAAACAAATAGACTACCCTTGAAAAGGGGAAAAAAAAAAAGGGGGGGGGGGGATTTTGGAGAATATTAATACTGACTTGCCAAAGAAATTATAGAAAAAAATGTGTGAAAATTATGTGTTTATGTTTCAGCGAAGTAAGAAGACAACAACTGTAGCAGATTTGGCAAAGCATCAAATAACCTTCTTGTAGTATCTAGACAGAGAAGGTGATAGATGTGAGGCACGTTGATTTTAATATGTCTTTATACTTGGTCCTTTGTGACATTCTCACAAGCAAATAAGAACATATTTGTATAGTTTAGATGCACAGCTGTTCTTAAATAGTCATATTCTTATGTGCATTTATCAGTAGGGCAGTGCCAGACTGTGAAGATATTGCATGTAGGGGTCTAATTAGACTATCCTCCAAAGAGAATATTCAATTTTATTATGAATTACTTCAGTGATGAATGCCCATATAGGTGGCACCAAAAATCATGGAATCATTTAGGTTGCAAAAGACATTTAAGATCACTGAGTCCAATCATTATCCCAGCATTGTCAAGCCCAACAATAAACCATGTCCTTGAGCAGCACATCTACTTGTCTTTTAAATCCCCCCAGGGCGGGTGCCGCCAGCCCCCCGGGCAGCCTGTGCCAGCCTTGGCCACCCTTTCCGTGACGGGATTTTCCCTCATTCCCAACCTAACCCTCCCCCGGCACAAGGTGAGGCCGTTCCCTCTCGTCCTGTCGCCTGTTCCCTGGGAGAAGAGCCCGACCCCCCTGGCTCCAGCCCCTCTCAGGGGGTTGCAGGGAGCCAGAAGGTCTCCCCTCAGCCCCCCCTCTCCAGGCTGACCCCCCAGCTCCCCCAGCCGCTCCCCACAGCACTTGTGCCCCAGCCCCTTCCCCAGCCCCCTGCCCGGCTCTGGGCACGCTCCAGCCCCTCAGGGTCTGTCTGGGAGCGAGGGGCCCAGAGCCCACCGCGCCATTCCAGGGGCGGCCTCCCCAGTGCCGAGGGCAGGGGGACGGGCACTGCCCTGCTCCCGCTGGCCACACCACTGCTGGCACCAGCCAGGATGCTGGTGGCCTCCTTGGCCACCTGGGCACACGGGGGGCTTGTGTTCTTGGTGGAAAACAGAGCAAGTACTCTCTATGATGGCATAAAAATTCAAACTGATTTTGAGAAGCTGAAAAAATGATCTGAACTTAGAAAACATTACTGTTATAGGAAAGGTAGGGACACTTTCTTTTCTAGCTTGAAGAAGATTGATTTTATATTTTTTTCAATAGGAAAAAGAAATCCTATCATTATGGTTATGTAGCCATTTAGAGAGAAGGTTAAACATAGTCTGATTTTTTGGAGCAGACAATAAGGAATAACATAATGAAAATTTCTTTTTTTTTTTGTAAGATACATAGGCACAAGCTACAGGGTACCACTTTGTCAGTAGTTTTGGATGTTCTTAAGAGCAGGCAAAGCGGAAACCCTTCAGAGATATAAATTTGATTATGTTTACTTGGCTTGGAGACAGAATAAATTGGTCTTTTTTGGGCCCTTCAAGCTCCATGTTCTTGTGGCATTGTACTTTTACAGACAGTTTAGCTGCTTACCGTGTACAGCCTGAAGAAAACATTGCAAGATTTCTATAGCTGTAACGAATGGAGAAACAGATAAAGATCACTTCCCGAGACTGGTATAGAGGAGTAGTCTTAGTGGAAAGAAAGAAGGTGAAAAGGAGAGTTGAACAGCCATGGGAGATGTACTGGCTCTTTTTGCCATTACATGATTAAAACATTATGCTGGTGAGACTACATAAACTGAAAATGGTATTTTTCTGTTTGTCAGTTTTAGAGGGAGATGTCAGAAAGATCAATGAAAAATGAAGAGTCAAGAGAGACAAATTTAAAATGAAGGAGGTCACCTACAGTTCCTGTTATAAAGGGTGCTGGATGAATGTTACAAATAGCCCAGGCAAAGGATGTAAATAAAAAAGAAACAAAGCTACAAGGGAGAGCTCCTTAAAGAAAAAGAGGATAAAGCTGTGTATCCCTCATAATTCTGCAAAACAGCGAAGAATCAATTTCTGTGTAATGCATGAAAAACTGTAGTTATGAGCTGCACCACAGAAACTCAAGTAAGCTGAAAAAAACCTGATCTTCTAATGAGTGAAGTAAGTTTGTAAGCAAAGTTGCTGATCAGAGGGAATTCATGTTAGCTTACATAATTGTGCAGTGCCAATGAGGGAACCATTGACATACTGCTCACCAAGTAAATAGAAGGAATTTGGGATAGTGAAGAATGATCTTAGCTTTCAACAGAAAGGTACCAGGCACCTCCTTATAACCTGGTTGAAACTGGAACACATAAGCCGCTACAGAAGACTTCATCCTGCAGCCTTCATGTGTGCATAGAGCGAGGGGACAACACAATGAACTTCACACAGAGAGTGAAGCCACAAAATTAAATCTTGAGCAGCCCTCAGGAGTCTCAAAACCGCTGTGTACGTGGCACAGAGACTTGTGGAGGGGCACCTGGTTTTGTAAAAGCCTCCCATTACCTGGGGTGAGTTGAATGCAGCACAGAATCTGCCTTACTGTCTCATTCTGTTGTGCATGAGAGCATTTAATCAATTTTCAACAGCTGCAGATCCTGTTAAATTAAGGTGAAATTTAGTGCTATGAGATATATCACAGAGATTGCTCACTTCTTGCTTGCTTTTTGAAAAGAGGTAGGTCTCTGAAGTAAACTATGCTTTAGGAAATACCCTTACGACTGTTAATTAGGCCTTTTAAATGCCGTTGATTCAACGTATTTTCTTCACCTGGAAAACAAAGAAGCCATCAGCATAACGATACACGTGGGTACATTCTTGCACACACAGATGCTCTGCCCAGGGTCAGAACTTCAGTTCAGAAGGCTCCAATCCAAACGATTGCAAACCAGTTCAACAAGATAAAAAAAAATGTAGCAAAATACTGTGTCCCCAGATTTGGTAATTATTCTTGTGTGTTATAGAGGGATAAAGGTTTTGTCTGCAGCCGTTTGTGCTGGGCATGCGGTACTGAGCAATACAGTCCGTGCAGCTGTGGTGATGGAGGCTGCAGGAATGACTCAGGGAGCCTGGTTTGAGGACCCTGCTCTATCTGTGTTTCACAAATCAGAGTTGGTGTTTTTAATATCAACTACTGCAGGAAATCCTCCTGACCAGATTGGTTTCTTTTATACATGATTCACACAATCCCATCCAGCTGAGCTATACATAATGCAAGGCAGATTTTGTGTCTGTCTTCTGCCTTTTTTTAAACCTTTTCTTTTTCAATCATACTACACACAGTGTTCACTTGCAGAATACAGGAAAAATCCAGATTAGGCATCCAGTTTAATCTGGAAGCATTTCCATGCTATGCTGATAACCAGTCCTAAAACTACAGGCTGAGCAGTCTTCGACTTTCCTTCCCTAGAAACCACAGCCCTTTTCCATTCTTGAAAATTTGCCCTGAGGATCTTGGTTAGCAAATACAGTTTGTGAACATTTCCAGTCCAATTCAGTAAAGAAGCAACCCTATCCTACAAACTGCCTGATTTATTTGGTATTACAAAGCATATAATCTTGACCTCAAAGGGAAACGTCTCTATTATCATGCTTAGTCATCCATGCACAGTGCTAGTTAATTGTTTATACCAATTAAAGACAAAGCCTTTCAGCTAACAGCAACCTGCCAAAGGATTCTTGTTTTGAGTTTTGTTGTCTTCATCGTCCCTAAATGAATATATCCAGTTTAATCTTAAACATTCGAGGGACTGCTCTCTGACACGCACTTCCCTGCACTCTATGGACCAGCTGCAGATAGAAGTACCATGAGGTATGTGCCAGGGTGCAGTATGTGCCTTCACTTTGGGATTACCACACCTGGTCATTTCACCAGAGTAAACTTCGGGGTCCTCTCCATATTTCCAACTGGAAGCAACGCATCGCTTCTAATTGCAGTTTTGATACTCCTGTTATATAAGGCAATACTATTACATGTGGGGTTAATTTTTTAGTGCATAATGAATAGACAAGAAATATTTCCTACGGAGGAAAAAATGCTTTGCCTGGCCCAGCTAGAATACTGTCTTATATTCCACAAGGAATGACTAGAAAACTCTTCCTGCCACTGCTGCTCTTTTTTTCACCTTCTTGGCTTGCTGATACTTTCCCAAATGCCAGATGACGCTGAGAGGGATCACTTCTGATTTGGATGCTGAAATAAGCTTTGATGTCCTCACATGTTTTGTATGGGCTCCAAGTGCTTTGTGCCTCACAGCAAAATCACAGGCATACGCTACGCGGTATGGAAATGTGTGTCTTTTTCTTCCTGATGTTTTCCTAACACAATACTTTCTGGAACTATGACTTTCCCCACTCCCCACACCTTCCTCCTTTGTCTTTTCCATTTTAATTTAGGTTATGTTTTGGTTTGGCCTGGGGCTGGCATGTTATGGTGAGGTGGTGGTTGCTGTGGGTTTTTTTGTTGTTGTTGTTGTTTGTTTTCTTTTCCCAGGAGAAGAGGAAAGAATTTATCGGTTTCTTCCATGTTATCTAAAACATTGACGAATAAAGACTTTTAAAACATGTTATTTCTCCTTTCTTTCCTTTCCTAAAAAATAACCAACACTTTGTAACTAAACCACTTTCAAGATCACAGTTTTTGACTACAGAAGGCCTATTAGATAAGAATCTGAAAATGGTTTTGGTCTTGGATATACAATTCTAAGCATTAAATGAATACAACTCATGTTGTCCAAGTTCCTGAGCTTCAAATCTGCCTCTGAACGGGTTAAAACACGCTGAGTGCTAAATGTTTTCTGATTGCTGTGTGAAGTTACATCAGGTTTAAACAGGTCATCCTCTATGTTGCCTTTCTTGGGCAGAGCACCAGCATCACCTTCTCACCACCAGACTCTTCCCTTTTGGGTTTATTGTCTTATGTTTCAGGTGTCAGAAGGCCTGAAGCACCTCAGTGAATTGATCGATGGTAAATCCATAGCGAAGGGATGGAACTGTTTGCAGATGAGAAACTGTGTCCCAGGAAGGTTGAGGGACTTTTTCCAGTTCCACTAAGAAAGTCCTTGGAAAGACAGCTTTCTGCAGCCCAAGAGAGCCTTGCAAGGCAGACACAGGAATCATCTTGCTATTCACTGGTTTTGCTGTCACTAAAAAATAAAAACTTCAAGTCCTTTTCCCATTGAGAGGGCATTTTTAACATATTACAGCATTCATTCACCAAACAAAACTCTGATTTATGTAGCCACTACACAAAGGAATTTCCCACTGAAGTCACTCGATATGTATTCAAAAAGTTTTTGAAAGCTTAGCACATTATCTGATTGCTTAACTAAAGGTTTCACTAACTAGCTGCTTAGATTAGAGACCCAGAATCTCTTTATTTACACCACTCCCTTCCTCATGACAAACTTCTGCTACTGCTGCCAAACTGACAGCTCTGCAAACTGGATCTACCTCTGTTGTGCAAGGTGCGTAGCTCTCAGGCAGTCAGGCATCATCAGCTCTGCCTGACCAATGTGCTACTCTGGAGGAAAACTGATTATCATAAATATATTGTTTGCAAGAGTCTTTTTGACTTTTTGATTTTACCTAATGACCTACCACCATACATGTTTTTCCTGGTCTCACTAATGCAAGCTGCAAGTTGGAGCAATAATATTAATATTTAAGCATTATAAATTTTCACTTTTCTTTCCTTAAGGCTTGGAATGATTGAGGCAACAGTCATACAGTAAGAAATGGGAAAGGGTTATTTAGCTTGTAGCTGTAGTGAAAGTGTGTAAGAAAATTGAATTTGGGTTACATGTATATTCATGAAAATGTATCTCTTGATGGCTCAGAGGTTGATTTTGAAGCCTTGCCATTGCCTGGATGCAGTTTTCTGTGGGTGAGCTGCAGCTACTCTTCAAAAAGTCTCTTACATCACAAAAGATAAAAAGGAACTTAGTCGTGACACTTACTAGGTTTGGCTCTAAATACTGGTGTACATCAGCATTGTAGTGGCAGAAGGGGGTGAGAGAAAGACATTTGGTCATCTGTACCTTTATACTTAAAAATATCACACAGAGAAATGATTGGAGTGTATTTTCACTCATTTCGTGTGTAATGAATATTTCAGTTGTTTTATGCATACAGAATTACGCCTGCAAATGCCTGCTTAATGACCTGCAGCTAATGAAAATTGAAGCAATGAAGATGTCACCTCCGATCCTTTCAAGCTTACATCACACAAACGTCTTGGAATCCTGTATTGCTTCTCTGAAGGAATCCGTTAGCGATTCCTCTGAGTCCAAGTACGAAGTAGCGATAAAACCTTTTCTTGCGGGTATGCTTTCTTTATCATCACTTTTACTGCACTATCATACAGTGCCGTGGACAACGAGTGTCCTCAGGGGGACGGTGTAAAATACTACACCATCCAACAGACAGTGTTTTACTTCCATCTCATTTGAGCAGGGGCAACTGTTAAGGCAGCATACAGCGGGAAGCATTGAGCCTGGTAATTTCACAGAGCTTAAGAAAGCAAACATTTGGGAATTCTGTGGGCACTGCCTAGTATGCTTATCTAGGAGGTGAGCACCTCATGATCTTTAATGTATTTATCTCCACAACACCCCTGAGAGACGAGGGAGTGCTGTTATCCCTGGTTTGTGCTCAAAGAACTAACAGGGCAAAGCCTAGCCTAGAAAAAGGTTGTACCGTCAGCCAGGGGAGATGTTTTGGGGAGCAAACCTTGTCCTTTATTTTCCCCTATATAGGGAAAAAGTATGTGTATAGGCACATACAGAATAATGAGGTGACCTGTTATCATTGTCAGTGTTGTTGGAACAGAGATAGGATGCATCTGCAGACATGGCTAATGCTGTCACCACTGGGCCATGTTGGTTCTTCCTTTGGATTTTCTTATCCCAAAAGATAAAAACTATTGTGTTGCCAGGTCAAATTTTGCCTTTGAAATTTTTTCTTATAGTTACCATGTCTAACTATCATAGAGCAAATTTCAATTTATGAATGAGTTCAAAGTGCTCCCTCAGTAGTTTGTATCTGTTCCTGGAAGTGTGGGGGCGTCACTCCATTCCTTTTTGCTAGACTGTAGCCTTGCTTGTTATTTCGTAGAGGTGATTTATAGGAGACATAATAAAAATGCTCAGAAGCCAGGAACTGTCAGAAATGAATTTTAAAAAATGATCTGAAAGGGTGTGTGATACAGGCTTGAGAGCTGGACTAAGAAGTGAAGACAACAGGGGGAAAGTTATTCAAGAAATAAAGCTGAAATCTTAACAAACACGGCAAGACAGAGGCAAGTAGTGAAGTCAGCAATTACGTCTGCCCAATGGAGATACAAAAATTCAGGTATCAAGCTTTGAGAGCTCTTGCAGTGGGGGAGTATAGAAACAGAGATAGCAAGCCTGTTTGCCTCAGAAACATAATTGCCACTAAACTATGAGTACTGTAACACACGAGGCTGGAGGCATCAGCTGTTAGAAATAACAGGATAATTTTTTACCTTCACTTAGTGTCAGTATTCAGCAGGATGGAAGAAAGCCTGCTTCTCTCATATTACCATGGAGAAAACAGCCACAAACATGAAACGGCCATGGACAGGTAAAAGTAGGGAGCTTGCTGTTACGGTATAGTACTTCTTGCCAGTACACTGGGCACCCAGAGCTGCTCTGTGCTGGGAAATGATGCTCAGCAGCTTCACACATCCCCTACTACAAAGGAATGGGTCCTGCAGGTTACTGAGATCGTCTTGCACAGGAAAGCATTATCCCACAGGCCATCTGGGAGCTTAATGTGACAGCAAGAATGGCAGACCATTGTTATGAAACCAGGAAAGCATCAAAGATATAAAGTGTACCGATTCTGGGGGAAAAAAAAAAAAAAAAAGACAGATATGGGCTACTGTTAGAGTTTTTATAGGGGAGAAAAATGTTTTTGATTTAGCTGTGATAAAGTACAAGACAAAGGGAAAGCATGAGGATGGAAGGAAAACCAGGAGGACAGACTAAGCAGCAGCAAGCTGGTGGGACATGTATTGGGCAAGGGTTTTTTTGTGTGGGGCAGATCCTTTTTTATCAACAGCTCTGGTATCCTTGACAAACATTACTAGTAGCCTGGGATGTTTTCATCCTGATGCTTTCCAGGCTTGTTTGTTGTCTGCTTTGTTTGTTTTTGACTTTGTTTTCTATTAAATCTGTGGAGGAAAGTCCAAGCTGCTGGGTACTTCTCTGTAACCTCAGAAAGGGCTTATGGATGCAGTTTTGTGCAATTGTTTGTGTTTTATGGAGCAGGCAATTTGAAAATAGGTATTGTTTGAATCTACATTAATGAAATGGGTAATTTTCTAGCATAGTAAAGGGCACCCTGTCTTCCTGTACCCAGTGAGTGGAAAGCTGGCTGAGTGAGGCCAGGCTCCAATTCCTCCCCTTGCCGCAGGCTTCCCAAGGGACTATGAGCCAGACCCTGCCTCAGATTATCTCTGTGTCCACCCCAACAATTTTAAAATTAAGCATTTATTTTTGAGATGGATCTTTATAATTGCCATAACTTCTTGTTTAGAAACCTTCCTTCCTGATTTAGTCCTAAGCCAAACATGAGGTAGGAGAGCCTGTAAAACATTTGAGGGATGTTTAAAGGTCACAAATATGAATATTTAAAGAGTTTAGATATTAGGTCCAAGACCAGGAACAACATCAGGAAGACCCTGACTTTTAAGAGGACTTCTCAGAAAACAAGTGTGAAAAGCTCCACATCTGATGAATGTTTAGGACAGGCTTTCTGATGTTTAGCTAGTGGCAGATGCTAACAGCCCAATATATTTACAAATCTGTTTCCTCGTTCAGTTGGTCACATTACATAAAAATAGGTCTCTGAAGGAATAACGTTACTGCCGTACATTCTTATGCTTCTTTGTGTCTGTATTAATTCACTGTCCCTGAATGATGGGCAAAGGCAGTGATCTGCAGGAGATGCATAGAGACAAAGTTTCTGGCCAGTAAAGGGTTATGCAAAAATCTTTCAAGAAATAAATGTATTGGAGTAAATGTCCTGGCAGCATTTCAGCATCCTGAAATATGTCTGTTTCCCTGGCAATTTCAACCTCAGTGTCTAGCTTAAGTTTGATGTGGCATTTTTCTTTCCTGAAGAATTTAGGTGAGAACACTCAGGGCATCTCAGCTGAGTTTTGGTGGAGATGGTGAGACTTTTCGCAGGCCCGAGACTGAATCAATACTTTTTTCTAACACAGGTTCACTACCTGTCTGTGCTGTCTACAGGTTCTGTGATTTCAAATATCACAGACCAGGGTTCCAGAAATTACAAGACTGATCTGAGTCTATATGTGTAGTTAAATATAGGTAAGGTTCTACTTTACCCAGGAGGCCTAACTGCTACAATAAGGTAATAGATATCTCAAAGTCCTTCTTCTCCAGAGATGAGACAGAATGGAAAGGCCTTGGTACCACCTGCTGACTAGCGCAGGGGAAGAGACCGTTTGCACCAACAGGGAAAAAAGATCTTGGCACCGTAATAAAAAAGATGCATTCTGTGCTAGGAAGATAAAAGGGTGAACTACTTTCTCTGTTCAGTCAGACCTTAAGGCGTCTCACTTAACTCATTGCTAATGCAGGATTTAGTTATGAGGAGAAATGAGTATTCCTAGGGGATGATTTAGTTCACCTAAGAACTAAGCTGATACATAGAGGTATCTCTTACTCTTCATTCCCCATGCAAGATGTTTCCAATGAGTAGGATCCTCATTTAGGTTATTCAGCTGGGAGTGTAAGCTTTGGCAGGATAAATCCTTCTTTCAGGAAATTTCTTATCTCCTTCATATTTATTCACTTCCTTCTTTCACTTTCTATTTTCACCATGAACATAAAAAATACTCAGCCTTTTGAGTTTCACAGTAGCATTCCACAAAGCCCAACAGAGAAGACATTTCATTTTCTACACCCTAATGCATTCCCTAAATAAATGAAATTTGACATAGATTTTACATCAGGAAAACATTGTGGGTACATGAATTCATCTGCACTCCTGTTTCACTTCAGTGGTCTGGTGTGAAAATTATCCATATGTACTAGTTCAGGCTGGCTTTGATCTAGAATGAGCAAATTAGCTCCCTTGGTTGGCAGATGCAGGCATGAAACAGAGTGGTGTGCTTCAGATCCCGTAGCCTAGGGATCAAATGGATGCAAGCCAGTTGATGCCATTTAGGCTAAGAACCAGGATGCTTAACACGAGGTAGATAACAGAGATGGCACAGGCATAACCAGCTTGGCCCAGACCCTTTCTTGACTCTGGATTTTGAAGTCACGTGGACGGAAGAATTGTTCTTCTCTCTATTTTTATGAAGGGAGGGAGGGAGGGAGGGAAGAAAAGCAATCAATGAAGAAAATGTTGGAAGAATAAAATATCCTGAAGTCAAGTGTTTTATACTTACCTGATGCATCTTATTAAGTTGCCTTGTTATTTTCTTGTGTTGTTGCCACAAGCAGATTTATGTGGATAAAAGAAAACCCAAGGTACTATTATCAGGTAAATCCCCCCAGTGTTTACTTTTTTAAATAAAAGATTAAATCCATACATTTAAACTTTAATGAGTTCATGTCTGTTCTAGCCAGGGGTGATTTGTTATCCCAAATCCTTGTGCCATCATATTAATGACTGCTTGCACCAAGGGGCACTCAGGGTAATCCCCCATCTCTAACAATGTCAGCTCTGTGGTGATTGCTATGTAATTAATCGGAGACTGCTGCTGGAATGAGGACATTGTAATCTGATGCATAATGAAACTTATTAATGGTGTCCTGCATAATTTATGGGATCTAATCATTCTAATGTAGGTATAAGTATAACATGTAAACAGTTTTCTTTCATTAAGTCTATGAACAAACATGCCATGAGAAATTAAGGGCTAGGATCTTTAATGTTGCCAGCTGTTGTTGAATCGGTCCATTTTAGCAGATATACAAGAGTAATTGATTTCCTGTAAAACCCTAAAAGCAGACACCACTACGAGGAATATTTGCAAACATTCCATTATATGGTATTTGCATTCCCGTTGTGCTTTATCTGACTAAGGCTTGAAATCCCACTGGGACAAGCACTGTATAAACATCGGCAAAGAACAACTTCTACCCCAAGTAACTGACTGTATAAGGACAAAAGGGAGCCAAGAAAAGGAGACTATTTTCTTCCTCAGTCTTATAAGTGGTATTTTGAAGACCTGAGAAATTAATAACCAGATGCACAAAAGTCTTTAACCGGATACCTTTCCCAGCTGACTATTTCTAATAAATTCCTCAACTGCTTAGATATATATACACATATTGAAGTACCTGACCAAAGCAGAAGGTATATGGCTTGGACTACAGTAAAGAGATTAAACAGGATTTAAATTGTCATCTTTTTAATCCCAACATATTTATTTTATGGCTAAAATAGTCACTTGTTTTGTAAGTGTTTTTCAAAGTAAGGTTTTAAAACATCAAAGTTGGATGTAAATATGTGCAGCCACAAGCACCCCCTGCCCAGTTTGTTAAAGGAAAAAAGTGCTCCAAACCAAGATCATGCATGCCAAATTTCAGCTTTACTTTAATTTTTATGGTTGTCGTTATGAACACCTGAATATAGTGGTTTATAATGGCTCTTCTGACAGGCTGTTATAACTTCAATGGCACTAACAATACTACTATAATTAGTGACTTTTGTATTGTGTTAACAAATGCCAGAGTGTGCTACCAGTCTTCCAGATGACTTACCCAGGTTTTAATTAGTGTCTATCTTTCTTTTCTTTGTGGAGACATACACTTACTAAAATGACTCAATGCTTTGCACCATGTACAGGTCAAAATACCCACCTGTCAAGTGGGTTTAGAGCTGCATGGAAGGAGGAAACTACTTGCGACATTTTATTAATGGAACAGATTGCATATCTCTCCAAATAGAAACGGGAGGAATTGTGTGACAGATGGATCAAAACCTTCCTGTTGTTGAAAACCAACAGATGAGACAGACTTCTCTTATAGCACTAGCTGGATAGCAAGATGCTGATTAACTAGACCTGAATGAATCTTTTGCCCCTTGGCTCTGAACGTTCATAAGAGAGTTATGTATCTGATTATTTTTCTGTATCATATTTTACATCTTAGCAATATGGATGTGGTGTGTGTGTACATGTTTGTTTATATATACATGCATACACATCAATATAGGCATACACATTAAACTATCATTGTAAATTTGTTTCAGCTTTTATTTTAATTTCCACAACAAATTGGTTCATAATCTATGTTTAAGTTGCCTTTAATGAATATTGGAGTATGTACAGTGTCAATACATCTATGTATGAATCATATTCTCTAAATTAGTATGAAGTGCTACCTATTAAAGATTTAGAGTCTTCATTACAAAGCTATTGACTCAATCTTACTAAAAGAGAATTTACCAGTCCTTGAAACACCTGTCATGGCACAATAGTCATTGTACAATACATGGAGAAGTGCACTCATGCAGAGTGAAGCTGGAGCAGAAGGATTCATTTAAACAAATTGTTAGCTACATATGAATCATTACAGCTTCCATCCCACTAAGAGTTTTGCAGTACTTCACCTAATGGATGACTTTACAAAGTCACGTGAATGCTGCTCTTCACTATTGTCTCTGTGAGTGCAGGAAACTTTACCTGTTTGAACACATCTCATGGATTTCAAAGGCACTGGTTGTAGGGCCTAAAGCTAAAGAATGCTTTTAACTTGTTTGCACTTTTTGTGTGTAAAATATATATGCCACGTATGAGGAACTGTCACTCATGAAAGGGCACATCAAGAATTTTGATGTAACTAAAGTGAAAGCCAAAGAAGCTGTTGATGCAATAATGTACATTTTAAGAAGCAATCTTGAGTGAAGGAGGATAGCCACATAATAGTCAAGCCTCCAGGAGGAATGTGGCAGATGAACCTAAGAAGAAGGATTGATCCCTTGGTATGTTCCTAGGAAAAGCCATAGAAGTGATAAAAGCACTGAAACAGTTCACATGCTCTGCACTAGAAGATGAATTACATGCATAATGTGTGTTTTTAGCACAGCCAGGTTAAGGGCTTGACACTTTGTAAAAATTTGGTGGCTTGTTACTCAGAAGTCATAATAGCTGCTCCTGGTCTTAAAATCTCCACATCTGGCATTTATTCCCAAAGAACTGTTCTTGTGGGATGCATGTTTCTATTTCTGTAATGGAGAGAAGATGGTGAAAGAAAGCAGTTCATTGCCAACCTGAGGGTTCACAGGGTGATTTGCATAATACAAATCAGTACCACAAAGGAAAGGCTCTAACAGTTTCACTCTTTAGCTGTTCATACTACATACTACTGCTCCATTTATTAGGTCTTTTTATTTAATTATTTATTTTTTTAGGAGTGGAAGGAAATGTAGTAGAGGATTTCTTACCCTTTGATGTCCCAGGAAATACTAACATGCTTAAAGAAGTGTTAAGGACATGACATTGTTAAGGTGTCGTAAGATGTTCCCGTGCCTCATGAAATACTGCACTAGTTCAGTACTATTTGGGGCTTTGCAGAATATTGCAAGACAACATCCATTCCTAGGCTCATGAATTACATCTCAAACTATCTTTGTGCTAAGTTGTATCACAGTGATATAGTATTTGGTGGTAACCAGTTATGAGGCAATTTCTGTGACAAAAAAGTTAACTCCATAGAAAATTGCAGATATATTAACAGGCGCTAGTGCAGCAATAACTTCTTACTGCACTCTAAATTGTATGAAGTAGTTTATGACCTCTAGGCTTTTTCCTCCCCTTTTAACTTTGTAATGCTTAATAAAAGTTATACTCAAACTGTTACAATGGCTTAGAAAATAAGAAATTAATTATGAACACCCCATTTAATGCTGGAAGAGTACAATGTCCACAGTTTCTTTAAAGCATCAGTGAGGTAATTTCACTACTGCCAATTGAACATTTATACAGAACACATCTAAATGTGCTCAGTCAACGAATCCCCAGAGTGTTTCTGCTTCATTAACTGTTTACATGGTGACCTCAGTAGAAAGGTTTTAGCCTGATGAAATGTCTGCTTCACATATTGCCGCAGGCAATGGTGGAATAGATCTCTGTGATTTTTCATGATATACTCAGAATTTAAAAGTATCACATCAGCTTGCCTAATCCTACCATATTACACACCGCACCACCTCTTGTTGTGTTAAACTCTTGACAACTTCTGTAATGCCATAACACATGATAACAACCTGTCCCTTCACCAGTGCCCTCCATCTTCCATCAGCCAGATATT